>NC_092588.1:36249166-36560000 GCF_047663525.1 Anas platyrhynchos | reverse complement strand
GGGAAATACTTTGCTATTATAGTATTTTTCCAAACCAATAGTATATTTTGTTCAATAGCATTACAAGATATTCAACAATTACAAGATATTCAATGCAGAGCTGGGAAAAACTGTCTTATTTTTCTAGTAAACACTACTGCTATTTTCCAACTTGGTATGATTGCCAGAGAGAGCTTAGGCAAAATAAATATATATAGTGCAAAACAAGCTATAGAAACAGCAGGGGATAATTTTCAGACACCACTGGAATCTTATTAAAATATTTAAAGTGGGAAGGCCCAAATTATGAGCCAAATCCAACTACAGGAAATATGTGATACTTTATTAACAGCTGTGATAGTATGTTTGTAATAACTTTCATCTGTTTCAGGTATATCCAGGTGGTTCTTCCACCCATTTACCACCTCGGCAGTACTAAGGAATGGATGCCTTGAGGTGAAAGCTCTGCAAGCAGAGCCACTGCTTTCTTTCTGCATCAGCCTCAGCAGGAAAAGCTTCCTTGTCCTACACTGCAGGGACCACCACCAAGGGTAATTCAATTTCCACGCCTATTCAGCCCCGGCTCTGCACACTGATACTGCCAACCACCAGCTCCACTTTGTCCCTGCAAAGCGCTCACTGCTGTGGCATTGAGGGCTGCTGCCCAGGGACAGCAAGCTGCTTCTCCCACAGAGAACATGTCAGCGAATCAGTAGGTTAACTGAGATAACCAACACACTGCAGAACAGCTTTTAGCTTGGCATCGTATGATTGATCATTGGACATTATTGACTTTGGCTTGGTTTACGTCTGTAGGACCTATCTGAGGGACTATGCACTTATTTATTGGTTTCTATGAACCCTTTGCTCCTTTTTGTGTCAGTTGCCCTTGTGCACACACACACACCATTAGTTTTTCTTTTCTTTTTCATTAATCTGCCCGAAGACAGTCTAGAAATCCAAAAGAGCGTTGTCAAGAGAGTCGAGTGATTCACATTTGACTGTGATGTTTAAAGTTTACCCTGGCAAATACATACTGTATCTGCTAGGGAAAATATTCAGTGCAGATGAAAAGGGATGTCTTTCTTTCCCCTTATCATCATGCCTAAATATCCCTGTTTTGTAAAACAGTCGAGCTGTTAAGTTCTATGCTAAGGCACGTACACACTTTGGAAAGGTAATTTGAAAGCGAGTTGAGCCATGACAAATAGGGACAGCTGGCCTAATTGAATCATTTGATCTAAGACAGCTCAACTTGGTTATCCTCACTGCAGTCCACATTGATATTAGCGAGTGAATCATTAGCCATGAAATCATGTCGACTTTCCCGATGCAGCGTTCTTGACATGACAGGGAACGCAGTCTGCCTTTCATTACAGCACCAATGAGTTCTTTAGTCTGTCATGGAGAGAGGAAAAAAAAAAAAAAAGAAGAAAAGAAAAGAAAAAAGAGTGCCTTGAAAACTTTTATGCGCAGCAACAGAAAGTAATTTGTTCCTACCTATATCATGAAGCAGTTAAAAGAAAGGCACTGTTATGTCTTGGTTACCTGTTAAGCCACAGTGGCAAGCCTTGCTCTGGCTGCACATTCAGCATCCCTCAGCACCCACACAGCCTGCTGCTGGGACACCAGCCCTCTGGCACTCTGACCAGCCTTTGTTGCCTTGTCCAATGCTCTTGCAGACAAAAGAGTGTGCAGTTAGCCACCCTAAAAATGGTTTGCAACATTTATACATTGACACTCTTTTTTTGTACAGGCTATTTATAACAGTAACTTGTTATGTCATAACTCATTTGTACATTAATTAATAGTGGGCTACAGTTGCATCTTTGGCATTTAGACTGCAATTTTTGGCTTTTTTAAATGCTAACTGGATTGCTCCTAATCTAGCTCACATTTCAGTCATCCTAGTACAAAAATAATCAGCAGATTTTTTTTTTTTTTCCAAATATCTCCAATGTATTTAGGAAGAGACATCACTCTTTAAAGCCTTTCCTTGATTTGCAAACAAATGATCTCATCCAGCTGCTTTTGAATTGAATGGAAATTTTCAGTGGGAACAGAGCCAGAACCAGATCCCAGGCTCTTTTAACAGTCATAGGTGGACAGAATTACCTGATGGTGTAGATCAGATTACTGGTGGCAGGACCAGACAAACATAATTTGGGCAAAACTAGGAGCCTGATGAAATTTGGATAATATCCAATTAAGGAAAAGCGACAGGAGCAGATTTTTTTTGCAAGTTAGAGAGACATGCCAGCACTGGATTGGGACAAGTTTCAGACCTTGGAAAAGACACCTAGCATGCATTATTTTGCCAATAGTGGTCTAAAGAATATCTCTGTAACCTACCAGGGAGAGTAGAAAAAGAGAAACAAGCACAGGGGCAGGTTTTGATTTTGTAAATCAAAACCAAGCAATCCCCAAGGCAAAGCTAAAGAAATTGCAAGCCTGACAAGATACCAGAAAAGCTGATAATGGCCCTAAAATCTTTTTTTCTTAGTGGGGGCTTGATTCATAGGAGCTTTCCTTTCATTTAATATATGAAAGCTAGGTGCAGAGATTTAATTTAAAACTCTGTTACCCTGTAAGCAGCAGCTATGGGGAAGCACAGTTCTTTCCATCCCAAATGTGGAGTTACAATCTATGTCATGAAGGTTGGGAAGTGATCATTGTTAACCAGAAGGGGAGAACCTCGCCAGCTTGCCTTCTGGAGAGCTGGAAATGTAACAGTAGCAAATGTGTAGGAGATAATCAAGATTGAAATTAGATGTACAGAAGGGGCACAGGCTTTTTCAAAGAAATAAAATTGTGAGAAATTTTCAAGTCATTGACGCCAATGCTTTTCTCAATTTTTGCATGAAAACACCCTTTATGAGGGTGGCTACTTGTTTTTAGGGTAGGATTTCTGTTCTGCACAAATCATGGTTAGAGGGCCCAACACTTAGGAAATTCATCTGCCTGAGTTAGTGTCCTAACTGCTTGGTTATAATGGAGTAGTGATCCTTAATTGAGTGGTTTTGTGCAAATAACTATATACATCATAGAGAAGGCAGCTATTTGTCTATCCTGGTGATTAGACTAATCACCTGGGATGTGGGAAACCTGTGTTCAGGCCTCCCCTGTGCCTGATAAACCATGTTTACACTTCTAATACTGTTGGTAAAGCCCTGAAGTACTGGAAGCCTTCTCAGGACTGGACCTGAATTCACAAGACCTGCTGCATCGTTGCTGCACCACAGGCAGCAATCCTGATTCGCACCAGATAAATGTGGAGACAGATTTGTCTGAGCAGGAAAACCAGAGCTCAGGTATCTGCTGTGCCCCACTGCATGTGTAAGCAAGATCAGCTGTACTAAAAACCACTCCCAAGAGATATGTGGCTAACTTCATCTTAAAAGCCTCCAGAGATGGAACTACCATGTTTTCCACATGTCACTCAACCCATGCTTATCCATTCCTCTCATTAGAAAGATTTATTCACTTTGCAGCATGGATCTCAGCTGTGTAACAGCTTGAAGACTGCTGTTACATTTCCCTTCAATCTTTTCAATTGAAATGAAGGCATTCCTTATTTTCCTAGCTACTCGGCTCAGTCAGGGCCAAGATAGGCTTTGTAACTGTAAGTTATGTATTTTTTAAATAGTTTGTTGTTCTGAGATAGGGAAGAAAAGAAAAAAAAAAAAAAGCAAAAAAAAAAAAAACTATGTATCCACTAAACTTTTGGGAAGCAATTACTTTTCCACCCTTTGAAAACCAGATGAGATATACTTGCCAGTTTTCTGCTATTGCTCACACTTCCTACCAGCTGAAGACCTGGTGTGACCTAAAGGATTTATTGTCAGTTGTTTAGGACGTTGCTTCATCTGTAAGGAAGGCACAATGATTATATGTAGGTCAGCCCAAATGTGTGCCAATGAAACTTTCATATCATCACTGTCTTGTATTCAGTAGATGTCACACATGCCACAGAAAAGCTAGTTCAGAAAGATTTTTATTAGTTCTGAAGTTTTTCATTAGCAGTGTATACATGCATGTCTGTTAAATATGTCAGATTCTCACATTTCTTAGGGAGAAGAAAACATATATATTTCAGAATTTTCTAGAATGGTCTCAGGTGCCTTCTTTAAAATGTCAGGAAAGTGACAGTCACTCTCCTGAGCTCTCCCAAAGCAACCTATGCACAAGCCTTTTAAATCTGGAAAGTAGATTTCCTGCCTTTCTAAAGTACATAGCAAGACCATTTTTAACATTGGACTGTTTGCATGGCAATAGCCCTTAAACTCCTCCAAAAAAATCCATGATACTTTCCTACCCTGAGCTGTGATGTAGTTTTTCAGTGTACACGGTAAACTACAGGAAAAAAACAATTCTCTGATGACTCTTTCATATTGGCTGCTGAAGGAACTGGAATTTGTGTTAATAAATGGTGAATGAGGTTCCTAACTTCATCAGTCCAGTTCAGCCAGACAGGCTCTTGTTGATTTTTCACCAGTGTAGAAGTGAAAAATCCACAATGGAAGAGTAGGCTATTCCCTTCATGCATACACTGAACTTTTCTGGTTTCATATTTCTTGTGCTTGATAAAGGTTCAATTTTTTCCTTTCCCAAATATACTTGAAAAACTACAGGCATTGGTTTTCCATACCTTTCTGCCTTCCAACATTCTAATTTCTTTCAAAAGTCAGTTAAAGAATCTTCTCCAAAAAATATAATTTTTGCAATGTTTTCTCAAAGCTATACATAGCTTCACTGCCTTCATGCTCACAATCAGACATAAAGCTTGGTGAATTTTAGGAGTCTTCTTTAAAAATCTAACATATTTCAAAATTACAGGGATAGCATTGGTTACAATTTCTTCATATGTCCAATTTCCTCTAACCTAAAGATGCAAGGTTTATTTAGTACTTAGGAAAAGTGAATGTTCGCTGTCTTGCAAGAGTCTGATTTAGTAGCTTGTTTCAGCCCGAAACACGGTAATGTAATGCTTTTATTCACTGATGAATTTGAGCAGTACAGCGTTAATCACTCTCACTACCGTATGTCACCTGAATAATCAACAAACCCCAATGATACATGTTCCTAGATCCTGTAGAGTGCCATTTATCACTGATGCAGAACCTGTTTGTTCTTGACATGTCTTATTTGTGCAGAATAAGCAGGGAATTTACTGCATAAATAATGCTAGGTGGGCATCATTTAAACACAAATACAAGGGAATCTTGTAGAGGTTTGAATCTATTCAGAACCATATATGTCTAAAAGAGGTAGAAAAGGTGGGAAAATGGAACTTCATTGGTAATTGTAAAAATGCATTTAAATTATTTGTAACTTTCAATAAAAAAATCTGCATGTACTGATTAACTATTTAGGATGCATCCAACTACTTGTGCAGTTTGTCAGATTTTTGATGTGGAGAATTTCAGCTGAAGTTCAGAGGACTCTGAAACTATCAGCCTCGGTTTTTACAGTGTGGTGTTTTTTTTTTCAGTGTCATTTGTACAGCCTTGCCTGAGTGGATGAAGACATTTCTACTCTTTGCACAGTTTTGCTCTCACTTAATGTCAGAGATGGTGGCAGGACAGTAAAACACATTTCAAATGTCAGGATGGGGGCAAACAGGACAGTGATGCTGTGTCCCACCTCTTGCTCTGCCTGACACAGAACAGGCAGCTGCACAACCTTTCCTGTGCTATGTCCTTACCCTCCTCTCACAAACAGCATGGCAGATGGAAGATCTCACGTGCTGTATGGATGCTTTGTTGCTTAACTTCCAATGGGAATTAGATTCCCGTCTGCAAATTGGTAGAAGCAGTGGAAATCTATCTCCATGCTTCTCTCTCCTAAAGATGTAAGACTGCATTTCAGAAAGAAATAATCCAAGAGCTAACAGTATCTGTCTGAATATTGAAAAGCAACAAGAGAGGACTGAAGTCTTGGCAAAGTGGCACAAATCAGGTAAATTTAGCTACAGCCAGCTTTAGGTGTGAGACTGAAATCAACCTTTACAGCAACAGGGAATATTTAACTCTACAAAGGGTGACCTGTCAGGCACAAAATGGCAAAAGATGAAAAAATATTGAAATAACACATATGTATCAGCAAAACATCCCTAAGCAGTATGACTCAAGCACTTCCATGCGTGAGACATAAATTAGATATTTGGTAATCCCTCAGAGACAGTCTAGCTGCTGTAACTCTCATATTTCTATATATAAGGTATTTTCTGAGCTGAAAGCTTGTTTAAAATCTCAATCTTACTATGTTAGAATTATGCTGTAAACCTAATGAGGTTATTTGCAGAGAATGAAACTGCAGAACTTGAGAAACATGAGCAGCCTGTACAAGGGCAGCTCTGCACTTCATAGTTTTACTGGAAAAGTCCTTCAAATGGTCTTGAAGAAGTCTTTCTACAAGCTCTGAAGCCCAGCTTGGGACAAAGTTGTTCATCCTGCCACAGATAAACAACTTTATTTAGAAATTTGAGGGCTATTAAACAAGGTGAATTTCCCAGATGAATCAGCACAAATTTATTAATCCAGGTGTTACTGTAATTGTGATTCATTGGGGAGAGGAACACTGTTCAATGGTCCTCAAACTTACACTTCCATTTAGTGCTGTGCTGCAAGCACAGGACTGTGAGCTGCTGGCTGCCTTAAAATCCTGTATATTTCTTTATATTCTGCCATCATTTGAACTTAAGTGTGTTAGGAATTCTGGTTTTATTTTTCTATTTATAAAGAGATTGTTCAGAGTCAGGTCTGTCCTTCTAACCTCTTGTATCTGCAGCACTACACTTACCATTCTCCAATCATAAAGCAGTATTCAGAAGGAGGAAAACCAGCACCTGATCACAAAACAGGACTGGGATGGATCTCAGTCAGTGAGTGCAGACTTCACTATCACAGACAAATATGTAATTTAAAACTAATCCCACTCCTTTTGGAAAAAAAATATATATATATCTAATTTTCCTGCCTTGTATTGGAAGACTGTTAAAAAAAGAAACACAACAACAAATACTACTGCTCCAAGTATCTTGCCAAAGTTTCCATCTATATCCTCCTCATCACACTGATTCGTTGTAATCTTTATCTTTGCCTTTTTAACAGTCTTTTTTATCCCCTATACTTCTCTGCTGTGCCAGAGGACATGGACCAAGTTGTCACTGCTTTCAAACCTTTTCACTCTTTACAGAGATGAACCTGTACAAACCCAGCCCACAGACACCATGCAGCAGGACCAGATATCACAGAATTTTTTGCTCTTTGTGGTAGTGTTTCTGCATCTCTCTTCAATGCCAAAGAGATTTGTCGTCTCATTTTGCACATTCCCGAAATCACACATATACATGTATAAGCCATGATGACTGACGTTCATGGAAAAATGGATGGATCTACACCTGCATATAGAGAGCTTTTTAAAAGATTAAAAATAGTGGGACATGGGATCCGTGTGATAATTCTGCTCCACTGGCATCACCTGTTAAAGGGCACACATAGCTACAGCACAGTGGAAACATCAAGCCATTGCCCAGTAGGAGAAAAGCTTTTACCTAAAGGTTTGCAGGTATCTATCTACAAAATCAACAGCTACAGTCATCAGAATGGCCTTTCAGTTGCCCACCATGCGTTTACTCCCTAAACTCTGTGTATCTATGGGTTCAATTTTGTTTGCTGAAATCTTTAAATAAGTCGCTCACTGAGGCAATCAGCTCTGGTGCTGGCTTGGCCCACAGCGCAGCAAGGGATCACAGTGCATGGGGGGGTTCCAGCACCAGGGAAACCCCAGCGGAGCATGGAGACCTACCAGGAGCCACAGCTCTCCCAGGAGCAGATGACAAGGCATGGGCAGGGCCAGGAAGAACAGCGGCCACCCCCAGAGGGACAAAAAGCAGCCCTAAGGATTGCCTAGGCCAGAGCAGGCAGCCATGGCAGGAGGGCACAGAGGAGGGCCCCTCCTCAAAGGAGAACCATTCCACTGGCTGAGTGGGAGACATGAAGCACACACAACCCAGCACCCAGGCACTGTTATGTGACCATCTGAGTGCAGCTAAACAAGGAGCAGTTTGTGCAAAAGTTCACTCAGAAGGGGGCAAGGCCCCTTCACCTCTGGTCTAAGTAGCGTACGCTCCCTCAGGTATGGTTTCGACATGCCACAGAGCTCGTGCCCCAGCAGCTGTTGGAGTTGCTGCTTCAGCTGTGTCAGTCTTCCACCCAGGCAGACCTTCTGACAGCAGATGTAGCTCTGCAGGCCCCAGGTTGCGGGGTTGCTTCTCTGTGAAGCTGGGGCTGACAGTCATCTCTTCTGCCGTAGGTGTGGTGGTGGTGTTCATGAGTTATGTCACCAGGTCAAGGACTTACAGGAGGAAGTAAACAGGCTCGTTCATGAGGACGAGCAAGAAATAGGATATTCTCTGAGACACTACAGCTCCCCATATCCAATGGTATCCTGGGGTGCATTAGGAAGAACACTTCCAGCAGGCTGAAGGAGGAGATCCTGCTCATTTACTCAGCCCTGGTGATTACTCTGTCCAGTTCTAGGTTCCCCAGTGCCTGGGAGACATGGAGCTCCTAGAGAGAGTCCAGTGAAGGGTTACTAAAATGATTGAAAGACTGGAGCATATGATGAAAGGTTGAGGGAGCTGGGCCTGTTCAGCCTGGAGAAAAGAAGGCTCAGGACAGATCTGATCCATGTGTATAAATTAAATGTCTGAAGGGAGGTTGTCAAGAGGATAGGGACAGACTCTTCTAAGTGGTGCCCAGCAATAGGATGAGGCAAGGGGCACAAAAGTAAAAGTTATGCAATTGTTTGTTTTAAAACCACACAAGATCACAGACCATTAGGATTCTGTTGAATACATTGGGGCTTCACGTCTCTTCAGAAGCCAAAGATTAATCTGTTATATTTCGCTGTGGTGACTGAACAGTGACAGGAAGTAACCAAAGTATCTAGGCTAGGATGAGAAATACAAAACACAAAAACTGTCTGAAGCCTTCCACAGACAAGTGCAGAATTGCAGCTATGCACTCACTGCCAGCTTTGAGCTATGCCCTGACGCAACCAGGCATGTATGGATGAAAAAAGAAAAGGGAAGGGAGGTAAAATGGGAAAGGAGCTGCGTGGTTCTGCAGGAGATGTTGGTAACTGCTCACCCAAGGCTTGTCCATGGTGACTCTACTGTCTGCTAAGTTGGCCCCATCTCCTCTTCACCAGACAACAGGCTCCAGCTGATAACCACGTCTTCCACTTTGTCTTTCATGGCTAGCCAAAACAGAATAGGTCAGAAACCCTCTCACATGTCTTGCCCTAGGACTGAAGGAGTTTTTGTTTGTTTGTTTAAGGATTTAGAGGTGCTGGTCTTGATTTGTGAAACAGGAAACTTCACAGAATTCCACCCCACAGTCTGAACCTCACTGACTGCACAGGATAAAAAAGATAATAATAATAATAGCATTTTGTAGTTGGACACATTTTCTCAAAGCCTAGAAAGAGGAAGATATTTCCAATGTGGCATCCAAGCGCTTATGTAAAATTAGAAACTCAGAGGGCCTCAACAGAGGAAGAGAGAAATAGAGAAAGACCATGACAACAGAAAGTGAAATGAGAGTGAAGATTTACTTATAATCTAAGGGTTTTTTTTGTTATTTTTGTTTTTGATTATCATGTTTGCATTTAAATTCCTGAAATCCTCATTGAAGATTTTTAAGAAATGTCTGATTTCTGTTGTTCTTAATTTTTGTGCCTAATAAGGAAATTAATAGGACTTAGTCTGACACTATTCTTTAATTTCATCTTCCAAGAAGTTCCTAAGGAGTTTTATGAGATTGCAACATCCCACAGAGGAAGTCAGTCATATGTTCATAACATACTACAAATTTTACTAGGAGGGGAAGTCTAATTGAAATTTCTGTATATAAAATTAATAAAGATACTCTCATTCAACCACATCCAGCTTCCATCACACTCACACACACACACACAAAAAAAAAAAAAAAAAAAAAAAAAAGCTAAAAATTTCACCTTTATTTTGCCTTTTTTATGTTTTAAGTATTAGAAATTAATGGAACAATCCCTACTATTCCTTTCCACAATTCCTGTATTCTTTTGGATAATATACAATAAAAGATTTTCATTTCTTTGATTGATTGATTTCATTTCTTTGAAAAAGATTTTCACTTTCATTTTCATCAGAAGCCAGAAGTTGTTCTTGATCTCTGATCACCCATTACTTTTATAAGTCACATAGTTCATTCCTTTAGAAATTTATTCTAGTTTAACAACATTTCTTGTCACTACTAAACACAAGTATGAGATCAGGACTAAAGTGAAGAAAAGTGCTTTCCAATGGCTTAAAAAAAAAAAAAAAAAAAAGTGGATGGAATTGATCCTTCTGTTTGAACATTTTTCAACACAGCCAAGGTGAAATTGCTATGTTACTAATGATTCACTATAACACAATTTTTATGTTATGTTACTTTAAGCAAAAAACTTCACTTTCTAATCAAACTTACTATCACTGCAGAACCTGAATAACAATCAATTCAAATGCAGCCAAACTAGGCTTAACATCCTAAAACTTGAGAGCTTCATTAAGTATTAGATTAATTTAATGTGTTTTTTTTTTTTTAGATTAATTTCAGATTAGTTTTCACATAAGCATTTGTGCAGCTCAAGCAGTATCTTTCCTTTCTGTCAGTTTCATCATCTGATGGAGGGTAGAAAGACAAAAATGGATAGAGAAGATGTACAGTGATAAAGTAAGTTGAAGAAGATTTAATTACAGACTATTATTACATATTTTGCCATGGCAAGCATGAAAAGGTAAAAGAGTAACATAAATTTGCTAGTGATTAGAGTGATAGAAGATACTGGAGCATCTTAGATAAATAAAGTGGGCAGTTTGAAATAGCAGAGCAAGGTACATGGCTATAATTAATGTTACTGCACTCACTGCTGAAGTTTAAAAACGATTTGACAAAGTAGTATGCTTTATGCACATCAGATGAATTGAGTATTTCTTCTAGCACAGTTAAAAATACATTAAAAAATTCAGAAAGTGGGTTTATGGGTGTCTAAGGGAAATCACTACAGATGGGTATGGGAATTCTGAACTGTTGTGAAAATTGCTAACACTTGCATAACAGTAGCTGAAAGAAAACAGAGAAATATTCTTGCTGCTCCCAGCATAATCATTTATTTATTAGGGACATGCCATTTTTGTTTGGAACTTTTCATATGTTTCCAATAGGGTATGTCTACAGGGAGAACACAGAATGAAGCAATTTAGGGATGAATATATAATATAGTAAGGTTCAGATCCACAATCTTATTAATTATTTGTTTGTGGTCACTGTAACTCCTTGCCATTGTGTAAATTTCCATTGGTAGCAATAAAAAAACAAATTCAGCTATTGGGAGGTTATCTCTTCATCACATGCTACCTTGCATGTTCAGAGAATCATAGAATGGCTAGGGCTGGAAACGACCTTGAAGATTAACTAGTCCAACACCCCTGATGTGGGCAGTGATATCTTTCACTAGATCAGGTTGTCCAAAAGCCCTGTCCAATTCAGCTGTGAACACTTCCAGTGATGGGGTGTCTACAACTTCCCTCTTTCAGTTTCTCACCACCCTCATCATGAAAAATGTCTTCCATATATCCAATGTAAATCTACTCTTTTATTTAAAAACGTTGTTCCCTGTCCCCTGTAGTATGACTTCATACCATACATTTATACAGTATAATCAATTACATTTCCCCTAGGTCCATAATAGCTGATCTTCTAGAACATATTAAGTACTTCACATTCCAATAATAGGTACATGGATTGGTTACCAACATACATCAAAGATGATATGCAAACAGGTTGAGAACTACACAGTTAGTGTTAGTCTGTGCCCATTGGAGACAGCAAGGATGGCCAGTGCCTGAGGCTCTCCTGAGCCTCCAGCACAGAGCCTAGGCAAGATAGTGTCCACCCATGCTTGGACATAAGCAGTCTTTTTTTTTTCCCAGTATAACCCATACCAGGGCATGAAGGACAGCAACCCAGAGACTCACTCTACTGCTTCCCTGTCAAGATACTTCAAATATGGTCCCTAGGGCAAGGGAAGGAACTTGGCATTGAGAGGAAAGAGACAATGTGTTTTGCCCCTTAAGAATAACAGCCACATGTGAAAGGGACAATGGTTTAGACAACCTACTGGGAAAAAATATATATATATATATATCAATTTGATTGTGGACCATTAGAGAAAAAGCAAAAAATCATTAAATAGCTAGAGTAGGGCAGTAGCTACTACTAAACAGTCTGCTAAGAATGATTTATCTGCAATTGCCATTGTTATCATCACACCCTGAGTTCTATCTCATCATAGCTCACAAAATAAAATGTTGTCAATCTGAGTAATAATAAAACAAACATGGAAATCATCTCACAATATTGACAAAATGTAAGATAATCAACAAACTATTAGAATGGGCCTGTTGATTCAGGCAAATGGAATGCAGTAGAGCAGCTGTTAGCTTTATCCTACCCATAAAGGAAAACCTTTGTGACTCACTTAGGGCTTTATGAATTACCAGCTTGTTTTCCCCTCTCAGCTTGTACCTATCTCAACTCTGCTTGCCATAGCAAGTGCTATTAAACACTTGCTACCTTCAACAGAGAAATGAATAAGAAATTCAGTAATCTATTTTCAAAATTGTTAACAGCAAGTTAAGTGATTTAGCTTCCACCAATGGGCAGAAAAGAGCATAAGAGCTTTTGGGAGCCTTTTCAGCTTCTGCATGAAAATGTAAAGAGGTCCGATGGGAGCACAAATGAGATCTTGTTGACTGATGCCAGAAAATGTTCTTATTTGGGCTTTCAGAAAGAAGGTATGGTAGTATGCAAAACTGAGGGAAAAATATATCTGAAAGAGTCAATTCAAAATCATTGCAAGGATCTTGATAATAATTTTTCCCTATTCAGGTACTTGAAATAATAAAATCATAGAATTTATTCCATGGCCAGGGATGCCACCCAGCAGAACTGTTTGCCCAGGGCCTCATCCAACCTGGTCTTGAACAACTCTAGGGATGGGTCTTCCACAGCTTCTCTGGGAAAGGTAGAGATAAGGTAGAGCAAAATGGATGTTTAGGAACATTCTCTAAGGACTGTAGGCTTTCTAGGTCTTGTTAGCACTGAGTCACAACATGGTACAAAGACACTGATTTCCCCAAGGACTTGCATTTTCTAGAAAAAAAATAAAATAAAAAATTGTTTTATTCTCTTTTGTTTTTAATCATTAGTTTCACTACTGAAATTTCATTTAATGCTCTGTGTGCAAAAGCACTCAGTCTTTAAGACATTGCATTGCAGAATATATCTAAATTGCTCCATCATTGCAATTATAAAAAAACTACTCAAAGCTGGAAAGTAAAACTAAAGGAATACATTTACATAAGCATGACTGCATTCATTTTTGATGGTAACACAGTGAAGATCAAGCCCAGGAAAAAGCAAAGACCTATTCCTCTGTTTTAAGTCCACTGCTCTGAGATGTAGCCAAGGCATGGGAATCTGTGAACTGAACTTAACATTTTAAAAACTAAATTTTGAGGGAGAAAGCAAAGGCAAATAGTAATAATACCCATAAGGGACTAGTACCCATAAAAGGAGAAGATAGGAGGGATCCAAAAAATACTCAAAACCTAAACTGAGCAAAAAAGCTCAAACATTTTACCAAAATTAAAAACAAAATACTTTTGTGAATATATATTTTTTTTAATAACAGGTGACATTTGTAAATGTGTTTGCTCAATATGTAGAAAGGGTGAAGTGATTTGTGTTAGCTCACATACTAAGCTGCTCTAATACTTGGGTGAAAATCGTCATCAGGTGGAAGCAGCCAAATGAGTTGTGATGATGCTGTTCTCTCTTTGGAGCTGCACCATTCCAGCCATTGCCAGGGCCTGTCTGCTACAATGACAAAGCCTATTTCCCTGACAAATAGGGGTCATGTCCAACATCCACATTTGGATAATTTCTCTTTTGGATCTTGAAACTTTTTCACAAAATCAGAATAAAACTAGTGCATGTAGCCTCCCAAAGACCCCACAAGTGTATTTTGCAGTGGGCAAAATCTGTGCACATGCTTGCTGTCACCGAGCAGAGCCCACCTTGTCAAGCAGTAGCGTGAGGAAGCTTTCAGCAGAGGAAAGGAACAGATGTGCTAAGGACATCTTCCAACATGTCAGAATAGTTTGCATCCCTGTTCCTACAGCGGTGGTGGCCTAAAATGGACATATTAGTGCTAGTCCTATCAGTCCTACCAGGTTCTGGCTTTCCACAGCACTCTGGATGAAGGAAGCGGGGAGGTAGTTCACAGATGAGCTGAGGCATCGGGGAGCCAGGGGGGATGACTCCACCATGGTGGCCATCATCACCACCACCACTCAGGCGGGGTGGCCAAGCAGCACGTCACCACCGGACGGCTTGGAGCAGCCAGCTCGCAGTTGCTAAGAGACAGCACATGCCAACTTGGCTTGAACGAAAGCCAGACGAAACCGCGGGGCTGCAGGAGAGAAAGGCTCACACCCAGAATGCCAACTTCTGGCGTCCTTTCTTCGGCTCCCGTCAGCTCCGTAGCATTGTAGGAGTCGGTTTGATCAGGATGGCCCTCGCACGAGCGGTGACAACTTTGCCAATTCTCCCCAGTCCTGCTTCGTAGCATTTATTGATAATGGCAACGTGTTAATTATAGGACACACTTGCGAATTGTGAATTCAGCAAGAAGGAACACATTGCGGCACAAAATGTTCCGCTCGCACCAACGTGTGCCCACCCACCTATTTTCTTCCCGTTCAAATTGCATTCCACTTGTCTCTCAATTTCGCCACTTCTCCTCTGCATTTGGCAAGGGCCTCTTGAAGAAGGAAGTCCGAATTGGTCAAATGGTTAAATGGGTCCCAGAGATGAATGCACTGGGCTTGGCTCACTGCAAGCTTTCTGATACTGGAGCACTGAGAGATGGGCAGATAGGTCTGAAAACCTTCACAAAACTCCTCGGAGTTTAGCCTCAAGGCTGATCCCCAAGGGTACACCAGGAACATTTAATTTCAGAAGTTTCAGGCATGCCGACAAGGAGAAGTAATCATACTTGTCTGCTGTCTTCACCCAGTGCATTCACATAAACCATAATTAGTCAGAGAACAAGAATTAACATTATTCTCATACAAAGAAGGCTCCAAGTACTTCAGCTGGAGCTTTTAGCCAAGTGTATTTCTGAACTTCAAACTGAAAGTCAGATTTCTGCCCTGGACTGGAAGTCAAAAGAGTCTTCGTTCATCAAATACAAATCCATGACCAGTGAAGCCACAATTCAGAAGCAGTGAGGGTCTTTACAAGCCTCATGAAAAGCAGGATTAAAAAATAGGATAAAAGCAGGATTAAAAGTGCCACACAAAATGATTTTTTTTTTTCAAACAATTGCTCTTTCTAAGCAGAGGTTACTAGCAGTTCTGGCTCCACAACAGGGGTCATGCATACTTCACCATGTAGAGGTCCAGAAACATTTTAGCAGCTAGCAAACAGGAAGGAAAAATGGATCTTCTCCTATCTTGGATTCTACAAAAGACAGAGAAACTTAATACCTTCCCACATGCCCTAGAGAACAATATTAGAAGGAGTATTTCCCTCACTTACACCAGTCCCTGAAAATACAAAATGTTTCTACAGTCAGAAGCCAGATGTGAGTCCTGACCTAAAGCTGCTATTAGTGTACTGAATTTTTTGCTTTCATTTTTGTTGGGCCTCCTCTAAAGAATATTAGAGTCACCCCAGAAGAATACAGGTGAGATACTTTGCAGTATGCAAGCTGTCCTTCAAAAACAAGCAAGCAAAACCTCTAAACATTCAGCTTCTACAATTTGAATTAAAAAAAAAAAATAAAAAATGTAGTACTTACTGCAAAATACTAATTTGGAACACAACTTAAAAACAGTGGAAAAGGAGAGGAATAAAGTGGAAAAAAAAAAAAAGGTGGTTTGAAATTGCTGTCTACTATTCAATACATATTTAACTGATGATCAAAATAACACCTTTGGGATTATTCCCCATCATTATTTAATTTTCTCTAACTTCTACTTTCTCCTAAGATGCTGTATGTCTAAATGCAGTATAGAGAAATTAACATACAGACACTTAAAATAGTAGTAATAGAAATTCCATTAAGAAAGTAATATATCTATATAATCACACGTCATTCTTATCAGATTATCCAGAATAATGCTTCCTACAAAGCTAATCATATACCTACATGCCTAAACACATACATACTCACATACCTAATATTGGTTTAGATTTTTAAAAAGCCTGTAAGATAGAGGTTGTACAAACCTTTTTGTCCACTTAATACAATACTTTTGGAGGGTTGAAAAATCTTGGATCTGATATCTGACATCTGATAAAATCAAGCCTTAAAAATATAAAATATGTGTTCAAGCTTGCAATCCTTTTTCATAGTAGTCCCACTGAGGTAAGTGAAATGTTATGTACGTACTCACAGAGACAACAAGATGACTGAATAGACAGTTCATATCCTACAACGTCTTGCCCTGGAAACGCGTTCTTTTCCAATTTAATACAGCCATAATCCTTAATTCACCCTTGGTTTAGCAACTTCCCCCAGTGGGGAGAGTTCCAGATGAAATGACAGGCCAATAAGGACATAGTGGCAGCCTTGTTTCTGAATTCACTGTTTTTTGTCAGTTTTTGTTACAATATTAAACTTATTTGAAAGTGGGGGTAGTTTTTCTGTGAAACAGACAGGCTATTGACACTGTGTGACATGGGTGACTGGGGGAGATTGTGCATGTCACAATATATTTGTGGTTTGACTGTTCTACCTATGGATAGATCTGTTTTTAAAAGCCTCAGTTTATACCATCTTCCTGCAGGCCATTTCTTTGAGTTGATGAAGCAAATAATTTTTTTGTTTTGTATTAACACAGCTTTTAAGGGGTTGTCAGAGAAAGACTGATGAGGGGTTAAGAATTTCTTTTTGAAGTTGTACAGAATTACCAACTAATGAGTTGATTTCTTTGATGGGTCTTTTATAGTTGGCTGCAGCTGGACAAGAATCAACCACAAAGGGATCTTGATTTTGTTCATCGTTAATTCCAACTCAACAGATGAAGTCTGGCTATCATCGTCACCTTCACAGTTTGCCTTTGTATTATGTGAAGCTTGCATACTCAATTAACAATCTGATTAGCAAGTTCTTACATTCTTCAAGTAGCTTTCTTCATTACTGCCAACATATCAGGTCCTTCAAGCAGGATTAAAAAAATGTTTTTCTGTTTTTTTTTTTTTTTTTTTTTTGCAATGGTATGATTTATAACATTAGTATTTAAGATAGCGAATGCACACAGGCCAGCAGGGGAAATTAGTAACTTCAGAAAGACATTAAGAACCACAAAAATATTGAGAGAGTTAAAATTCATTAAAATCTAAAGAAAAAAAATACTTTTTCCCTCATTTTCACAGAAGCTGTATGTAATGATGAGGTTTTTAGTTTTGTCACTTTTGTTCAGATTGTGAAATTCTTACAAAATTAAAATAAAGCAAGAAAGATCTGGATTCACAAAATGCTTGGGTATTCTAGACTCTGCTGCAAGTTTAAATCCTGCTCTGGACTGGAAGTTAAAACTGATGGCTGCTCCAAAAAAAGTAGATGCCACTGTCTTTTGAGTGAAGTCAGCCTGATTTTCCAGCCTGAAGTCTGGAACCACTCTTCCGGGAAGTCAGACCAAATAGGGATCACCTGGTAATGGCTGAACTTGACACAGTTCAGAGATTTACTTCAGGTTTACCTGATGTTTTAGTAATAGTAAATAACAGAATGTTGGATAGCTTTTGTTTTTGTCCCAGGAAAAAAAAAAAAAAAAAAAAAGTCACACGGGGAGATGATTATAACTTTTCTTACCTATTACACACAAAGTAAAAAAGTAAAGAAAAATGCATTGGAATGAAATCCATTGCATTTACAACATTGTTTACAATGATGTTTTAAGTAATGTGTTGTGTTTTTTTTTTCCCTACAGAATGAACCATTCCTCCATTCCTTTTTTTTTTCCAGTTATCTGAAAGTTTTGTATCTGCTTAAGTAAATATTCAGAAACTCCTGTTAATTAGATCACTTCTATAAAATAACATAGAACTGTGAAACTTCTCTCTATTTGCTTCGTACTAAGTCATGTCCAACTGTATCACTCAAGTCATGATCCCATAATACATTGTGAGAGACCCCTGCAACCCTGGTGTTTAAAAGTTAAAATTCACAAAATTTTAAATTCAACTAAGTAAAAGTAGTCTCTTCCTTCACACTATTCTATGGAACAGGTCACGAAGATATGACTCTAGATTTGACCCTGCATGGTTAAGATGATGCTGTATGCCTTGGGGAAACATGAAATGACATGTCTTTCTAGAAATAGAAAGGCAAAAAGAAATCATAGTTTTCCAAGGAAGCTCTATCATTTTTATTACTGCTTCTAAAGATTTATATAATGCTTTGCACTTGAATAGCACACTCTTTACACAGTGATCCCAAAATACTTTGTAGTAGTGTATTTCACTTTGTGACAACCCAATGAAATAGGCAAATAACACCATCTCCTTTATATAAATTGGTCAGAGAGTCTGAGAAAGTTAAGCACCTAATTCAAAGACCATTAAAGCAAATGAAAAGACTCCCAGCAGGCTTTTGGTCAGTTACTAATGAGACATCTCAGGTCATACAAAAAATTTGTGACAGAGAGCAGAACTCAAGTGTCCTTATTCCAATTCATGTGCCTTAGGTAGACATCGCCCACCTTCCATATAAAAAAGATCTTTCAAAGGGCACATTTGTGTCTGTCATCTTCATAGCAGAGTGTCAAATCTGTAAGGTGATATTTCACTTATTAAAGAAATAGCTACATAGCAAAAGGTCCCAGGTGGGCACAGAGAGGTCTTGAAATGAACAGCTATCTGAATCACAGTTCCGGGAAATTAAGGCCATATTTCAGGCCAAAGTGACCCAAGTGTGTGCTGACCATTTTTATAAGTACAGGAAATCTTCACCAACTGAAGCAAGAGGAGGAATAACAGGATGGATAATACTCTGATGGGAGGATAAAGAAGACATAGTCAGATGCTTCTAAGAAGTAACCAGTGACACGACAAGAAGCAATGGACACAATCCAAAATACAGTAAATTCTGTTTAAATGTAAGAAAAACCTTCTTTACTTTGTAAGGGTGGTCAAACACTGGCAGAGGCCAGAGAACCTGGGGAGTCTTCATCCTTGGAGGTCTGCAAAGCCTGTCTGGACTCGGCCCAGGACAGCTTGCTGTATGTAGCTGTGTGTGAGCAGGGAGGCTGAACCAGATGATCGCTTTGTGTTCTAAGACTAACTTTGTGTTCTAAGACTTAAATAGTAGCTAAGACAGAAGAAACCCTCCTAGGCGGCTTGGGATTTAAACACACACTAAAACAGTAAAAAGCCTCACAGACAGTTTACAACCACAAGAAGTGGTTGTAAAAACACTTATTCCTCTGCTCTCCTATGAGCTCCCCATCTATCTCTTGCTGCTGCCTCAGATCTCACAGCATCACCCTTGACACTGCCGTGACTGCTGGCTGTGGAGGTACTGGGGTGCTATAATTTAGAGGTGCTGTAGTTTGGAGATCCACCATACCTTGAGTAATGAGTGTATTGCTCACATCCAGCTAAGCTCAAATAATTCTTTGTTCAACCATTTTTCATAGCATCTAAAACAGATATCTCTTTTTCAAATAATTATTTAGAAGACAAGTAAAGAAATGAGGGAGAAACAACCTTGTATTTAAACTGCCTACATTTCAAATGGAAAGCTTTGACCTGCATGTTAAGATGCATATCTGACACAAGCACACACTTGGATTAAATTCCCATCTCTCTATTATCTCTTGGCTGATACCAAACACATAATGGGTTTCTGGGGAGCACAGGAGGACTTGAGATATTTGACTGCAACAAGGGGCAACTAAAGCGATGACAATTTGAGATTCATGCCCAATGGGTCTATGCCCCTCTCTTGAAGCTTAAATCCTTTTCTTGAATGCATCCCCACACTTTCCTTCATGAATCAAATGTATCTGTTCAGTAGAAGCAGAGCTTGTCTTTTCCTCAGTGTTTGATCGAAGTTTACTTTCCTTAGTATTTAGCTTGAGGAAAATGGTCTCCATCTGAGAACATGGATATCCAATATGATACTGCAAAAGTATTGATGCCATATTTTATTTATGAAAGATTTATGTGATATACATTTGTAAAGAATAAAATCTGTAGAAAAGAGATAACAATCCTGACACAGTATCTCTTCATCCATTAGAGATATTCTTAAGCTAAGGAGAAATAATTCTACTAAAAAAATAAGTAATTGATGCATTTATATTTATTTCAAGCTAACTAACTGTGCTACAAAAGCCAGCTTTCTGAAAGTCATGCCCCCACCTCTAATATGCATTTTAGTCACCACAATCCCATACTGAGCGCAAAAGGTAGAGTTAAGCAACACATTTCCCTGAAATGGCAATGAAGTGCAGCCAAAATAGAGATAATTATTTTAATTAATGGTAATGATTTTAACGGTTGAACATTTTAACTAATTAATTATGATTGATTGCTTGTTATTAATCAGGAATGTGATTCAAAGTTCTAATTGAAAACCTGAGAGCAATGGGCACTAAAATATGATATACTTCTGCTGAGAGAACAGGCATTTATTTTTGATATGAAACACTTCAAACTAAAATTCATTTTGACATTTAAGATAGCCAGAAAATAACGTACATCTCTTTCACAGGAGACTTTTCACATGCAGACATGGGTATCTTAAAATACCCAGATAACTAACTTGAACAAAAACAAGGTGCTTTCTGGGCTTGTTTAAAATCTGCTTAACCCTCCTGTGCTCCGCTTGCTGTCAGCACGGCGTCACGCTGCCATACTTCCATACACGAGGGAGAAGCTAACTGCACAATATTTATGCAGGATATGAACTCACTGAAGGAGCTTTATAGACCCGCTGTTCTAAGGATCTCAGAGAGGCATTTGTTGAATTAAATAGCTCCGTGAGTTTTTCCCTGGGATTCACTCCATCACCA
The DNA here is from genome assembly GCF_047663525.1 of Anas platyrhynchos. NCBI lineage: Eukaryota > Metazoa > Chordata > Aves > Anseriformes > Anatidae > Anas > Anas platyrhynchos. Next base: position 36,538,843 of record NC_092588.1, on the reverse strand, counting down.
ACATGTTACTCCTGCAAGCCTGGGTTGCAGACCACACTGGTAGACCAGCATATTTCCTACCCAGAAAAATCCCTCATGACATCTGCATGCCAGCAATGGCTCTGGAGCTTCAGGCAGCATGAGGGGAGACCATGCACGTAGGGTTGCACCCCTGGGCACCATGAACTATGGCTTGCCCACCCACCAGGAGCTGGGACTTTAGGCAGGTTCAGGGTTTGCCAGCCACATCTGGCTGCCCCATTGCTGCTAACCAGGAGGCTTGGCTGCTCCCACAACAGCTGCTGGACCTCTGCAAGCAGCAGCAGGGTGTATTGAGGAAAACCAGCCGCCTCAACAGGCTTCCCTGAGACACCAAGGGTGGCTCAGCAGCTGCTGCGTGGTGAGCCATCTGTCCTGCTGGCTGGACAGCACTCCAGGGATGGCTGCAGGAGGACCAAGAGACATCCGTCTACATGTATGCCTCTAGACTGCAAAGAGAGGAAATCAGGTGCCACAGGGGACAGTTGGCATTATCCTTCAATCAGGGTAAAGGCAGGCTACCACTGAAAATGGAGGACCAAATGGAGGACCAAAGCCCCTGTCAACAGGGATCTCTATGGGATCATAGAGAAAGACCAGTGCAGAAAGTGAATGACACAGCAGCCCTAGGCAGGAGCCATCTCAGTCTCCTTTTTCCAGGAGGTGAACATTTAATGTTAGGCTATAAGCGGTCCTTTCACTCAAAAAATTGTGTTCAGAATTTTTTCACAGTTACTAGTGCTTCCCTGAAATGCAGGATTTAATAATAATTAAAAAAAAAACAAAAAAAACACAGGGCTGGCTTAGGAAGAAAGGGGTAATGCTAGAGTTGTAGTGTCACCAAAATGTTTATAGAAGAACCATGGAGCTGTTTCACAGCTTTGATAGAGGATTTGCTCCTTCACTCCTCCCTGATTCAAAGAAGAAAAAAAAAAAGAAAAAAAAAAAAGGAGAATCCCCAAAGTACCATTTGGCAACTACTATAAATAAATGTTGCAGACATAATATTGCTTTCCTCTTCCAAAAAGAAAAAAAAAAAAAAGACATTAATTTTTACAATAAATGTATAGGCTAGAAACTTGTGGAGCTGGATTAAGAGAACATGACTCTTCAAGCACAACCTTAATGCTACTGGTGCCGGTGAGACTGTTCAGTGTTGGCAGGGCTTAGTTTCATCTGACAGTGCACGCAGCACTGGGGCACTGCATGGCTACCACCCAGGAACTTGCCAAAACATAGAGAAAAAACACATCAGAGAATGTAAGTGTGAGGACTCCATCAATCTTGGTCACATAGCCCAGCCCCAGGGTCTAGGGCTCTGAAACAGTTTTGTCTGGCCCAGAGATCTGTAGATGCCTACATCCCAGTTCAGACAACCAGTGTAGTGATTTACCCTGGGAACATGACTTCAAGATTATTTTGTAACCCTCAATATTTTTAAAACATAAACTGAGATTCTCGCCATACAAATTCAGGGTATATGTTTAGGAGATCAAGGTGGAGGAATTTGCCCAAGTTTTCAGATTTTTAAATTCATTGGGCACCTTCATGTTGAGCCTGAGAGTCCTTGGGCACTTAAATTAATCCTATGCAAAAGACCAAAAAACAACATTTGTGATCCAGGCTTAAGCAGTCATCCCACCCTGAGCTCTGTCTAAATATTCCCAAAGTCCAAATGTGGTCAGACCTATGCTTAATTATGAGAGTAATTATGGCTCAATTGCTCAGACATGCAGCAGGAGCCCTGGGTCCATGATGCTGCAGTGCCTGCAGGACACTGCATTCCCACCCCACAACCAGGAATGACAGCTCTGGAAATGATTCATGAGTGTACCAGACATCCTCGATTTAGCCATGGCAGTGCCCATCAAAGGAATACAGACACAAACAAATTAATTCACCTCACATTCTCAGCAGAAATGTACCAGAACCTTTAATTTAGCCCTCAAACTACGGAGAGTGGTTTCCACCCTGGGCACTGCACATTTACCTTCTGTGTTAAACCATCAAATTGATCTTGGAACAAGAGAAAAGGGAAAGTAAAATGTAGACAGATTTGCTGATCTGAAGAAGGCCAGAAGGGACTCAATCAGAAAGTTGAACTGCCCACCTACCTCTCTTCACATCACAGGTGGAAAATTTAGCAACATAGCACACTTCTTACCATAATTACTTGCACTGTGGCATAGGTATGAATTCCTTCCATAGCTCCCCTATTTCAATAGACCGTTTGTAGAGCTGACCAGCAGACACTGATACACAACAGAGCACTTGCAATTTTCCCTCCTGAAGAGACATCCCACAACAGACATGACCCTGCCCTTCCCCAAAGAATGGTGACTGGCCTGAAAAGTGGGACAAACTGGGCAACACTGAAAGGACTGTGTCCTTATCTTCACTAGTTGTATGTTGAGCTGTTTAGCTGGAAAAAAAAAATAAATAAAATAAATCATTGCTGCTGATTGCATAAATAAGCCCCAAAGCTGCAGCCCTATGTGCTCTGCTCCTTTGAAGGACTGCCGTATCATATTAGCAATCATCAGAGAAAACCCTGCCTAGAAACTTCTCTGAAAAGCTGCAGCACTTCAAGAAGGATCAGAAAGAAATGTCAGTAGGCAATACTCCCCCTTGCCCCTTTAGCATAATGGCTCAGGAGAGGGAGATTACAACAGGTTTTCATCATGAATATCTTGTGTTTGAGCAAGGAGCAATTTCCTGACAGCTTTGATTCCAAATTTCAACATTATGTCACTTGCTGAAGTATCAGACACATCATTAACCAGCTCTAGCAGGTTTTGTTATGATATGATGAGTCAATGTCTGCCTAGAAAATTTAACCCCTTTTTCTCTTTCACATGTTTCAAACGAGCTCTCTCCTGGAGACGTCTGCCTTTCTGAACAAGATTTCATCTGAATCATAAAATACCCATTGATGCCTTAGTATTTACATGGCACTTGCTCATGCTAGTGCCTTGTCCTCTGTCTTTTCTATGCAGTAGCTCTTTGCATCATTCAAAGGGCTTTCTAGGTTTAACTGTCTTCCCCCTCTTCAGCAGCAAAGCATTATTCCTCATCCTCACCCCTCAAGTTCAGAAAAAAGGGAGGTAGCTATGGTTTCTCACTGACTTCTTTTGGTTGGCTGTGGGGTCAGGACACTGGCACATACCACGATCTTGGACAACCCTTGCTAGGCTGCTGCTTGTGGCCTTGGCTTTCTTTCTCATTGCGCTGTTTCTGTGCACTACCCCAAGTTCAAGGAGTGCTGCAGGTTTTATGAAAAGTCATATTTCACAGAGGGCCTGCAGAATGATTCACATATTCTAGTAATTGCTATGCGTTGCTTTATATAATGCTTTGCAAGACTAGGATCTAGGAGAGTTTTTTAAACTCATATATATCCAGAAATCAAAGACTACCCTGACCAAAAAGGATGTGTTGCTGTAGCATTAATTCTTCTTAACCTTTGCATCTAGGACAGGTCCGCACAGATTTCTAAACCAAGGTGAAGGGAATGGGAGTAGACAAATCAGACACTTCACAATTTCCTACACTTCTTCTGTAGTATAAAGAAGTCAAGTCTACCACCTCATTTTCCCTTTTAATTAAAGCACCATTATTAGGAGGGGTCTATTAATAAATACTTGGCATCCTTTTTGTCTTATAGAAAATCTGTTTAAGTAGGGGACTAAGCAGTAAATCTGTCTTCTTTACAAACAGTAAGCAAGCAGGCCAAACACCACCCTTTAATTTAGGTCAGCCAATGGAAAATGACTAAATTAAAATCAAGATTTGGATGTTGCAACATTTGAAACCAGGAATGCAGGCTTGAAATATACAAAAGATTGACAGCAGAGAAGTGTGTTTGAGAAATCAGGAGCTTCTATACTGCTGTGCTCAACACAGAAAAATGTACGATAGTTTCCCCTTCATCCCTGACTCTGATCTCCAGCAAAACTACAGCACACTTTCTTATCTCGAGAGAGGAAACGAAGCCTTCCTCACTTGTCTGTAGCTTTCAAAATTCAGCTGCACTCAGGCTTTCTGATGAAGCCCTGCTTGATCTGGGAGCATGGAGGCTGTCCAAAAGCAGGTGTGACCTACTATTTGCAAAAATTTATTTTTCGTGTTATATATCTGTGTTCACTTAGCTACTACACAAAGTGTTTTCATCAAAATATGTTTGTGTGTTTAAATGCTTTGCAATACGCTTAAAGCAATTTGTTTGGCTTTGTGAAGCTGCCAACACAACTTTATTTTCAGTAGGTTATGACTATTTATTACTCTTTCACATAAGATTCAGTGAAGGAAAGCCTGTGAGCATCTCCTGGGAATCTTTTCTGAATCACCTTAGTACAGGGTTGTGCTGAGATAATGCCATGGGTTATGCTCACAGAGCAGGGGCAGCTCTGGACTGTTTGTCTTGAGCTTAAATGCTAAATATTTTTGTTTAAAAGCATTCATAGTTTTAAGTGAAACTGCCTGAAATCTGAATTAGATGTGAATTTACTTTCAGGCTCTCCCTGTTATTTCCTGTGCTGTATCCAAACACCTCAGTTACTTATAAAATACACACAGAAAATATTTCTTGGCTGTTAGGCTGAAATGTCCATGCAACAAGCCAGGACTTGGGCAAATATTTTCAAGGTGTTCACACATGTCATGCCTGCCTCCACATAAAGCTGTTTCGCCCCCAGCACTGCATGCTCTGTATTTACGAACCTGATTGCCTTTCCTTCAGAAATACCAATGATAAAAATAGAGGAGGAGGTAGTAAAGACACAAAGCTGGTTTTCTGTCCAAACATCAGCTATACCAACACCAATTGCTCCCCTGACAGCAGTTGCAACTTTCTCACCACTCCAAGGAAAAATGAGTATGAGAACAAGAGGTATGCCAAAGGCTGTAGTTCAAAGTTCATTCCTACTACTTGTTGTAGGTTACACCTAAAACTGCTATGGCTCTTAAACAGTAATTAATAGCTCTATAAACAGTTATGTATGTTAATATTACACACAGAGAAAAATGTAATTATATAGACTTTTCTTAAAGCTATCATTCAATCTATCAAGATGTTGCAGAAATATTTAAATAAAAATAAATTCAACCTAGGGCCTTTTCTTCCTTGCAAGGCTGCTTTGCAACATGCCTGTGAAGCCCAGACCTGAGGTTTCTACTGAAAACTGCCTTGAAGAGGAGGGTGAGGCTGCAAAGCCTGGGAGAAAAGGTGGAATCAGGGGGAGAGAAAAATCTCTGCATGCACTTGAGCGGCAAATAGACACAAATCCCTCGCAGTGTTTTTATTGCAGGGAATGACTGTCTGCTGAAACAGAAAACAACAACAACTGTTTGCTGGTAGCCTCAACACAAACACCAAGCATTCAGCAATATGAAACTGCCTTTCAGCCACGCTGCTGACTCGCCAGGGGAAAAACTGAGGCCAGTACAAGGCAGATTTCACTGTCAGCACCTGCCCAGAAGAAAAAAAAAAAAAAGAAAAAAAAAAGGCATTTCCCAGGCTGCTGGTCTGACTGCTTGCTGGTCTGTGCTCCAACACAGCACTGAGCATTTCCACCCTGCTTACAGCTCCCTTCCCCTCCAGGGGTGGAAATGCTTCCAGTGGTCCCCAAATTGCCCTGGTTAACTGGTGCTGGATCCCAGCAGTGCAGCAGGACAAGCCCACAACTGTCAATAGACAGTCACTTCCATTTGGCAAAGCCAAAACTGTGAACTTACTCCAATTGCTCCATTTTTTGCTTAGTTTCCATTGTGAAATAAAACAATATTTAGAACCTTAATTCCTGTGTAATTTGGAAAATCATCTAGACAAGGCAATGCTGTGATAACTGTGTTATTAACCCTGTAGGAGTCCCCCGGCTTAGATTGTTTCCTCTAAAATATTCTAGTAAGAGGGGAGGAGAGAAATGCCAAGGAGGTGAGAGGGAAGGAGAGGAAACTCACGGCAAGGAATGCAGTTGTCTCTGTGGCTGTTTAATAGATAAGAATGAATGCTGCTGTTTAACTAGATCCAGTCTCTGAAATATCTAATTAAAACTGATGTGCTTATTTAGTTTCCAATTCATCACAGGTGGGCCCACATTAATGTGAAAATGAAAGTAAATTACCAGCATTTGGCAATCTCACTGAATGTCATTCACATTATTAGCTCAAATCTCAAAATGCATTTTAAAAATATGGTTCATAGGTAACAATGTACTTGAGAACAAGCAAAGCCTTGAATCTCCTAGTACGTTACCTGCATGTGTGAATTCAGACTTGACTGTGGGAGCTCATGATGAATGCACATTGTGGGTGGTGAACCAAAGCCTTTAGGCAACATGTTCTGGAAGAGTTTCACCCAGCTTCCTACCCATGTGGTCACTTGTGAATGGTTTATATTGGCCCCTCTCTTACCTGCCCCCCTCCAAAAAGATGCTCATGATAACTTCAGGCCATGGAATTGTAACCAGGTTTTGGGATTGTGCTTGTATTACAGAGACCTTGAGTGCTTCAACTACAGTGTGTTCAGCTTTATAAATGACAACAGAAAGGAACAGACAGATGTGAAAATCAAAAGTCTTCCACAAGTCTTCCTAAAGTATTTGGATTTTATTTGAAATATTTTATCTCTAAATTTCACCCATTATGCATGTTTTGAGCTGGTCTGAATAAGAAATCTGAAATTGTTTTGATTGGCTTAGAAAAATATACACAAAACTGAAAAATATCTCAGGATGCTTAAATGTCACAAGTTTTTAAGAACTAGATTTTTACCCAGTGCTCAGAGGGGACTGGATTTTATTATCAAGAAACATACGTCCCCTCAGATTGAGTTTGTAGGATTCTACAAAAACAAAGTAATTTTCCATTTCAATCTTTGATTGGGACAATGTAAGCAACATCTCATACAGCAAAGTACTGTACTCAGGGGTTTACCCAAGTGCTCTACGTGGCCAGTCTACAAAACACAGTGATGTCAAGCTTAGTATCAAATTTCTCAAGTTCAGGCAATTATTTCATTTTACAATGAATCACTGCATTGTCTTGAGTATTTTTGGTAACTTGGATCTATAATAAATGGTCATTATAGTGAAAAGAGCAATTTTTTTTTACAAGACTTCAAAATAATTCTCCTTCTGCTGCTTCCAAAAACAATACTTTTGTTTTTAAAAAAATAATTATCAGAATGTTATTACTGGATTTTAAAAATATTTTAAAATTATTTTTCTGTTTTAATATTCTTCCCCATTACCCTTTTGCCACTAAAAATAAGAGGATGGAAAAAAAAAATGAGATATAAAAAGATTTTTAAATTCTTTAGTAACTGTGAAAAAAAAAAAAAAAAGAGAGAGAGACAGAAAAGTAGCAATTTTTAAATTTATATTTTGTTTTCTTAAAACACGTTTTTCTCTCAAGAGAGATAGAATTTATTTGAAGGAAATTATACAGATTTGAAGACTGACATATATAGAGATATATCAAACTGTAGAAGAATTTTTTCACTAATGACACATGAACCACAGCCTGTGTTTTTACTGAACAAAAATGTTTTCCCCTTGGTCAGGTGACCATGCCAAAGCACTGCAAACCCCTGTAAACGCTGTTTTAAACTCTGGTTCCCATTATCAACCACAAGATATTCCCAAGTGTTGTACTGAAAAGCTAAATAGACTACAAAACATAATAGAATCATAGAATCACAGAATCATTAGGGTTGGAAAAGAACCTCAAAGATCATCTGGACCACCCATCACACCTACTACAATGTCACCCACTAAACCATGTCCGTATGCACCAGGCTCAACCATTCCTTAAACACCCCCAGAGACGGTGACGCCACCACCTTCCTGGGCAACCCATTCCAATGTCTGACTACTCTTTCTGAGAAGAAATGTCTCCTAATTTCCAACCTGAACCTTCCCTGGCACAACTTGAGGCCATTCCCTCTAGTCCTATCACTAGTTACCTGTGAAAAGAGACCAACCCCCGTCTCCCTACACCTTCCTTTCAGGTAGTTGTAGAGTTCAATAAAGTCTCCCCTGAGCCTCCTCTTCTCCAGACTAAACAACCCCAGTTCCCTCAGCCACTCCTCATAGGACTTGTGTTCCAGGCCCTTCACCCGCTTCATAGCCCTACTCTGAACATGTTCCGGGGCCTCCGTGTCCTTCTTGTAGTGAGGGGCCCAAAGCTGAACACAGTACTCGAGGTGCGGCCTCACCAGAGCTGAGTACAGTCTGAAGAAAATGTGTGACACTAAAGGCAAAGAGGAAGGACATCATGGCAGCCTGCAGCTTCCTCATGAGGGGAGCAGGGAGGGGCAGGCTCTGAGCTCTGCTCTCTGGGGACAGCGACAGGACCCGAGGGACCGGCATGGAGCTGGGACAGGGGAGGGTCAGGTTGAGTGTTAGGGAAAGGTTCTGTACCCAGAGAGTGTTTGGGCACTGGGACAGGCTCCCCAGGGCAGTGGTCACAGCACTGAGACTGTCAGAGTTCAAAAAGTTTTTGGACAATGCTCTCAGATATGTGGTCTGATTTTTGGGTGGTCCTGTGCAAAGCCAGAGGTTGGACTCGATGAGCCTTGTGGGTCCCTTCTGACTCAGGATATTGTATGCTTCTATAATCCTATGTGGCAAGTAACCCTACTTGCTTTGGTGAAGTGGTGGCTCACTCTCCCATCCTCAGACCACATGGAAATTGAGGTGGAATCTCCCACCCTTGAGCTCTAGCAGGAGATGCCATTTGCACGTGCCGTTCCTCCAACAGGGCAGAAGGGCAGACATTGCTACCAGCATCAGCAGGACACTAGCTGGGGATTGAACTTTTCTCCACCCAGTCTTTTGAAAGAATCATTTGCAGTGAATAAAGGGTAGGCTGAGAAAATGGTAGAAAATAATAGTGAAGAAGTGCTATATTTTGATGAGGGTAATAACCTTTCTAACTAGTCTCCTATCACATTAGGTTCCCCATGAAATTATTTAAAACAGCAGGGAATCAAACATCCCCACATTATTAACCTCTAGCTCGTGCTTATTGAAGAAAATCAGGCAGATATTTTATGGGTCTTGCAGAGCCAGTGAACCCAGCATCCCAGCCTATGTCAAGCAGTGCCATGGGGCCATGTGGGACCGTGGAACTGCATCCTCCTGCTGACAGGGGACAGCCCTGGGGTTGTGTCAGGCTCCAGAGGGACACCCCCAGGGTGTAAATGCTTCCAGTCACAACACTACAGCGCAGTGGCAGCAGCACAGGTTGTCAGACCTGGCAGGTGGCTCCTGCACTATAAATGCAGTTGTTAATAAGGTATTTAAATAAAAAGGGTTTTTATATGAAAACTGGTTCAGATTTCCCAAACATTATGAAGAAAATATTTTCAAAACCAGTGAAGATTTTTTTAAATAAAATAAAATAAAATAAAATAAAATAAAATAAAATAAAATAAAATAAAATAGAGAATAAAAACAATACTAAAAGCTTTAACCCAGAAGTGAACCAAGGTGGGTAATCAAAGCATTGTACTGTGGCTTTTACATCCCTTGCATCTTTTCTAAAGTTTAAAATATGGGAAACTACCACACAGAAGAAAAACAAGTAACCACCTTCAAGAACACTTATTAAATAAGCCAATGAATTTACATCATCCAAAGACAGAGCTGAATCATCAGAGCTGAAAGATTGGCTCTTCCTGCCTATTCACAAATTGTGTTGGGAAATAATTTAACACAGTTTTTAAATGGTGATCATCACTCAGAGTACTATGTTGTGCAGTTGGGGATCCACTGCTGATATCTGGATTTAAACATTCTGTTTTGGTTAAACTCTTGGTGGCAAATGCAGCTTTTTTCTATTGCCAACAAACATATTTTTTATTCCCAGCAAAATTCATAGGACTCTATATTTTTCAAATACTTATGCTTAATGAGTAAACGTGTGCTTTTATAAAATCCTAGGACATTTAGGACAACAGAAAATCATTCAAATGTATTTTGAAATATTTAAATCTTTGGAGGGCAGGTTCAGATTTTTAAGGGGTTACTTTTGACATTTGTGAAGATACACATCCATAAATTATTGGTAATGCTGAGCTCTAGTGCTCGAAATGCAGCGAAGGACCTTGGCGGCGGCACGGTGAACAGCTGCTTGTGGCGAGGCTGCCTTCCCAAACACCCAGAGGAAGGTAGGGAGCGCTGAAGTGTTGGCTGAATATTCAAAAACATTGCAAAGAATAAACCTCACTGAAAACAAAATGTGAGGAACACACTTCTGCTTCCAATGCCCCTTGGGCAACACTGCAGTAAGGACCTGACTGTATATTTTACACCTCTGCTATGCACTCATATATACACGCTTTCAGCAGAATTTTTTAAAAACAAACAGAAAAGCCTTATTACTATTTCAGTGTCTCCAAATAACATTGGCGTCTCATAGAAAAGAAGTATTTCCCGTGTACAGCCTTGCATAATCACCTAGCTGCACAATGGGAGGTATTTGCTGTCTTCTGAAGTATCACGTATTAGCCCTGGTGGGACTGCAGCCGGCAAAACAACGGGATGATCCGGCACGGTAAACCTGATGGATCAGAGGACGTGGGGGGATACAAGTGGGCATCTTCCAATAGCACATGCAGTTCAGCATTTGAATGAGGAAAGCAAGAGAGATTTATGGTGTTGTAGGGTCTTTTCTGAGAACTGCATTACTGATAGTTTCCATCATCTTTGCACAAAGCTGTACCTGTCAAGAACAAGGGCTGCTACTATGTCTGGGCTGAGCACACATGCTGTAATAAAGACAGATTCCTCCACTGAGGGCTTACAAGCCAGGTTTATGACAAGACAACATACAGATGCAGTACAAAAACACAGAGGAAGAGAGGAAAGGAGATAACAGTAAAACAAGCATGCATTTTTCATAATAGGCAGTAATTTCATGGCTTAATTTAATCAATGGTCTAACTAAGTGCAGTACCTTGCTTTTCTCCTGTACGCCTAAGTTTTAAGGCCTCGTTAACATAGAATGTGTGATTAATATTTTATGGGGACTTATTCCACTTTATCTAGTGGCCTCAACAAAAAGTAAATATTTACTAACCACCAAAAGGTGGGTAGAATATTTTGCAATAATTTTCATTTCCTGTAATAACAGTAAACCACTGTCTAGTTATGGACTCTGGTTTGTGGAAAGTACAAAAAAAGGCTTTTGAGGATGTGCACAATGTTGGGTTATATCACTTCCCTTACAGCTTTTCTACATTTGTAAAGGTCTCTGGGATCCACCAGCAAAAGAAGAGGTTTTGGTACCCTACGTTTTAAGTGTTGTAATAAAATCGTTTCCATGGGGAAGAGGAAAAAGCTCCATTAGTTTATGTGGTAAAGCTCTGGTCTTGAGGACAGACTTTAAACTGAGAGAAAGGGGAGGGTGGCTCAGAGCATTTAATCAGTCACTATAGACAAACAAGTTGTATATGACTTGATAATAGAGTATTAACAGGAATAAATGAAGAAGGCAAGGGTAATGGCTTATTCCCTCTGTCTGCCATCAGTATTTTACCCTCCACAAAAAGGTAACATACGATGGAGTCTCAGGTATACCTGCAGAGGTTTGGCCAAGAAACTGGCTATTGATACATATGACTGCACACATTTAATTTCACTTCAGAATATCACATCAACTTGTGATAATCACAAATATCACTCAACTTTAGTGGCTATATTATAAAGCCCCACAAGACATTTAAATATCAGAGGAGGAACCATCATCCTACTGCTTGTATGGAGAATAAAATATGTGCTGTAATTGCAGGTGTTGCCACAACTGATTTGGGCAAAACTGAAATGCATCTTGCAGGTTCAAGTTTTAAAAGAATTGGAGTAAACTCAAATCTGGTACAAGCTGAACAAGACAGCAGAGTTAAAAGAGAAACTAGTTTGGCCCAGTTATTTTAAAGTGAATTTACTGCTCTTGAAAGACAGTCTAATAATGAAAGCCCTTTATTTATCCCAAGAGGTACAACATGAGCTAAAGTGCAGTTGCCCACCAACACATTTCAGCCCATTTCTAGGGAGAAGGAAATGGGAAAGCATGTGCATCCCATTGGTCATGTCCATGGATATCTCTGAACTTCTTGGACTTGCTGGCAGAGTTATCATTACTTGTACCAGCATTTCTTTTGCAGTGGACACTTAGGTTCACAGATCCAAAATGAGATTGAGTGCTTCGTAAAGGCTGATGAAACACAGCAAGTTGATAAAGACTTTCACATTCAAGAGACCACAAATTCTTTAAGCTAAATTTAATCACAAGCACATTAGAGGTACATTTCTCCACAGGCTCACACTTTCATACCTTTGTGACTCCACCTGCTTCATCTTGCCATTAGTGAAAGCTAGGATGTAATGGTAAGTTTCTAAAGAATATCATAAACTTCTAGAAACAGTTTGAAAGAGGTCTTCTTTTCAATGAGACTGGTCCTTAGAAAGCAGTTGAACAACAAGAAAGTGAAGTTTTAACATCTACAACTTTACAGCAGAGATTCATTTCTGATTACCTTACATTATTTTTCATTGCAACCTTTTGTAGAAACATACTGATTTCATCAGATTTAATTTTTAGGATGCATTGTGTTAATGGAATGTGCAAAAGCAGTTGTCACAGTGTGTGCTTGATGCTTACACCCATGATATAGAGCAACAGGAAAACATGCATGTGTTTGGTTTGGTGCTAATACAACCATGTTTCCCTGAATCTGAAGGTCAGGCAGACAAATCAGAAGCTAGAAGGAGAAAGTCAAACACATTGTCCTGGACTTTTGGGTATGAAGTTCTGCACTTGTAGAAGAAAGAAAAAACATTGATGTAAATAAAATCCAACAGAGAGTTCACAATGCAGCACACAGACCTCTGCTTTGACTCCCACCTCCCAGCTCAGCGTTTTACCACTGAGAGCAGTTGTCCTTCATTCAAGGTTTAGATCTGTTGTTTCCATGGGAAGTTCTGGTTTCTCAGAACTTCTTTTCTCAGCACTCAGCTGCAACAGTGGTGAGAACTCCTCCAATGAAGAGCATTTCCTTCTGGATGAGAATACCAAAGAAACGCTTTTAAGGGTGCTATACTAACTTCACAGTATTTAGTCATATCTCTCCAGAGGTTAAAATCCATCATGTAAATTTTAAACTTTCCTACAGATTGCAACTACTGCAAATTTGGTAGACAATTCCAGAGCACAGAATTTCTAGAGATTTTGATAGATCCTTGATCTGTTCTCTCTTTCCAGTTACACTCCCCCTCCTTCACACAGCAAACCATCTCCAAGTATCTAAATTGTTATTTTGGCCCAATTTAGCATCCATGATCTGCTTGCCTTGTTGAGCTGCAATTATTATTACACAACTGTAGTGGTACTCACTGGCTAGTGCCATAGGCTTCTGTAATTCTTAAGATTGTTCTTTTTAGTTGTAGGATTTTAACTTAATTTTTAATCAGACTTTGAAACTTAATCCTTCCTTTTCAAACATCAGGGTATTACGTATTTTGATTAGGTACCAGATGGGGTAAATGTAGCAAAATGTCACACACAAAATGTTTGGTTTTCTTACTTCAGCCACATATCTCCTCCTCCTTTAAGTGTTAATCACTCACCACCATAGAGATAAGCTGAATGTAATGTATTTTCAATTAACACAAACAAAAATGCATCATCAATAGCATTATCATTAACAATCTGCAATTACTGTCTAGTTAAAGCACTTGTTCTAGCTTTGGGGTGGCGCACAGCCCTGTGCTGATGATGGCGATGATTACAATAGCAAAGGTCAGGCTTGGAGCCTCTCTGAAGCCAGTCATCCAGACGATTACCATCATTGACAGTTTTTGCCAGAAGCACGCTTATTGAAAGCAATGTGAATGCCACAAGGACTGTGTATAAAAATAGAGGAAAATTGTCTGCAGTCTTCCCTCATCTCCTGGTTGCCAATTGTAATTAGATCTTCAGGCTGCTTTGTAATCAGCCATCAATTCCACAGTATAAAGACCTCTGCAGCAGAATATGCACCCTATGTCTTTATCAGCAGAGTCCTCCAGCCATTCAAAGACCTTGCATTAGAAATATCTTTCACATATAACTTAGGACACCTAGAAAAAAATATAATATAATAATTTACAAGAGCTTTTTCTAGCAGAAAGTGGAAAAGAATATTGATTGCGATTACTGTGCAGCATTTGCCAGTGCAAACCGGTGCTCACAGAGGTACCAAAATATGGTCAAAAAGAATCTTAATTTATACATGTAAAGCCCCACCTCCTATTATATTTTTTCACTAAATAGTTTTTGCTCCCTTAATACAATGTATTTAGTCTTCTCAGTACAACTAATTTAATATTTGTAATATCTCTGTGTTGAGGGGCCCGTTTTGTTACACTGATATAAGCAACAAGGTGCAAATGAGATCTAAGATCATATTCACCTACAAGTTAATTAATGTTTCTATACTATTTTCTCTCAAAGACTAAAGTTTTTTTCATATATTTTTGGCTGTTGTCTAAATAGTTTGCATCATAGTTGTATTAATTTATAAATAAGTATGTTCAGGATCCATTTGCCCTGTGTTTAGTTGTCAGATGCACACATAAAAGAGTGTTCACGTTATTCAGTGAAAGTTTATCCTCTTTGAATTTACCACCCATAAAGAAATCTATACGGGCAAAGACTCTCCTCTGCATCAGTTTCCTGAGTTTCTTCATAAAGACTATTGAATATATATATGTATAAAATATTGAAAATTTTCTCAGATGAGCTCTCAGCCATTTGTCCTTTTAACTGGTGTTAATATGGCTGAAATCTCTCACACCTATAAAAAGTGTCAGAAATTAAAGTAAGCTGCAATTATGTTCCTGTTACTGAAAATGGTGATCCATGTTTCTCTTCGGAGGAACTTCATGTGTGTGGTGCACGAACAAGTAAAGACAAGCTCCATTGTGATTCATAAAACCCAGCCTTTCAAGATCAGCTTCAAGAGATCTGTAGCAAAATAAACTTAAAGAGGATTTTCACCAGCACAGGGCTTCAGGGTACAGAGAAGAATGTCAGCGGGACCTAGTTGTTGGATCTGGCATGCCTCATCTCCACATCCTCCCATACGCTTGCACCTTGGTGAAGTCAGAGGGTCTCCATACTAAGGGCAGGCCTGGTCAGTCTAGTCATAGGAGCTCACTGCAATTTCAACAGCTGTTTCTTCCCTAAATAATAATAATAATAATAATAATAATAATAATAATAATAATAATAATAATAATAATAATAATAATAATAATAAATAATGGAATTATTTCTGGGGTGGTAGTTCCTACAACTTCCATTCTTAATAAAAATAAATTTAAAAAGTTGACAAGAGAGGACCAGTGTTATATTTTCTTGAGTTCATTCTGTCTCTCTAGATGAAGAAGTTGTCACTGGTAAGGAGATGGGGGCACATGTTAAAAATAAGACATTTGAATAATGTTTCATGAACCTTGGAAAATATCATGCTGAGCTCCTCAGGTGGAAATTCAGTTTCTTTGCATTCCAATCTTCTTTCAATATGCCCATCTGACTCTCCAGATTCATTAACTGAGCAGCCACATTTTCTAGCAGGTTTCCTACAGTGATTGAAGTTTGCAACACATCTATTTCTGCATATAGCAATTCCAACACTTCTCAAATTGATCCCTCAAAGTCCAGACTTGTGGCAGATTGTCTTTCCAGCAGGACAGCACAAGATGGGCTCTGGTATGAGCCTTGAGAAGTAGTGGTAATGCACATAGAAATAAATTAACTATTTATACAGAGCGTTTCATCCCAGAATTGTATAAGTTATCTACCTTACAAGCCATGTATGTATCAACTGCAGAGTCAGACAAAGGAGTTTAGGCAGGTCAAGATCTTAAATACTATGAACATATTGTGCTCAGGAAATGTGATGAACTTGGGTGGTTCTGCTTATTGCTACAACATTATTCAAGTGATTAAACACTATTGAATAAGTTTCTAGGATGAGATATTAATGATTTAATGTAGGCACTTAAAGAGAATTTTATATATCCGTATGTAATATCCTGTAGGCAAAACTATATTATTCTGCTTCTGTTTGTTGAGAATAAACAGTTTTAAACAACATGCATTTCATCATTCACAGAATTAATGTAAAGAGCTCTCAAAGTTCTCTTATCTCATTTTGTTTTCTCCATCAGTCTTGCTGCCTACTGTGACAAAGTTATGAAAAATAGCTAGCTAGCAATTGTACAGAAACACATCAATGGAAAACATTTTATTGGTTTTGTTGTACTGTGACATCTACAAATGCCACTCAGTGGCCAACAGACATACTTCTCCCTCACTTTTCCACCTGCACTCTGTCATGATTACCAGCTCACCCCAGGTTGCAATCAGATTTGTTTGTGTGACTCCAGCCAGCTGAACCCAAATGGACTTCAAACAAGTGAAAGTCAAGGCAATAATGTGCACAACTTCTTTTCACTTTTTGCTTTTCTGATACAAGGAAAAGAAAGCAAAAGAGGTGCAGACTCAGTATTGAGCAGCACTAAGCTGATGCCAGGAGTTGTGCTGCCATAGAACTTCCTTTAAAGTGAACGTCGAGTTCCATTTCTTCCTTGTCTCTTTTCGTTGGGATTATGACCATGAATTAAAGCTATCACTGCACTGCAGCCCATAAAACACTGTGCCAACTTTACTAACTTTTTTTTTATAGGAGATGACATTATCGCAGCAGCTTCTATATCTCTAGTAAGCTCCACATATTGTACAGACAGCTCCAAAGTTGCCTTCAGATCTGTCATATGGTGCAAACAGCTGCCGATGAGCCTTGTGAACTGCTTTGACCTCCTGTATGCCATTTTCCTCTGGCTTCCCTTTGACTTTGAGTATGCAGCCTCTTTTACACAACTCACAGGATACAGAGGTTCTTTTCCCATTTGAAGGGATCAGCGATATTTTTGTGGAGAATACAAACAAAAATCAATAGTTTCTCGTCTTGACATAAGGGACATGCTTATTTTTAAATTAACTCTCTTTTCACCCCTGGGACTAGTACAAAGCAGACAGAACAGGCTCCGCTAGAACTGCACTGGGATTTTAAGACTCTGCTTCACTTGTCCCCATTTCACAATGTCAAACCACGTAAAACCAAATGATTTCATCTCCCTTACATTTCCAACTTCAGGAGGAGTTTAATTACATGGTGTATTCACTGGTGACAAGGTGCTAGCATTTGTACATGATAAAATACTTGAGCAAGGCTTTCTGAAGGCTTTTTTGCTCCAAAATGGGGAAATTAGGGCTACTGTTTCACAAAGTTACTTAAGGTCAAGAACTCCATTCAAATGCACAACTTAGAAAGGAGCAAATGGTCAGGAAAAGAGCAGAAAATTCACAGAATAGGCAGCAGAATAAACACAGAATGTGACTCTTGAACTGCACGTTCCTCATCTCCTCCTGGAAAGAAAAGTGTTAGGTTTTTCACTTTAATTTTTTAGTTTCATGTTACCTATCTGATATTTGATTGATGCTGCTAGGGAGTGAAGCCATCTTTATATAACATGCCTTGAAAACAAGTGGACTGCTAAGCAAGAATTTCATTAGATGCCTCTTCCCCTTAAAATCCTCTTGCAGAGGAAGAGGCAGCACATAGCCATGGGAATATAGCAGAGAGCTGCTACTAGAAGAGTCACCAAGTCCTGGCCCTGATTACAGCAAGACCTGGGAGCAATGAGCATCAGGACAGGGGATATGCCCCAAGAGATGTAGCTGCTGGAGTGCTCCAGTGACATATCCCAAGGTCATGGCTGAGCAGGTCATAATTGCAGACATGATTCTGAAATCCAGGTACTGCTCCAATAACCTACACGGCTTGCTGAAATACTGAAAGCCTTGTGCAGGGCTGAGCTACATAAGACTAAAAGCAAAATTTGTTTTCTCGTGTTTAGACTTAACAAAGTTACATTTCATTTCACATTTCTTATTTCTACAGCAAAGAAGCAGATTGATATTTCAAAACCTTTTCCAAATGTTTATTTTAAGCAGTGATACAGGAACTCTGTATTTTTACATATGGTTAGTGATGTTTTTTGCAAGTTACCAGTCTTCAATTTAACTTTTAATCAAATCCTGAAAAAGGTTTATGCATCTTTTAGAGTTCTACACATCTTTAACTGAGGTTTTGTGAGCTACAAAGCTCCCTGGAATGGAATGGAATGGAATGGAATGGAATGGAATGGAATGGAATGGAACAGAACAGAACAGAACAGAACAGAACAGAACAGTTAGGGGGGAGAACATACAAAGATCATCAAGTCCAACTGCCTGAACATCCAGCAGTAAACAAAAGTTAAAGTTCATTATTGAGTGCAATATCCAAAAGTGCCTCTTGAATACTGACAGGCCTGGGGCATCAATCACCTCTCTAGGAAGCCTGTTCTGGTGTCTGACCACCCTCACAGTTAAGAAATTGTCCCTAACGTACGGTCTGAACCTGCCCTGGCACAGCTTTGTGCCATTCCCAAGTGTCCTGTCACTGCCTACCAGGGAGCAGAGGCCAGCACCTCCCTGCCCACCTCCCCTCCTCAGTTAGGAGCCAGGAGCAGTGAGGTCGCCTCTTCCTCCTTTCCTCCAGACCAGACAACCCAAGTGTCCTCAGCCCCTCCTCACAGGACATGTCTCCCAGCCCTTTCACCAGCTCTGCCGCCCTACTCTGGATGCATTCAAAGACCTTAAGATCATTTTTTATATTGTGGAGACCAGAACTGCACACAATACTCAAGGTGAGGCCGCACCAATGCTAAATACAGTGGGAGAATCACCTCTTCTGAGCAGCTGGCTGTGCAGTGTTTAATGTATCCTAAAACGTAGTTTGCCCTCTTGGCTGCCAGGGCAGGCTGCTGGCTCATGTTGAGCCTGCTGTTGACCAGTTTTAATTGAACATTTTTCCAGGGATGGAGGCACACCTCACAGAGATAGCTCAGGGCTACCCTGGGATAACAAGCCATCAAGCAGCTGAAAATTGTAGGGAGCTGAGAACAGGTGTGCCTGGCCATGAACCTTCTTCAGCAGCAGAATCTCCAAAGAAAGAAACAGGAAACAAGGACAGACTCTGCTGGTCATAAAGGTTTGAAGATAGTTCTGATACAGTGGATTTCCTGACATTCACATATTACATATATTAGGTAACAACTGTATATGTAATATTATTCTTTTATATTATTATAGTATTATATTATATACAACTTTTTACCCACAAATTCTTTGTTTTGCTAACTTCTAGTGATTGTACTTGATTATATTACCTCATTTCAGATGACCGTTCATTCTTTTGCTGCTAGAAACAACAGAGGAGTATGCAGAGGAATAATCTAATCATAGGGGCCTAAGAACCAGCATTTCTGATTCCTGTTGTTGCTACTCCGTGTTTCAGGGTACATATACAATGTATAGCACATACTCTTAGATACTTTAGTCATATTAACTGAAATGCAAATGCATTACACTGCTAGAGTGACAGAAACAGAAACAAAATATTCACAAATAGACATAAAGATTTAATTACAGCAGTAGCTTTGGAGCCTTGGAATCAGTATATACATATACACACACAATCCCATTTATACACATGCTTAAGTGCAAACTAGGATTAATACTGTATAGCTTACAAACCCAAGTGACATTCCCAAGAATTATTTTCTAAGTGACAGTTAAAATAAGCAGATGTCTGTTGTATTCAAAAGACAGAAATCAGATTCTTTAACTGGTTAAATATACATAGAACAAAAATAATGATAAGCAACAGATTTAACAGGGAAAGAATTTAAGAAAACTACACAAAAACACATATAAGAGTAGATCTAATTATTTAAAAGTTGCTCAATGTATATACAATTCTAAACTATTAATAAATATATCTGATAAATAATGATGATAGTCTCCATATTTCTTTGTTTAATTCTCAGTTTTCTTGCAAGACCTTCCTGAAGTTTGGTTGTAATGGATCATTACGTCCATAATGTGCTCAATGTTGGAGTGAATTTTGAACAGTTTTTAGGCTGCATACTGTTTTCTTCCAGATAATTTACTGGATTAAAATTAGCAGTGTGAAAAGCTGTAGAGAAATCTAAATGCCTGCCAAATCAAAGAAATAATCACATTTTTATGAATATTTAATATCATAGTCATGGCAAATAAGGCAAGTAATTAGTACTTACCATAAATTTGCAAAGTATTATTTTATGTAAATGTTACATTCTACTAGTTTGATATGAATTATTCATTGTATTACCAGACGCTGACACAAACCAGCAAACACTAAAATCTATGTGTTATTAGTTTACTTACCTTTAATGATATTGTTTAGAAAGCATTTTTGTGAGATTACTATTTTTTCCCAAATGGGATGGAAACAAGAAGAAAGTCATTTAAAGTCACCTACTGCACATTCCAATATTGGAGAAACTTAAGATGCAAATGTACAAAATGCAAGTTCTTTCATGTGTACAGATGAAGAGCTCTCAGCTATGCCTCCAATTGCAAAGACCGCACGGGGGATTACTATTAATGAAGTATGGTAAAAGCTGTTTATAAATATAATGGATGTAGGAGAAAAACAAACATCTTTAAAGATAACCCCCATAACTCCTTACAATAAAGACACCTTAGGTGAGAGAATAAATGATTAAAAGAAAATCTAGACTTGACCATAACAAGCAACATCCAAACAGCATTTCAAGACAAAAAAAGCCCCCAAAGTTTATATTTTTGTGTTGGGTTTTCCCCTGTTTCTCGATTTCTTGGAATCAAGATTTCTTGATTCTTACAAAAATCATTTTCTTTTCTTAATTTGTAGTTAGCTCATCCTTGGAAACAAAAATCCCTCATAATATTTATAATGCAACAGTATATTAAATGGCAAAAACCTCTTTCAGCTCTTTTGCCCCTTAAATATAATCACATTCTCTCTTTGGTATTAGTATCAACTTTATTGTAACTGACAGACTTCACTTTTTACTGATCTTCCTTCTTTGTAGGCACTCATACCTAGAGTGACTCAACACTATGTCCTAGAACACACCCCTTTGTAATTATCTTATGATGTGAAAAATAACCTTTTCCTTTCCTCATCTATCTTTTACCTAACAAACTATTTTTATTGAATCTTTCATAAGCAGCATCTGATTTTTGGTTGCACAAAATGAATCTTCTTCAAACAGTAAATCTTTAGGTCTTAATAAATTACATCCACTGCATTACACCTGTCAGCTTTCTCTGAAACAAACTGAACAAAATTAAAATCTGCTCATTGAATATATCCTCTCTTTTGGTAGATCTGTGCAAGCATTCTTCAGACAATTTTAATTTATTCTGATATTCATCTATCCTATTTAAATAAAAAAAAAGTTTTGGTATCTCATATATAATAAATGCATATATTGGCCCTTCACATCATAGTTCAACTTATAACCACTACAAATTACACTCAGATTTCACCAAGGGATGTTATAACTTTCAATGTCTATCACTCTTCAGCTCTGTGGTTGTGTCTTAGGACACCAAGGTTTATAGCCAACGTGTTCACTGTATACAGAAAAGAAGCTGATGCTTTGTTTCTAATTTTTCCAAATATGATCAAGGTAGTAAAGAGTCTTCATGTCCTTGTATAACTCTGAATTGTGAAAATTTAGTCTGTATACGCATAGTAAAAAACAGTATTATGGTCTGTGGGCAGAGCTTCAGTTAACAGCCAGAGAAGTTTTACTCATGGTAAGTAAGTACAGCACAGATTACAGGATGGTGGGGGTTGGTTTCTCTGAGCTATTTGCAACCCTGAATTAGGAAATGTAGGCCAACATTAGTCTACATTTAATTTATTTGATCCGAGTACAGCTTTCCTCATGCAACCTTAACTCTGTGTTACTGATGCTTTTCACTGTGTTTCTGTAACATTGTACTTAGCATTTTGGAGAGCAGAGGCAAGCTTTAGCCTAACATACTGCATTACAATGCAGGTGTGATTTTGGGCACATCATCCCAAGACAGGCACCTACCTAAATGACTCTGCTCTTTCTATTCGGAAAGAAAAACATCCCTTTTCCAGAGAACTGAAAAGTAAAATTTTTAGCTTTGGAGGGGGGAGGGCATGGTTTAGAGTGACTATCAGATGTGGTTTCCTAAAATGGAATATTTCAAAGTACAGGGAAAAAGGTACAACTGCAGCTTTGGGAACAGTGCTGTAGGAACAACTCCTCACTGAGACCTTGTGTTTGGACTGAAGGATGCAGTCCTCTACCACACAATGCATGCTGTACGTGGGAAAGCCCAGCAAGGAGCTGGCAGCCAGGGTGAAAGGAGTAGTTTCATAAACCAGAAGTGGTTTTATAAACCACGACTCCATGTCCCCTACTTTAAATAAAAGTTTGCCAGCTGGCAAGTGAAAGAGAAAATGAAAGTTCTTACCTTTGTTGGTGGTTTGGACCATGCACCAGCCAACCTTCAGTCTTTTACAAAACTCAGCCTTGAGAAGCTGCATGCTTTCTCTTAAAACCATCCTTGTGTAACCTAGCTTCTAATTAATTTCCACCTTCAAGTAAGCAGGTTAGCAAGGCCTGTGGAATAGCAGAAAGGGGAAAAATGTAAAGCAGGCTGAGGAAATCTTTCACTCCCTGATTCCTTCAGCCTTCTATAACTGCTCTCCTTCCCTTCTGAACCCCACTGTGGCCTCATATCCCCTGATCATAATCAAAAGCAACATGTACAATACAGCCAATTAAAAGAAAATATTATTTGCACATTTAAAGTAATGGTAGAGAAAATATGAGAACACAGCACAATGGACAGCAAAAATGTGGTTCACATAAATGTTTGTTTTTAGCTTTAATATTTTAAACAAACATTTCCTTCCACTTAGACTCATCCTAATCTGCAATCTCCACCTGGTGTTTTTCAAACCAGATGGAAATGTAAATTATTTAAAATCATGAAATTCCATTAGCAGTTGGGCTTAAGTGCTCAAAAGGAAAGAAAAAAAAAAAAAAGAGGAAGGAAGAGAACTTTTCAGGGTTCCAGAAGGCAACCGTGTCTCTCTCCCCTTGTGTACAGCTGTGCCCACAGACCGGGTGCACTCTGCTCCATTTGTGCTCTTGCTGAACACCAAGCACCCGTGAAGAAGCAGTAGACCCAAGCACTGCAGCAATGCCTGTAGCCCACTCATTCCCACAGCAGAAAGAGTGTGATCCCGAGTGCCTGCAGAGCAGAAATCTGTTTCACCCCCACAAATGCTCCAAGCAATACTGCCTACTTTGCCTCTATTTAATGGGAAGAAAGGATTTGCCTCAAACTTTTACCTCCAAAATATGTCTGATGCCCATGATGATGCCCATTCCTTCCTGTCTGTAACATAAAAGCCTGGGAGAAAATGCCATGTGAAGAAGGTGCCTGCATGAACAAAGCCAAAAACTGAAAAGGACCATGAAGAAGAAAATAGGAACCGACTTCATGTTTCTATATACAGGGCACTTTTTTTTTAATGAAAATTAATAACACAAATGACATTTTAGGGCACTGCACTCTTTTGTTTCTCCTCTTTATTGAAGGGCTGTATACAAGGTAGATAAGCAAGCAGCAAACCCTGATGCTATATCAGGCTACTCACAGATTTCAGATGCTCTTCAAGACAAGCATCTGAATTCACTTGTGTCAACCGGCTGAGACACGAGATGCTCCTCTCTCCACTCACCCAAGTCAGCAGCACTCTGCCAGCCCCCAGCACCCTCTGCTGAACCCCCTACTGCACTGCACAGCAAGAAATCAAACCGAGATACCTTTACCACTGGCTGGAGCATTCTCCTCATGCATCTTTAGTACCATTCTTCTGTGATTTAAGACCTCTCTGAATGATGGCTGTTTGCTTGGATTTTTCTAGCAGTTGGCCACAACAAACTATATAAAACTTCTAAGAGGTCCTCAAAATCTTCATCATCTCTAAGTACATGAACTTTAAACTAGATAGTGATGTGGATATAGTCTATTTGTTTCCTCCTTCAATGATCTATATAGATGTACCATTTACAAAGTCCACACTAGACATGCCCCTTCTGCCTCCACTATTGATCTCCAATTATTAGCAAGCATACCATTCTTACCCAGTTGTTAACCTCCAAATTTCACATAGATGGTAAACATTTCTCC
Organism: Anas platyrhynchos; assembly: GCF_047663525.1. Lineage (NCBI taxonomy): Eukaryota > Metazoa > Chordata > Aves > Anseriformes > Anatidae > Anas > Anas platyrhynchos. The sequence goes on along the minus strand of NC_092588.1, from coordinate 36,514,615 downwards.
ACTTTTAATCACAGTTTCACTGAGTAAAGCAGAGAGGATGGATGTAGGAGTGGACTAAACCCATTAAAGAAGACTTAGGCACTTAACACTGTCCTATCTGCCCTACTACAAATCCACAACCCTACAAGAAATTGTTGTGTCCCCTGAGGTGCGTGAGAAGAGTATGGCATGTCTGAAGGGAATTCAGTACCAGCACTGAATGGATGCTGTTGGCTCTCTTACACCCCAGGTCTGTTGCAACACTGACTAAGTGCAAGTGTCCTCCCGAGCCAGCTCAGGTCCTCCCACTGCTTGGTTTGGACCAGAGATTTGAATCCAGGTCTTTTCTAACAGAAAATGACAATAAAATTAATTTTATTATATCTCATACCATATCATCAGAGGGGATTTCAACATGGTGCTTCCTTTCATACTGATCCACTCAGTTTCTTCACAACATCTAAATAAATAATGGTGCTGGGAACTTCAAAATGCCTGTTCCAGATTTGTATCTCAGCTACTGGATCAGATATCCCTGTCTGTCTCTCTCCCTCTGGTCAATGAAACATCGATCATATTTACTATGGAAATAACACCTAAGTCACATTTAAATGTTTACTTTTGCAATATTCCTGATGATCATTTTGGATTTCTTCTTACTTTGTTCCTCCACAACAGCATGTCTGTAAATCCTTTAATGCCTTTGATGCTTGGTCCAACATAAGAGAAAAACTTCCCTAGAAAAATCTCGTACCTTCCTTCCATCTCTAAAATACTGTCATGATGACTTGGGAAAACACACCTGTGAGTCGCAGCTGTGACCCTCTATAGGGCACTATCTACCCACAATTTCTGGTATTTCGTGCCATTTGAAAAACAAATGCTGTTCATGGAGAAAAACTTTATCAAACACTGTAGCATTAAAAGCACCCAGAAGTGGCAACATAAGCAACAATCCCCATTTCAGCCTTCTGAGCAGCTGCCTCATGGAAGGGAGAAGGCTGTTTGCTTCATACAGCTCTGCTCCTTTCTCTCTTATGTCATTTAAATGCCGGACATGTACGTGTTGTGGCTTTTTCTCTCTGTGATTCAAAAGAGAAAAACTGGGGCTTCTGATCAGAATGGAAAAGCTGAGGGAAAAAAAACACACAAGCATTTCTACAGCAAAGGGAATCCTGTCATATCACATTTTAAAAGAAGTAGTATTTTAGGTTATATCTATACTGCATTTATTTTAGTTTGGGAAGAGTGAACAATAATAACTGTATGGGTCCTGGGAACATGATAACTCCTGTTGCACAGAAATCAGTGGGAATGAATACCCCTGTGTTTGCTGATTCCCTCAGAAAGTTTTTACAGCCTGCATGGAGCTCTTTTTTATGCCACTGGAAGCATCCAGGCGAGCTGGTTTAAATCTAGCTAGGACGTACTGCAGTCAGTTCAGCTGCAGAGTAACTGCAGTGTAGTGTCCCCTCCCATGCAAAACAACTGACTTTATGTTGTATTTTTTTTTGTTGTTTTTGTTTTGTTTTTTTGTAAGCTTGCACACCCCACAACATGATCCTTCCTTGTGGAAAGAAGTCAACAACCATCTGCACCAGAGTGAATGGCACTCAGCAAGATACGGGTCCCTGTTGGGAGCAAATCTCAGTATCACCTGACACTTTGCCTTTTGCTTTAACAAAACCCAGAGAAGCCATCCAAAAAAGAAAATCTGAAATTTCCAAGCTTTATGCCCATATGGAGTTTCTTTCAAGCCCTCTGTGCAGAACAGCTTGCAGTGGCTGGGGACACAAACCTTTGGGGACTGGAGCCTCCGGAAGTGCAGATACTTCTGGCCACAGCCCAAAGGACAAACTCTGTTGTGGTTCCTCACATCATCCTGAAGGACCCGTACTGAGCAAGACTCACTTAAGGGTCAAAGGAAAAAGGAGGTCTAGCTGGCATCATACCTTCTGTCTTTGCCACCTTGGACTCAGAGCTGCAGAAAATAAAAGCTTCACCTCAGTGTTTTAGGGAGATCAGAAGAAGGTAGAGATTCCCTTACATCCAGCATGAATCAGAGGGTAATCACGTTAGATATATCATCCTGCTTACAGCAGGCTCAGCTGTGAGATCAGATGATGTTGCTTTAAACTTTATCTTGAAAACCTCCAAGCACAGAGATGACATGTCCTCTCTGTGCACCCTCTTTCACTGCCTCACTGCCCTCAAGGTGAAGCAGCTTTTCCTAGTATCTACTTGGATACAACCGTCATTGTTTCAGTTTCTGTCCATTGTCTCTTGTCCTTCCACCATACCTGATGGCTTGCTGCCATCTTCTTGATAACCTCCTCAGTGCCACTGGCAGTCTGCTCTTAGGTCCCCCTGAAGGTGGCTGCTCTCAAAACTGAATACACCCATTTTCCTTGTCTTCTCAGGACATGTACTCCAGCCTCTGACCATCTTGATGGCTCTCTCTTGAACTTGCTCTTGTTTTTTTGTTGACTTCCTTGTACTGGAGAGCCAAAAACAGCATGCATGAGTGAAGGCATATAGAAAGACCAAAGAAGTCAAAGCAGGGAGACAGAGAACTTTCTACAGTTTTGACTGGGCATTTTCCCACCCTGTTTTGAAGTTTTCAATATGAAATATGTAATCCCACCCTCAGGATGTAGTAAGTTATCCCTTTCTGGATATCACTGAGACCAATGGCATATATACACTTAACATGTCAAAAATGCAAAATAAAGTGTAATGATTCAGCCATCCCCAAAGTGACCTAGTTATGGCCAGGTAGGAAATCACACACAGCGGTTCTCTCAGATGATGTCCTTTAAACAGGGTGGTGACCATTAACCTCCAAGCCACCCATTTTTGTTTATCTGACCAATGAATGCAACTCAACTTCAATTTTCTCTCCCTATCTTTTACCATTTACTGCACTACCTTTCAGTTTGAGTCTTTCTACCACCTTCCTTCCTCTGTAATTCCCAGCTGTTTTGGGAACACTGTTTCCCAGTTTTCCTTACCCTTCCTCTCCCATCTTCCATTCTGAATCTCTGGAGTTCCCATGGTAGTTGTTAGCATCCCCTTACTCCAACAACCAGCTTGAATCTAATTCGTTTCAGTGATAACCTAGGTAGATCATGAACACTTTCTACTTTCATTTTGTTCTATAGCTACAGTTAGGGGGCTCTATTCTTGATTGGGTCATGGACATCTCATTAAGTACAATTAGTAAAGAAAAAAGAGAGATCACAAGCTAAATGTAGGTATTCTTAACATAGGGTGTACTTTTAAGATAGGTTCGGTAAAAGGACACTAAGAATGAATTTATATTGAGATTAGCACATCTGAATTTAGATGTCTACAAGTACACCGCCTTCCTAAACTCATGTTGCAAAAAATTGAGCTGCACTGAAGATTTTGAGGTGCCTACATGCAGAGTCCACTCAAAAACCTCACAGGCTCCAGTGTCTGTGAAGTCATCTAAGACATAAAGCTCACATGTCGACACATGCGTTTGTGTGATTTAATTTCAAACTGAATCCTAAGCAAAGAAGTCAGAAACAGCTTTATATAACTATTCAAACTTCATCTCCTACTACTACAGAGGGAAGAAAGACAAGTGTTAAGTAGTTACACAGAGGTTTGTGCCAGTTCAGGGACTCACAGCAGGCTGCTCTCAATGCCAGACCTTGCTGCCTTCTTATGATAAATACAGCAGCTCAACTCTATTTTAAAATATTTCTCACAGCTCCTGCATCCTTTCCATTTTGTCCTAGGATGCAAGACCCTCCCCTAACCCCCACAGCAGGCCAGGTTCCCAGTCCCCAGGGACACACCAATGAACACAGACCCCACTTGGGGCATCCCTTCCACCAGCAGGTGCCAAGGAGATGTTGGGCAACAACGTCTCCTTGACTGAGGGGAGATCTCATGCTGGTAGCTGGGGCACTTTATTGAGGGGAAAGGATGGATCCCCTCCAGTAGTCAGTGTTGTCTCTATTTGTTTGTTTGTTTGGAACCAAGACAATTCAGGTCCAGATGAGACCAGGTTCAGAGCCAGTGGACTGCAGCAGTTTCCAGTTAAACAGAAACCATTCAAAGTTAATAAACAAATCTCTGCAAATGGAAAGAAAAAGATTCCTGCATTAAAGCTGCATTAAGAAAGAAAAGAGAAAACAAACTAATAATTCTCTCTGTCTGCCACAAGCCTCTTTTTAACTAACTGGAGCCTATTTGAAAAGAAATGCAGTGGGTCCCTAGTGCAGAGGTGGAGGGGCAGGAAGGTTATGTGGGGAGAAGAAGAAATCACTTTATTTCTATCACGATGCAGTAAGATATAAATACAATCAAAAGGGGTTAATCTAATCCTTTTGTGAAGCACTGAGTCAGAGAACAAGACAAAAACAAATCTGTGATCTGGAACTTCCTGAGCACCCACTCAGTGTGGATTAATGAGGAGTACACGGCTGTGAAATTACGTGCCCTCTGAGTCAGGAAAATGGTCCTAGTGGTGCATGACCTTGAAATGAGGGGAAGCAAACTTCACCTGATCCACAATTATAAAGACCTAAAAGGAGGGGGACTAAGGCGGAGGGAGAACACATTAAGAGCCTGGAAAATGTTTCTGAATATGAAACCAACAAAATACTAAACAAACCCAAGGCTTGAAAGATGAATTAAATGTAGCATAAAACCATCCACGGGCTTTAAAGGATACTGGCATTAGTGTTTGAGCATTACGAGGAAAGCTTGTCCTCTTTATTTACATGAAGTGGATATTTTGTTGCTGTTGTTATGGACTTAGTGATGTTTGTCTGCCTTCAATTTTCTCTTTGCAATGAAAAATTGTTGTGAGATGATTTCTAGTCTTAGCTGCTTTACATGACAGTATTATCAAGGATTCATCAAGAGGCCATCTGTCGAATTTATGAAAAAAAATGCAAAAACAAAACAGATGAAAAGGAAAGAGCAAGACAGAGACTGGTCCAGGGGACGATAGATGTGGCAGCATGTGCCTCAGTGTGAAAATTGCAACATTTAAATACTGTAGAATAAATTACTGTGCCGAAAAATTAGTGATGCTCTCCCACTTTAGATTCTCCCCTTACGATGAGAACATAATGAAATAGATCACAGACCAAATCATTTTTTCCTGTGGCTATTATTATATTCTAATGAAAAATTAAAATGGGGTAAAGACATAAAACCTGTAAGGGAATCAAATAAGCTAAGCTACTGAGTCATTTCTTAGGTACCCCCAAAATGTACAGCTGTTGTGGAAACAATAAATTCATATCACTTTATGTATGTAATCAACTTACCTCCCTCTATTTTTCTTATCTTCTTGTATATATATATATAGCTGGTATGTGTATACTCACACACGTCTGTGACATAGGAAAGACAACAGAAGGGCAAAAAAATTTATCTGTCCTCATTGAATTGAACAGAAAACTAGAGTCGAATACAAACATCTATTCCTAACCAGTATGTATTATACATAAAATTCACAAAGTATCTACTGTTTTCTAACTAGGTTGACATCTATGTTTACATACTGTGTATGAGAAACAAAGCTGAATCAAAATTGATTATTGAAATCAATAGCTTTGTATCTATTTGGAGAATAGAGGCAGAGATTAAATCCATTTTATACTATTTTTCTAAGTAGAAATACTGAAAAATTCAGGCCTTTCCTAGCCTCTGCCTTCATCTTGCCTCCAGCAGGAATGTACTTGAATTTCTGTGCAAACCTGCAATAAACTAACAGGGAAATAATCCAATAGATTGTTGTACAAATTCAAAGATTTTAAACATTCTTCCCCAAAAAGCCATTTACCTTCCTGTTTTGCTGGTTATGTTTAAAGTTATGAAATGCCAGCCACCAAGCTATCCCAATGAAATAGGACTCACATACTTCTGCAGTACAAAAGTACAAAACATCAAAGGAGTATGACATGCCATATATTTCTTAACATAACTGTTATACATGAGGTTTTGTGTCCTGAATTTTAACAGGGAGAAAAGCAAAGGCAAAGAAAATTTGGTATTGTTTTTATACCATGATCAAAAAGACATTCACAGTTGCTATCTCTGACCCTCTACACCAAACTTCCCACAAAGGTTAATGGCCTACCAATGGTGACCCATCCAGCAATGACTTTCTGTACCTGAAAGAGCAGCTGAAATTCCACTTGAGCGTCACTAAAGATTTTCCCAGGCTATTCTAGTCAGATAACCAAACTCTATGCTAATTTCTACCTGTTCAAAATTTTAAACCAACTAGAAAGGGTATACCTGACATCAAACAGTCCTCAAACATGTTGTCCTTCAGTTTAGCTGATGAGTATACTTGGTGCATGCAGAAGGCAACATCTGAAAATCTTCAGCTGACTTGGAAAAAAAAAAAACACGTTAATTTTAATTTAATTGAAATGGGATGATCATCTTGATGCATCAGTAATTAAATGACAGCAAACATCATAAAAGCAAACTGTGCATATATCTTAATGGCATAGTGCAAAGCAAAATCACTTACACAGCCTAAACTCTATGTCCTTCCAAAACTACAAAAGGTTTTATGGCTAAAGACCACTGTGTCATTCACTGTAGGCTAGTGAAATTGCATGTGGGAAGATCTATGGATTTAGTCCTTCAGATATATACTTACATATTTAGCTTTACTCATGAGAGTAAGCCCACAAATTTCTGTTGTACTTGACCCAAATATAAGGGCAAGCATATCCAAATCTCTCTGAAAGACAGGCCATAAAATTTACATTCTGGAAACTTTTTTTTAATACAATTATGCAAATATTACTATAATGTTATTATGCTTTGAGGATCAATTCTTTAATTATATAAACATCAATATTCACTTGACAATGGTGATGTAATTACAAGCAAAAGAAGAGGTAGATATGCTTGGGGGGACTAATTAAGTAAAAGTCTTTTGTGAAGTATTTTGTTTGGAATCTACTGAAACATCTGAACTTTAACTGAAGCCAGAGGAACGATTGTGAGAAAAAAATCTTGCACAGGGTTGGGCTTCTGGTTTAAAACAAGATCTGGTATATGAATACCACTCCCTTTCTGTAAAAGGAGCCATCATGTAAATGCAGTGGGTCCAAGATTTCTCCATGATCAGTGATCTTGCTTGTAAAAGGTAACAGAAAATAAACTCAAAGCAATGAAGTATATCCTATTAATTTCTACAGTATCACCAAACATTTACAATAGAAACGTGGTAATGGGGAAACAAAAATACCTGTTTGATAGTGATTTTTGATCTTAATTTCATTGTACCTCTGGGAAAAATACAGAAGCAAAACATAACATCAACAAACAATTGGCTAAATGTTGGATAAAACCATCACCATCTTTTGTAATCAGCTTTATAGCAGGGGGCAAAAAAATCAGAAGCTTCTGTCTGAATCTGTGCAAGGACCTGCTCACAGAGTAGAGCAAGACTTCTTTAAGTTTCAAGGGAGACGAATTTTCTACATACATGCAGAGCTCTGCCCCAAATAGATGTACAGCCTGATTCCTACTATCCATAGGTCAGTTAAGTGTTTTACGTATGCCAAAGAGCTATTGCTCTATTGTTTAACATTATTATTTGGCAATAATAATAACAGCCAAACAAGCATTGAAGGTCCAGTATTTTTTTGTAACCCCAATTAATTTCCTGGGTTTAGATGCAGTTGTTTCTTTGGCAGCAAAACCACAGGAGCTGGCTCTGCTTGAGCCTCTGCTGAGAAGCAGCCCGTCTTCAAGAAACGGAGAGCCCTTGTGCCACTCCTCACCTGTCCCTCGTTGCTGGGGCCCTGACAGGAGAATTATTCTGGGGACAGGCTGTGTGGGAGAACACGAAAACACATTCCATTAAATTAGTTACTCAAGTGTGTAACGCTGCTGCACAATGGAGTCAATTACCCTGATAGCGCGGCTCTGCCCCACTCCCTATAACCATATGACTGAAGATCCATTGTATAATAATAGCCTGCAATAAGGTGTCAAGAAAGGACATTAGGGTCTCTGAAGCAATGAGCATTAACTGGGTACAATATTTTCCTAGGTCCATTTTATTGGGATAATCCTCGAACTATTCAAATACTTGAACTCCCATATGAAATGAATCTCTCTCCATCTGTACAGACTTGGGTACTGATGAACAGGCTGGAAATACATAGGAAGCCGTGTTATTTTAAATAACCATTCCATAAAATAAATAGTAAGCATACAGCTCAGCATTTCAAGAACGGTAAAATAAATCTTCATCAAAAAAGCTTATTTTATGAACTCATAAATCTCCTGAAAATAAACGTTTTCTTCATCTTCCTGTGTTTTAATAAAAAATTCCTTTTTTTACTCACTCAATTACAATATCACTATCAGTTCAAATTACAGGTCAAAGATACGGGGCTTAATGTATGTACAGCCAGTTCTCTTCTCCTAATAACCTGTCATTCCCAGGATTTGAATGTCAGAGCACAGCCTGCCGCAGTAATGCTACTCGGCAGCACAGTGATGAAAACTTTGGACAAATCATGAAGAACATTCCAGATCCAAATCATCCGAAGGTTACTGGGGAGAGCCTTTCATCCCGCTCTGACCCCTTGATCTGACAAGTGACACCTGCAAAATGAACGGCTCTCCAACTTAAATTGTTTAACTGTAGCCTGATCAGTTTTATTATCTTGCTAATCCGGATATCAGCCGTTTCATCAGAATGGAAGATATGCATATCATGAATTATTTTGACACCAAGACCTTTTAATTTTTGCCAGCAATATTTCACTACACCAATCAGGGCCCGCAGTCAGTGATGCTGCTCGCCTCCTGGGATGTCAGAGGACAGTGCACTCCTGACAGCACCAAATCATCTGGGAGCTGTAACGAGCTATTGCTGCAATTATTATTATCTCCTGTAGTCATGCATTTCATTACAGTGCAGGCAGACAGAGGTTTCAGTTTCAGGCCAGTCTTATTTAGGAATCTCTGCCATTTTATGGGCTGCAGGGCTCTGTAGTGTAATTTCTTTTCTCCTCAGTAGACAAGGATAGGTGAATTTCTAATAAAAACAAAACACTAGCTAGGTACTGTAGAAAGAGTGAGCACAATACAGTACATTAACCAGCAGTGAAACAGCTTAAATGGCCCACTTGTAGTTTATGAAAGCAGTGGTTAATCAGCAATATGGTTTGCTGCAGAGAGAAATAAAGAACAGTTTATCTTTAAATACATATATATTATCCTTTTTCCAAACTACCCACTGCTAAACTTTTTTGTTGGCTAGCACTAAATCCTGAAGGAACAGATTTGTGGTTGTTAGTGGGGTTTTCTGTTTGTTTGTTTTCTTTCTTTTTTTTTTTTTTTTTCTACCACAGCATAAAAATAAACCAAAATAGTTAAGAAAAGATGAATAAAATTGCCTGGTTTGTTTGTTTAAGCAGCTTAGGGGCCATAATTGCAAAGTGTGTGCATGCAAACAAGCATGTTGGAGAGAAGGAGAAAAGCACTCTCAACTAAAAATGAGTACTGATGAGTATTCAAAAACAGACATGCACAGGTGGAATATATCAGGAGTCCGTAAAGTATCACCATCTTAACTCTTTCCTACACCTGAGATTAAATGGTGGCCCAGAAGAGATTGTTCTGCCAGCCATGTATTGGATGTCCTTTGGAGGATATTGCCAGCTTTCACTACCATTATAAAACAAGAGGAGATAACAAAATGTACATTGATGCAAAAGCAATATTTTGCAAAACACCCAACATTTCTTCAACCTGTTCTCCATCTGTCCTTGACATTCACTTTTACCTTGACTATCGTCCATGTATCATATATCATAGCGTATTTTCATTCTTAGCCTTCTTTTGCTACACTCAGCTGATTTCAAGCCCTTTCCCTCTCTCTTTCTCTTCAGCATTTCCTTTCTCTCTTGGTTCTCTTTTTCTTTTTCGAATCTGTTCCACTTTTTTGCAACTTTTATGTAAGCTACTGGATTTGTATTAAAAAAAGAAGCACCAAAAAAAAAAAAAAAAGGCACTTTCAATAATGTGTTTTTTTTATTATTTTTTTTTTTATTAATGCTATGTAACATAATGGGTAAAAAACAAATAGGAATGTCTCTATTAAATGTGGGGAAAAAGATGATCATCTATCTACATTCACATAACAAAACACAGTGAAGTCCACTTCACATCCAGAGAGCCTAATGTTAAAGTAATACCGATGTAACAATCAAATGATGCCTTATAAAGAAGAAAAGAGTATTTTAGGAGATTAATTTAAATGTAAGAAATGAAAGAACCACCTCACGCCATCTTTCCCCATGCAAACTGCATGATGCCTTCTTCTGTGCTGAGGTAGTTAATTATGTGCTTTCTGCAATCAGCAGCCATCCCCTCCACGTGTATAGCTTTTTGACAGCAAAACAGACAAAGTTCTGAATATTAAACTTAAAGTAACATATTCTGCCTCATCACTTGTGCAAAGACAGCTGATATTGCCTGAGAGCTTGGCACCAGAGGCCAAGCACCATATTTTCAGCCACCCACACACAAACCCTTTCAATACAATCACTAGCAACTTGACTGTGAAATTTCCAGACATTGATGGCTAGCAAAGACTAATAGCAATGCTCCTGTGATGGACTCCCGTCATGAAAAAGCAATTCTTCAGTTTTTTGATCCCATCTGTGTGATGCAAAGGGAGCATGAAGACTTTGCCTCAGCAACGATAGGATAGTGTGTCCAAAAAGGAGCAGAGCCGCACACCAGGGTCTGTAGTGTTGTGTTTATTTACAGATGCCATTCAGTTTTACACAACTCCCTTGTTAGCTAAGGGTTGCTGATCCTGCAGACTCTTACACATGTGAGCAGTTCCATCAAAGTCACTGTGACTTGAATGAATTAAGATTCCTCTTTTAAGTAAGGCTTAGCAGGATCAAGGCTAGTCCTCATGGCTGTTGAAATATTTGACTGAGATTGACTTGAAGGAGAAGTGAAACCCACGCAGCATTAAACAAACTGGAAGGACACTCTCACATCTTGTTTTAGTCTCTCCTTGACCCAAAGTGCAACTACTGCATCTGTCGTTCAAAACTCCAAGGGACTCACTCTACAGATCAGAGCTCATGGCATGCAGCTACAGAGATCCAGCTACCTGGATCACATCCCAAGGCTGGCCAATGCTGACCAGCATGGAACAGCATCAGCTAAGGCACTGCCATGAACACGCCACAGGTGGCTGTATTGCATGAGGATCACGGCACTCCCTGAGCCCCAGCACCTGAGATCCCTGACTTTCACCTTACAACCTGCCACTGCCCTCAATGCCCCTCACTTTATTTACTTTATTTGATAATCATTTTCATTCTCCTTGGGCCAAATGCCTGTTTTCCTAAATGACTGTGAAATCACTTTTGAAACTCAGCTTAAATCTGCTGTCACCTCTTTATTATGGATTTATCTAGATACACTAGAGGAAAAATCCTTTTAGATGTTGAAAAGTTATAATTCTTGCATGTGTGTCAGTAAGAATTCAAAATGCAATACAGTAAGAAAAGAAACACTGAATTTGCCATTCTTCAGAACAGTGAGAAGCTCTTCAAATACATTCATGACTGGCATGTAAGGCTAGAGATTTCATACAATTTTTTCTTCAATATATTTGTGAATTCTTCATAACTGTGACCTAAAAAAATAATAATATGTGATAATAATGTCAAAACCAGCTGCACCCCTAGTGTCTTTTGGTGTGTACATGATGGTTTTGTTGTGTCTTTCCTTTCCTTTCCTTTCCTTTCCTTTCCTTTCCTTTCCTTTCCTTTCCTTTCCTTTCCTTTCCTTTCCTTTCCTTTCCTTTCCTTTCCTTTCCTTTCCTTTCCTTTCCTTTCCTTTCCTTTCCTTTCCTTTCCTTTCCTTTCCTTTCCTTTCCTTTCCTTTCCTTTCCTTTCCTTTCCTTTCTTTTTTTACAGAACAAATTAGTACCTGAGAATGCACAGGTTACACAATAGACTATAATCAGTTCATTAGGTCCCTGCAACATTATCAGACAATCAGTCCCACAATTTTCAGAATCCTCTTATGACAACATCCACCAGATTGGAATAATGTTGCTAACTATTCTAACCCATAGTTCCTTATATTTTCCAGTGCTTTCAGCATATATGTTATATTAACATGTTGTTTAAGTTCTATAGTGGTTCTTATTTCTTGTTTACTTCATATTATGCTGGCTTAGTAATACCTTAACTTGTGTTATTTACCTGCAGAGAGTTTGAGCCAAGCCCTCAGGTATCTCAGTTACAGTCTAACAAAAGCTCTAGTTTATAACATCAAAATTATAATCATTTTTAATGACAATAGAACAGGTTTCTACTAAAATAAATATTCAGTACTTCATTAACGTTAACATGTGCACAGATTTAGCCCTTTCTTTTTTAAGAAATCAAGCATGACAGATCCTTTATGATACTTCTTAAAACAGAGAACATCACTTCCATCTGAATCCTGATGATTAACTCCTAGTACGATATTGAGGGTTTCAGCATTTACCTTCTTGGCTTATAGGCACATATCGGCATCTAAATGATCTGACAATAATTAACAGAAAAACCAAAGAAATTTGTAAAAATCTGGCTCTCAGAAACTTGACATTAAATTCAGGGCAGGAATTCAACAAGTCACAGCTCTCATGTTTGTGCTGAAGTCTGTAATTCATTCTCTATTTTAACTCAGTTAAAATCTTTTTCCTCCCCTTTTACCCTCCAGTAATATGTTTTATTTTTGATTCTTATCATGCTAAAAGGTTAAGGATGCAGAGTGTACATCAGTCAGAATACTTTTTACTTGTACACTGGTAACTTCATGTCCATGTAGGGAATGTATTACAACCTGCTTAAATTCTAACTGCTTCTACCTTTGGTGAATTTAATATAGAGACTGTAAAATATTTTGCAGTATATACCACATATAAAAGCAATAAAACAAATTTAGGGAAAGATTTCATAGCTCATGTATCATACATACAGGCTTAAGGATTACTTTTAAAATCAGAACCAGAAATCTGCAGTTCAAGCATGACCTGTTAAAGACCAGGACAAAGTTTTCAAACACAGTGCCTGAAAGCACATCCCAAACCCATATCCATCCTATAACTTTACTCCAAAAAAGGGGGTTAAAGTGCAAAGGAGCCTTATAACATTTCAGTAGGCACCAAATGTTCCTACCAAAAAGGAGCCAAGTGTTGATTAAAAAAAAAAAAAAAGCAGCAGTTCATCCTTAATTTTCTTCACAGGCTTCACAGGCTTAATTAAAGTTTAGGGAAACCCAAATTCAACATCTTCAGGGGCAGCACCCATTACACAGGATACAGAGAGAAATGGAAATTCTCTTTTTCCTCCACAACTTACAAAAGGCTGTTTGCTGGAGCAGGGGGCAGAGGGCTTTCTTCAGGGAATGGGGACAAGTAGACTTGATCCCCCACAGGCAGCAGTTTAATCCAGGTCTCCCAGATGATGTGGCAGTCCCTGCCTCATAGACTGAAGCACAAAGTTGCCTTCTCCTGCCCCTGTCCTGTCTCTGACCCTCATAGTGCCATGGAACAGACTAGGAATTTGGGCAGGGATATGCCAGGAAAGAGATAGCTCTCTGCACCCCCAGAAGAGCTGTAGACCTTGGAGAGACATTAAGTCCCAGAAGGTAGGTGCTCCAAAGTAGCATTCCTCAGCAGGACACTTTATGGGTACAATCTTGGACAATTAAAACACAACACAGAAATAATCGAGTCAGACTCATATTTGGACCTGATATTTACACAAACATCATTTGACTTAAAGTCACCGAGTGCCTGTATTTCCCATTGACTCCAAGAGGTATAGTGGCTTTTTTATGGAAGAGGTAAATCTGGAATTTAAAATTATGCAGAATATTTGAAAACTTTGGCCTATAAACTTTGTGAGCATTGCCACTCTAAACACAGCTCCTAAATATTTAAAATCTTGTTTCTTTTTTATTGGACATAATTTTGTGATTAGGAAAAAGTAGAAGGGAAATAAAACCTCTTAATTTTGCTCATAGGATTCATTCAGATGACTCCATGAGATCACAGTTAGATACATAAATTAAATTAAACCACACGAAAAAGTGTTCTTAGGCTTGGAAAGACAGGGAAGGAAAAAATGACCTAATTTTTCCCCTTCTGTCTGAGTCATTTTAAATCATTCTACTTTGTGCAAAAAGGGTGCACATCCACTACAGCTCATGCTAAAGAATGAGGGAATTAAGAGAAAGGATGTGTAGCACTCTGCTGCATTTACAATGGCTTACTTAATTTTAAACACTGCATGTACAATTTTACACAACCATCTTGAAAACTTGCTTGATCCCCTGACCATCGGTGGGATTCCATTATTTTTAATTTGTTAGTGGGGATATGGTAAGGGTCCAGAGATGAGCGACATTTGTGTGTTCCCTTGGAAAACTCACGGTTGTCTGCAAGTTTGAGAAGTATAAAATCAGCCCCTATGTTGGTGCTTACCTGCTGCTGATAGCTAGACATGTTCCAACAAAACCTGTGAGCAAGCTTCAGAATTTCTCTTCCCATGTACTGGGTGTGTTCACACTTTTATTTTAAACCTAAGGCAATCGTACAACCTACCTGTGCTGTTGGTAAGTTGTCAAGCTGTTGCACTGGAAAGAGAGGCCACTGCCTTTTGAATTGTTTAGCACAACTACTTTATTCAGAGCTTTGAGTGCAAAGGCTTGTATTTGTGTTCCTTATTCACCCAAGGTAGTTTCTATTGCCAAGTCAGACTAAATTAACTCATACACTGCTACACAAACACATTCATAATTTTGTTTTATCCTGAACAATATGCTTCTTGTTAATAATTAAAACCCCTTTGTGTATAATGAACCTTGGTTGGTATAAATGAGTAGTTCAGATTTGCTCATTCTGTAGTATGTATGTAACCCTCTGAATTACTTGTAAAAAGAACTTTTCTGAAAAGGGGAAAATCCCCTCAATCAAATCAGCATAATTTTATAACATATACCGACATCCTGGGTAGAGACTGGTAAAAAGTTTTGTAAAACCATACAGTCAAAGTTTGAAGCAGCATTGAGAGTTAGCACAACTCAAATATTAATGAAAACATTTTACTTTGACAGTGAATGGAGAATTAAAAAACTCACATGTGATCAGTGACAAAGCACATGGGATGGACCATTGCTTGAAGAGCTGTTGCAACCTGATCAAATGTGTAGTTACATTAGTACATACTCGGTGTTGTTCAGAAAGAGACAAAGCTACTTGTAATTTCAGCTCTCATATTGAAAGCTAAGCATGTACTGTCTTTGCAGAACTGTGGCCAAGATGACTTTACAAGTCAAAAGACAAGGCTGGACACTCATTTCTCTAGTGAATATTTATGTGCTCCTGTGTAGGTAGGCATAATAATTCTCAGCTGTCAAACTAAAATCAATCATAGTTTGCTTTATTTGGAATCATTCTGCCATGGGAGGCTTGCAGTTTTGTCTTTGTTATTTGCGTTTTTAGACAGCAAAATTAAAATGTGAAGCCCTATCAACATGTGAACTCGGCACCCTCTGACATATGGGGCATGCCCCTCATCCAACACAATCTTTGGTTAACAGCTGTGAGGAATTTTACCAGGCTAAACAGCTTTTTATTCTAACCCAAGGGAACTGGCATGTGTTAGCAAAGCTACAGAAGGTCTCTTCAGTCCCTAAATGCAAAAACATATTGAGGATTGCAAAGAAAAAATTACAAGGGGACAGAGTTCAAATAAAATTTGTTCTCTGGTTCATGGCAAGGAATATATATGCTCACAAGCACATTCAAGGCAGGATTGTTTGCTGCAGGTTTGATTTTTCAAATGCTCGGTATGAAGGACTTTGAAGCCACTGGGAGCACTGGCACACAGAAACTCCTTCTGTGGCATGGAGACAGTCTGCACCAGCTGAGAATTCAATACAAAGTACTTACAAGTTGGTTCTTGAGCATGGTTTTCCACTATCAGCAAAATGAGAGGCAGTATCACTTCTGTTTTATTTTCCTTCGGCAATCCTTGCCAGTGCAATATCCACAACCCATTGGCATGATGAGGCCTGCAATGCAAAGCAAGGTCAAAAAACAAAACAAAAAAAGATGTACAAGGAAAACTCTTTATATAATAGCAATGGCCATACAGTTTAACAGTGAGCCTAATGGCCAGCACTCAACAGAGGATCAGTGCTCACTCAGTGAGAGAGGTGGGAAGGACTGAGAAGTCTTCATCTGCCTTACTGAACTTACTGAATAATTGCCCACCTGGTTGTTTGTATCAGCTTCAAGGCTGTTTTGTCCTGCTGAGGCAGAAAAAGCTGCTTTACCAAAGTCAAGAATCCAGCCCTTTTTATCCCAGTTTAGCTGCAGGACAATTTGTTCTTTACAATCTTGTAAAAAGCAACCTACTCCTTCAAACCACCACTGTACTGTGTGAGGAGGAGACATGAGCACTCCCGTGATGTGGTCAAGGAGTCAGAGAGAGAGGGGTGGTTTTGGCTGTGTAAATGGGAAGTGTCTGTCTCATTATTCTTGCCTTGACTGAGTTGCTCCGCCTCTTGCCAAGTTAAACTTCCATTATCGCAGTAATTCTAGGTGATGCTAGAGGCATTTGGTGAAGCATGAGGAAAGCTAATTGACATGGAAAAGGAAAATTCACAGGCTATGTTTTCTCCTATGGAAATTATGTAAAATGTTTGCTGTTGCGTTACACAAATTGTTTTGATGCATTAACTTGTATTTTGCTCGTCTTTACCCCAGTATCACCCAAATGCTATGTTTTTGAAGTGCCCTTTTTGACTCTCAACTTTCCAGAGAATAATAAGTCATGGAGGCATCCCAGAAAAAAAACAAAACAGCTTCTTTCACATCATTTGAAATGCTAATATACAACAGCACTTACTCCACTACGTAAGTATTTATTTCAAAAATATCAATCTTTTCAAGTCAACTGAAATTCCTCTGAAGGAGTTTACTAAGACAGCTTCATCTAGTCTGCAAGGCTTCTGCCTGGTGAAGGCAAGCCCTTTGTGGCAGCTTTGAATTATCCTGCTTTTTTGCCCTGTTACCATTGTCCACATGTGGTGACAACTTCATGCAACAACAGGGTCAACATCTTTTCCCATTATAGATAAAAAGAACATTGCAGAAAAGAAAAAAAGAAAAAAAAAAAAAAAAGCAGCATTTTTTTGAAGCAATTTATTCTGCCTTATCTTTTCCTTTGTTCATTGCTTTGTTCATCCACAATGACTCTGCCATTATTTTCTAACAATTTAAGACATTCATGTTTTCTATTTTCTCTTAAGCAACATGCAAGCCTCTAGCAGTCATATCTCCCTGCTACTCTTCTGTAATTTAACAAATCTAAATATGGATCGTAACCTGACTCCGAAAGCTTTAGTCAACAGGCACTTTATAAATTTTACACCGTTTCCACCTACCCATTGGGGTGACAATAACAAGGACCAGTAGTTTTTTATAGTGTAAAAGTATACAGCATTTATAATTCATATATATTTTATAAATATATAAAAGCTTAAGCAATTCACTTCACTGCAAAGTACTGCAATACACGCCCACTACATTGTGGCCAAATCTGAAGATGGCTACAAATGAGTCCCTCAGAAATTAAAAAACAGCTAAAAAAGAACAAACATTGATGTTAGAATATTTTGAATTATTTAAATCTCTGTTGTTCCACTGTATCTTAGGTATCATTTTAAAAATGAAGCCATATTTCATCTTGATTACTAACACACATAACATCATTATTTTGTTATGGACTTCACACCCCTATCTGTCTTGCTAATGGATATTTTCCTATTTAGAGAAAATGAGAGCAGTTCTATTTTATTTAGAGAACAATAATATTCCTGAATGTTCATCCTCACTGTTCTGGAAGAACAATGAAACAGCACTTACACGAAGGATTTACTGGTGTGTGTGCCAGGACAAAAACAGATGGACAGAACAAGTTTAGACAAGTGAATCTGAAAAATTGGATGACCTTTATCTCACAAATAAAGTTGCAGGCATTCAGAAAAAGCCAAAAGTTTTTATATATCTTTCAACAGAGAAATTTGAGTATTTGTGCTTCAGCCAACCACGTACATTAGTAGCAAGCTCTTGCAGCCAATACACATCCTTCCTAAAGCACAAAGTAAATTTCCCCCATATATCAAAGAAATATCTCAAATGCCTGAAAAACAAACAAAACAAAAAACATCATTGCCTTACCTGAGGGTAAGATCGGACCTAATAAAGGGCATGTGTGGGTTGTTGGGGTTTTTTTCTTTGTTTGTTTGTTTGTTTTTGCATTTAGTAACAGGCATGGACTCTGAGCCAAGATTGAGTGACTGGCAGTGACAATGGCAAGTTCTGGTGACAGCTCCTGGCTCACAGAGCTCGGAGGTTAGGGTAAGACAGAAATTCAACAGGCAGAAAAAACAGGAGGTTCAGCAGGTTGTTAAAGAGACAAAAAGTAAAGAGCAAAGCACACATTTGTCAGCAAACGATGAGCACAGGGTTTGGATCTCTAGTTTTACGGCATACAAAAAGGAAATCATACAAAGAAAGTCTCCCGTTGGTGTTTCTAAGATATTAATGCTTTCTGTTTGCCAGAGACTTAAGAATTGAAGCAGACAAAGCCAAAAGGCAAGATATGTTAAGGTCACTGCAAAAAGTAAATTTTAAATCTGTGCACATATATTTCAGATGTGGAAGAGATCCCCATGATATTCAAATTTTGTGAAGTCTGTTGAATTCAAATACAGAATCCATAAAATTCCTGAATAGATTCATCACACCATTTAAGAACAACACTCCAGATACTTGAAATTATCAAGAAAAGGTGGTTAACATTCTGTCAGCTTTACATATGATGTTTTTAAGAAGCCAGGGATTCAAATACAATTTGACATGAGGATGGGCTCATGTGAACAAGTAGGTCCTTCCTCCAGCTCACTGCTCTTATGCATATATATACTTCAGGAATCCATGGCAGAAGTTGTAGCCCTCATGAGAACATGCCAGGCAACATAATAGAGGGGGGCAGCCTTGCCCCATGATTTTCAAACCAATGTTTACAATTCTGCTGTGGGAATATGCATCTGTTACATCCTATGTGCTTTTGCACGTATTCTGTATGTTTCTAAAAAGGAATCATTCAGCAACATGATTTTTCTAAAAAATAATTTTAGGAGAGTATGAGAACATTTACCCTTCATTTGCTGTCTGTCCAGCCATTGTCTTCTCTACAGTCTTGCCACATACAGCATGAACCTCCATATCTGCTGGGAATGCCTTGTACTTTAAATTTGACACTGTTGTTGCAGAGACAGTAATTTTTAAGTGAATTTTAAGAGACCCCTCTGTCCAGATTCCTGCGTAGCTATGACTTTGTTCTTGACTTAATCCACGTAAGTCCTGACGCCCAAGTTAGGCTCCATTAACTTTAATAGGACTCTGCCCTGGCTCAAGAGGCACAGGATCAGGCCCCAGGTACAATCATCTCTCTGCAGCCGCAAGAGAACCAAGTACTTTTGCTTTCAAGTGAAATAGCTTTTCTGCAGTCGTTTTCCTGACTGCTTGAGTTGTGAGCCAGGAGAGATGCTGAGGCAGACCATATCATACTATGACCTTAAGAATATTTTTTTTGGCAGGGAATAAAATTCTCTCTGTTTTTCAGCTCTCAGCAGTATCAGCCTTTGTTTCTCAGAGCTGTTCAAAGATCCAAAAAGACAGAATCATCCTGTTCTGCCTTTTGCAAAACAAGCTGCTGCAATCACAATGAATGCTTTGCTAGGATCCAGCTTTTTATTTTCAGCAATTCCTTTTTATCTCTCTCTCTTTTTTTTTTTTTTTTTTTTTTTTTTGTATCACAAAATGGTTTAATTCTGTCTAACAAGCAATTAATATGTTCTTCCAAACAAATCAGAACTGGAGAACCAAATTAACACCCTTCAAGAGTGATATATCAGTGCCTGATTTCACAGAATGCTTTACGACCCTTCCACCTAATCTAATGGATGGGTTTTAAACATGAGAAAGCCCTAACATGGCTTGAATTTGAACACTTAGAATCCTTATAAGCATGTATCACTAATTACAGCCAGCTTTTATTAAGCCAAATAGTCACCTATGTATTTCAAAGGCAAGAAAACCTTTTTAAAAAATAGCGACCATTAAACATCACGTTCACTGTTATTTTTATTGAGCCTTAACCAGCAAGGCAATATTTACCATTTCATTACTGAATGCATATCAAGATTATTTTTAAATCTAAGATCAACTAAATATTAAACATGCAGCAGGATCTAGTCAGAACTAGAGATATCAACTGCTAATTTTTTTTCCACTTGTCTTTCACTTCCTTTAGCTCATAAACAGCTTCAACAAAAAAAGAACCATGGAATCAAAACAACATATTCCTGGGGAGGTATGTTCATTTAAGCAACAGGCTGTTCCAATGTAGCTTTTAATAAGATAGATGAAATTGAGTAAGTGATAATTTACCAATGATAAAAATGTTTTCTCATACACTGCAATAATGCCAAGTTTTGAAGCCTTTTTTTAATAAACCCTTGGATCTTAAAATCAGTTAATAGAACAGTAATTTCATTTTTTATTTTGGGGGAGGGTGCAAAAAGGTACAGTTCTAGGTATCATATTTGCAAAAGGTTGATACAAGGCAAACACTTCAGAAAACAGACAACAAAGGAAAAAAAGGAACACAAAGATCTGGGTTCAGAGTTTCACATTTTTTGTGTGTTATGGTGGACAAAACTGTATTTCACCTGTACTCACAGTAACCACACCAATATGTAGCTGCTGGGATTGTAGGCGTTACCAGTGCAGCAGCACCCACAAAGAACATGGGGTAGCCATGTGGCACTGGTGCCACTGAACTGCCCTGGGGCTAATATCTAGACTAATATCCAGCATCAGACTGTGTGGTGCTCACTAGAGTGGCCCAGTGACACACAGAGTTAAGCACCATGTCATCAGTGAGGATATAAAATGGGCAACAGCAGGGCAAACTTCCTGATGATGCCTCACTCACACACAGTAACCTTGTTTTGAAGAAGAGCCTCTGAAAATGAGATGAATTCAGCCGGCGTGCCCGTACAGATCCTGTGCTGCCAAATCTGGCAGTAGAGGTTTCTGCCAATTATTTTTTGTTAAGAGAATTGGACTGAAGCCTATGATTCATTTTACATATAGTAGAGCAAGAGTTGGCCTACATATAAAAATTCACACTGGTGTAACTGTGTCAGTTTGGGGTGTGATATTTTGCTGACAGTTTTACCTTTAAAAGACCTAAAGGAGATTTGGTTAAATCTGTACCAGGAAACCTTATACTCACTGAGGGATTTTTTTTTTTTTTTTTTTTTTTTTTTTTTTTTTTTTTTTTTTTGAGCTAGTATAAGCTGCCTATTTATCTGTTCTTACAAAAATTATGTAAGGCTAGACATATACCAGAGATTGCCCAAAACAGAAAATATCATTAATAGTGCCTTTGCATCAGTCATTCCTTTATAGTGAGAAAAGATTTGTCAGGTACCAATAATCACTGAAATGTACAAATATAACAAAACTTTAGAGACGTTAACTGATTGGACATAAGTCCCTGTGATACCAAAATTAAAGGTCTATGTCTTTGTTCTGAAAATGATATGATAGTTTTTTCTATGCTCAGATGATCTTTATGGTCAGACTTCCTAGAGATGGATATTTTAGACTGAGTAGGGGAATTGATCATGTTTAATCAAAATCTGAGGAGACCCTGAAACCCAGCCCGAACCTGACCACCATAGACACCAACAAGAGAACTTCTGTGTGAATTTTTAGCAGGTAGAAGGGGAGAAAATTACTTTGAATGGAAGGATTTAGTACCCTAAAAACTAAGAGTAAAAACAATTTAAGAAACCTTAAAATATCTACAAAACATCCAGATGCCACAAAGTCAAATGCTGAGCTTATGTAATGTAAACATACTTGTAATTACAGTATTTGGGAGTAAAGAACAATGCTAAGTTAAATCAATATAGCAAGGTTTGCTCTCTGCATGCAAAGCCCAAGTATGTTATTTACACTTATAAAGGTTGATTGTATTGAAAATGCAAAACTTAAATTCTTTTGGAGGCAAGTTTCAAAAGTTGGGCCATAGTAATTATATCTTTCATTACAAAAAAATAAAGAAATGAGCTTCATTTAAGAAATGGTGGGATGGCTCACACAACTGGAGTGCTGCAATGGATGGCTACAAACTCTTCAGAAGGGATAGGCTGGGAAGGAGTGGCAGGGGCATAGTCCTGTATGTTAGGGAGTGTTTTGATTGTTTAGAGCTGAATAACAGCAATGACAGGGTTGAGCGTTTATGGGTAAGATCAAGGAGAAGACCAATGAGGCAGATGTCGTGGTTGGAGCCCAACCAGGATGAAGAGACAGGCAAAAAATTCTACAGCAGCTGGGAGAAGTCTCTCAATTGTTTGTCCTGTTCCTGTGCAGGGACTAAATTAGAAGGGCCAAAGCCCAAATGGAGCTCAATCTTCCTACTGCTATTAAAGACAATAAAAATGTTTTTATAAATACATAAACAAGAAAAGGAACACTAAGAAGAATCTCCATCCTTTATTGGATGTGGGGGGAAACATAGTGACAGGAGATGAGAAGAAAGCTGAGGTACTTAATGCCTTCTTTGCCTCAGTCTTTAGCAGCAAGACCAGTTGTTCTCCAGGTACCCAGTCCCCTAAGCTGGTAGATAGGGACAGGAAGCAGAAAGAAACCCTCATCATACACAAGGAAATGGTTAGCGACCTACTAAACCACTTAGATGTAAGCAAATCTATGTCACCAGATGGGATCCGTTCAAGGGAACTGAGAGAAATGGTGGAAGTGATTGCCAAGCCATTTACCATCATTTATCAGCAGTCCTGGTTATCAGGGAGGCCCCAGTCAACTGGTGACTAGCAAATGTGATGACTGTCTACAAGAAGGGCTGGAAGGAGGATACAGGAAACTACAGGCCTGTCAGGCTGACTTCAGTACTGGGAAAGCTCATGGAGCAGATTACTTTGAGTGCCATCACACAGCACTTACAAGACAACAAGGTGATCAGGCCCAGTCAGCATAGGTTTATGAAAGGCAGATCTTGCTTGACAAACCTGATCTCCTTGTAAGACACAATCATAACCATAGAATCACAGAATAGTTTGGGTTGGAAGTGACATTAAAGATTACTTAGTTCCAACTCCCCTGCCATAGGCAGGGATGCCGCCGACTAGACTAGGTTGGCTAATGCCCCATCCAACCTGGCCTTGAACACCTCCAGGGATGGGGCATCCAGAGCTTCTCTGGGCAACCTGTTCCCATGCCTCAGTACCCTTAAAATGAAGACTTTCTAACATCTAATCTAAATCTATCCTCTTTAAGTTTAAGACCATTCTCCCTTGTCCTAGCATTATCTACCCAAGTAAAGAGTCCCTCTCCATCCTTTTTATAATATCTCTCTAAGTACTGAAGATGATTTGCTCAATGGACAAGTAACGTCTAGTATGCAATTTGTGAAGTGCTACTGGTAAAGGTTACGTCAACCTCAGTCTTGTCAGAAATGCACAACCAAAAAATGAACTTCATTGTTGATGCAAGCCACCCCAGTTTATTACTCATTTTAGTTGTAGAGAGGGGGGGATCATAATGCAACACAAACCTTTTAAGAGTCAAGATTTACATGGGGAAAAATTACTTCATTAGCCAACTATGGCTTGTTTTAATAGCATCATTTAGTTCTAAGTAGACTGAGAAATGGAAAAAGAATTGTTTTTCATTTTTAACATTTCCCTCCCCCATTAATACTCCTCATCAATTGCAGTAATAAGTCTCAGTTGGACACACAGAGATTTCAGGACCTTGGGGTCCTGAGGGGGAGGGCTGTTTTTTGCACCTTTTCCATACACTACTTTCTCATACAAAACTAGTTTGGCAACCACATGTCAGGCTCTTGGCAAAGGTTCTGACCTCGCCGTTTTAAGCACTGTTTTCTTAATATAATGTTGACATATGGCTATTGTGCTCCTAATCTAGTTATTTTGTGTCTGCTGTGTTGTTGCTATCTCATCTTCTGAATTTTCTTCAGGCAATTACTGTCAGAGGCGTTTAATTTCTTCTGCTACATATTAACCAGTTGCCAACTCTTTTCAGTGTGGAGAGGTTGGTTATGGGGCCAAAGAAATATTATTGCAAGGTGTCCTATGTATATCTGCATACCTACAAGGCCATCTATAAATACTCTAATCACCCACCGAAGAATAGTAGAGAAGCTTTGGAGGGAATAAAGCTGTTCTTTTGGCCTTCACATATCATGAAGCCAGAGAAAACATGCTACGTTGCTTTCATCTCTAATATGTTGAATAGTTGCCTGTGGTTAATTACACTGCATCGTGGAAGGTGCCACAATCAGGCAGCAGGATTAAGCCAGTTGAAAGTGATGTGAGGAAACAGATGGAAAATAACTCAGGTAACCATATAAAGCAAGTACAAAAGCACTAGCTATAAGTGGGCAAAACATCATGTTTAACCATTTTATGCTGTGCTAAAAAGCAAACGCCCCTGCAACAAACAACTGTACGAGCTAACACACATTGTTCACTACCATGTGTTGACAATATTTTGACCTTGAGCAAGCAAGACCAGAGGTGCATATGAGAAACTGAGAAATGCAATAGCTGGCAGGCACAGATTTAACGCAGGAATGGGGGAGAGGTTGTTCTTGTTAACTCTTGGTGATTCACAAAGCGCTCCACATACAGTGATGGGAAGAAACTGTCCTCCTGCAATACCACCCCACCAACACCAAAGCTGTCTCCTCTGACCATCCTGTAATATCATTATGTGTATGGCTTTGTTCGGTTCTTGACTCTTGTTCCAATGTCCCTTAGTCCTAACCTATAAAAAAGCATCCAACAGCATATGAGGAGGTCAGAAAGTATTTATTCTACTAGGTTTCACAGGGCTGACTCTGAATGTTCTTCTAAGGAGCTTGTCTCTTTTTTCATTGCCTGTAAATAATTCACACCATAGGCACTTAGTCTGAGTAGCGTGAGCACCCACTCATAAACTTTTTCTTACTGTGCTTTGTCCACTTTCCTAGTGCACCACGAAACTTCATTTCTCTGCTTAGGAAATGGTGATGCCTAAACATACCTCACAGAGCTGCAAGTATTCCAGCATGTTATCAGATGATGGTCTTTCTCTTTACAGGCATGACTGCTGGTCATAATGTTTGCTTTCATGGAACAAATTGCAGATCTCAAGAAAATCAGTATCTAAATTTGTTCCAGTAGCTCATTTTGAATGCAAGCTAAATTGATGTTTTCAGATTGTACCCCACAAATACTAAAATAAGCCCTTCTTGGAGGCTGGAAAATAAATCATGAAAAATACACCCTTGGTTTCTCAGGCAAGCAAGAGTATATATTTGAAGAGAAAGAACAAAAGACACATGACCCATTCCTATACTTCACAGTTTGTCACACTTTGCACTGAAATTCAACAAGATGTTAAGTCATAGGATAGCATGTATTATTTACAAAAACTAAATATAACCATTGGTTTTATTCACAAACACATCGTTTTATTGACTGATTTCTAAAGGAATTCTATTGTATGAGTGCAGGTTACGTAGATGGCAGTTCGGCAGACATGACAGAGATATTGGTGATGCCATAAAAGCAGCAGTTATGCCTTACTTGAGCACTTAGATAAAATGGTATCTGTGGCAGCTTATCAGACAACTGGTTAGCAATTTAGAAACCAGTTTATTCATAAAATTAAATGTACCATTAAAAACAATGTGGCAATATGACTAAGCTGTGATCATATAGGTTGGAGCATATTGGACAAGAGACCCATTTGCAAAGTCCATGAGAATTCGGCCACGCTGCAATATTCTGTCAGCCATCATCATTATCTTGCACAGATACCTAGCAGACAGAATAACAATCTGAACTAAAGAGAACCTGTTAAAATTCACAGTTCAGTGCAATGCCGATTACAGCAACAGCCCCCTTTTCTTCTACCTGTCACTCCCACCCTTTTGTTCTCCTCCACTTGATTTTTCTCCCTTTCCCTCTCCGTGGAACGGTAAAATTGTGTGGGTAACATGTGGTCTATGGGTCGTATTAGCATTCATTTACAGCAAGCCACATAGCTGCACTCTTCCTGAACTCGAGCTGCTCAGTGTCCCCGCTGCCAGGGCACACGTTTTCCTCCTCCACCAGACAACACCTGCACAGAGGATCAGGATCTCTTGCTCTGCTGCCGACTGCCTTCTCCTCTGCTTACCCAGGAAAGCAGAGCTGCCCCCTGCCTCCTTCATGTGTTCGAATGTCTCATTTAAATCAAATTGCAAGCTTACATTCTAGCCAATCCTTTTATCCTCTGAAACCAAGTTTGAATGTACAAAGATATTACAATATTTACCATAAACATTAGTCTCTCCCATTACAGTAATTTTTATCTCCTAGTTGAAATACTTCTTATTTTACTTGGCACAGTGAGCTATTTTAAGGAATAGTTGAATGTGATTGTGTTGGAAGACACACACAAAATTCTTCAAACAGATATTTTTTTTCCAGGGCAGCAAAATATTGAACTTCCACAATACGTTTAAAATTTAATCAACTGATAGGTAACTGACACTGTTAAAATTTAACTTTTCCTCCAGATTCCATATCCAAGAGGTTACAAGGAGAATTCTTGAAAAGCTAACTAAAAACTACATATATGTAATGTCTGGATGTCCTTTTGTGAGGCTTAACACAAGCTACATAAGTGCCTATCCATTGAAAACATCCTTCTGAGCCCCATGATTGGAGAAGGTGCTTGGAGAAGAGATCCCATTGGATTTTATAACATTCCTTAACCCTCAGCCAACCACCTTTTGCTTACCATTTTTACTTCAAAAGTGTGAATAATACTAATAATACTAATACTAATACTAATAATAATAACAATAATAATAATAATAAATCTTGGATATCTTAAAATAGGAAGTTATGGAGAAAAAAAGCAAATGTTTTTCAGATAATAGATCAGTTACTGAGTGGATTACATGATGCCATCCACCAATGCTGGTTCACAAAGTCTCTGGCTCATTGGTCAGGGAAATAGGAAGCCTGTACAATGCCTGATCTATTATTCTGAGCTGCTAAATTTTTCTTCCTACCTTCCCAGCCCTGAATCCATGAAGCACACTGATGGATCTTGGCTAGCACAGTAAGAGTGTAATTAAAAAGATGTCCTCAGACAGTGGCTGCCACCTGTGAGAAAACAGAGACATGAAAGCAACAGTCAGACCAAGCAACTGCTTTGAAGTTTGGGTGGAGTTTCTCCTTCATCATGCAACAGAGCAAAAACTCAGGCATCAGCTTTAGTACAAAGGAAACCATAAGAAAGACAAAAAGATTAAACTAAACTAAACTAAACTAAACTAAACTAAAATAAAATAAAATAAAATAAAATAAAATAAAATGGAAGAAAGTGGAACTTATAGGTTTCCTTTTGCTTCCTTCTGCTTTCCTGCCTCCCCTCAGTCCCAACAGAGGGATAATAAATGGAAAGACTTGCTGCTGTCAGTGAATTAGGGTCTGGCCTCAATCAGTGTCTAGAATCCAATTTGAAATCATCACGCCATTTTCCAGGTAATAGATATAAAAGTTTTTGTAGGAGACAAAGCACCTGAAGTTGGATCACATCATCAGTTTTGTACTGATGAGACACTGGATGGGTTTTCTATTACATATCCAAAGAGCGAACATCTGTCTTACCAGAAAGCTTATTCAGGCTCAGCCAAAAGCTTTCATATTCAGGGATACATGTCATAATTTGAGACTAGTGAACTGGAGATATTCTGGGAGAAGAAACATGCCGGCAGGGAATATTTTGTCACAGTTGAGATTGGTCTAACATGGAAGGGATACTCAGAGAAAAAAAAAAAAAAAAAAAAAAAAAAAAGCCTTGGGGTTTTCTATTCTGCCTTAATTCTGAGGGGGGGTGGGGTTGAGGTTGTTTTTGGTTTTGTTTTTTTTTTCTGCTGCAATTTTAGTCTGCTAAATACTAATGAATACTAATAACAAGTGATACAGCCACTCAAAAAAAAAAAAAAAAAAAGATTTGTGTAACAGTAAACATAATGATCATAAATTGTTTGTTTGTTTGTTTGTTTTTTTCATGAGGTAACAGGAAAATCCTCCAAAGATAAGCCAGATTTGCCTGAGACTTAGCAAGCACCCAGAAAGCATCTATATAAATAGCCAGCAAAAAGAATAGACTTTAAGAAATGTATAACGTAGGAAGTACAGGGGAAAAAGCAAGCTTCTAAATTCTATGCTCTGACTTGACCCATGGAGGCTGTATAGTAACCAAGCTCTCACTTTTGCACCTTGCTGGGGCACCTGAGTCTGGATGGGATAAGTATCGCCCAACGTGACCATAAAATAGCACCCTCCTGGAATCACAGTGCACTATTTGTTGACCAGCTGTAAGTCATCTAGCTGTCAGAGAATTTAACTTCCCAAGACTTTCAGAAGACACTCCACTTTGGATGTTTAGATACCCAGGTATAAAATGTCAGGATCCAACCTGGAAAGTTCTTCATGGGAATGGTAATGTCAACCTTATCGTAACTGTTTGCATGAATAAACCTTTTGCAGACTCACGACTTTATTTTGTAAGAATCTTTTATAAAAATGACATCCTAAAGTCCTTAATGGAATTAAATAACACTGTCCACTGTCTTGTGTCTGATATAAATTGCAGAAAACAGCATCATAAAGACATTGTGCAGTGAATAAATTAAACCATTCAGTCATAAGGCCAATGACCGAGGGAGAGAGGAATTAAGAGACATAGGCAAAGGAGAAAAGATACATTTCAAGATGAGATTTGAAAAGAGGTAGAGTCGATGAGGCAGAGAGATACATTTCTGCAATGGGACTACATACCAAGAAAAACTTTCAAATGTTCTGATATCCAGACAAATCAACCATGGACAAGTTTGACTAGACACATGGTACATGGAGGCTGTCACACATCTTCCTACACAAACAGCAATTCTCACACCTCACAAATTAATTACAGAGAGAAGTCTAGTGCTTGACTGGTCTATAACTTGTTATGTCTCTAGTTTTTCAGTTCACTGCCCTATAAAAGGCACTTATGCTAGCACAAATCCAGTAAGACAGTATGGGAATAGATTCAACCTACAAACCAGAGACACACCTGGTGTTTCTTGAAAGGAAGAGGAGCATTTGTGAGAGCCTCAACCTTTGAGGACCTCAGAGCCAGGGACATTTCCCTGGGAGAGGGGATATTCCCACTCCCTCCCTTCCTAGGGGGAGAGAGAAAAGGAGACTCTGTGAGGAACAAAACAGCATGTTCCGCATTTGCAACCAGCACCACATTCGGCCATGCACATACCTTCTCAGTCTACAGGGACACCTACCCACCTTTCTGTAACCATCTTACTTAGGAACAGCTTCAGTAGCATCTCCCCCATCAGATTTGTTCCATGCCTTGAGACCTACTAGGGATCAGTAGACATGACTTCTTCAAATCTGAATGAATGAAGTTACCTCATATTAAAATTCACTATTAGAATTTCAGCTGCTATGCAGCTCTGACAGGAACAAATATTTCAATTCCACAGCCCTGTTACCATTTCCTTATCCTACATAAAGGGCTTTCAACTTTCACAATTCTTATGTACGGTAAAATCAGTGAATACACAATTCTTTTTCCTTGGGCTTCCCTGCCCCTTTGTTGGCTGTTCTGCCATTGAGTCAGCTATTTTAAAATTTAACCTAATCCCATCAGCGTGCCAAATATAATTTAAAATGTAATTTTATTTTGTTTTTGTTTTGGAGAAACTGTGCCCTCATCCTCTCTCTTTCCCTTTAAAGTTAGTGCACTGCAAACAATCATTCAGTATATGCCTTACTTTAACTGGGAAAACTCTCAAAAGAGTCACATTGTTAACCCCCTTCTGAACAATCACACTAACTTTCAATGCTCTATAAAGACAACTGCTGGTAACTTATCAATATTTCTGGGCTGGGAAATCAAATGTTCTATCTTGCTACAGAAGAAATGAGAGAAAAACTAGTGGCATTTTCACTGTCTGAAGACCATGCAAAAACACAACCTTACAGGTATATCTGTAGAAAAGGAATTTCATTTTAGGCTCTTGGCTTTGGCAAAGATTTTCTACATTTCCCAAGACAAGTCACACTGGTTGTTATTTTCAATGGTGAAATCTTATTTTACACACCTAGACACCATAGGCTTGGTCTCCAGATGCACTGATTGCTTTCATATTCACACTGACTTATCTGCATGTCTAGCCAAGTTATACTTCTCTGAGAACTGGTTATGAGAACACTTAAGTAGATCAAGGAACAGAAGCAATCCACCACTACTTTTGAAATGTTGGGTATTAACAACATATTAACAACATTTTTGCTTCTTTTTTCCCCTTTCCAAAGGGGGGGAAAAAAAAAAAAAAAAGCACACAAACAAAGCAACAATCCAAACACTGCACTTGCTCAGCATACCAGGGCATTATCAAGCTGAAATCAAAGCTTAAATGTAATGGGTCTCTTGGACCATTCCAAGATGGTAAATTCCTCCTAGGAAAGGGAAGGAATATGTGTAATGTCTTAGTGAGCTTGACTGTTGAAGTGAAGCCCCAAAGGCTGTATGGCACACAGAAAGGTTATACATTTGCAAAACAGACACATCCGTAATATGCATTTTAAGTCACATGGCTGCTCACTAATTCTTCATTAGCCTGCTGATTCCTATGCATGAAGGGACAAAGAAGACTACAGATTTTCCCACGTAGCCTGGAACCATGAGGTCAGCTGAACTGAATGAATTTATCAATAGAGTTAGAGTCCTAATTTAACTAATATGTTTTACCTAATAAGGCAGTTCCTGCTATAATTGCTGTTGTAGGGATAGGAGGTTAATCTTTTAAGTGATGGCACTGAACACACCTGCTGAGAGATGATCTGGAGCACTCCAATAAAACATTCATGGCTTCATGCCTCCTCTGTTGCACTTAAATCTATGTTAACAGTTTCAAAAAGCTAAAAAGCCAGGCCTATGCTCTGCAGTGATCAATAGCACCACGGTTAGATATCAGAGTACGCAGCTCAGTGGGATAAATGTTCAGTCTTTGGTAGATTTAGTAGTGGGTGGAAATGACAGATGGAATTTAAGTCTTTTGTTCAAAGGCTTTGTACTCACCCTTCTTTTCTGTAAAGAATTTCCCTCTGATATTTTGCTTTCTTTCCAAGGACCTGAAGCTCCAATCATTTTGCTTTGTTCCTCTTGGAAAAAAAAAAAAAAAGAAAGAAAGAAAGAAAATACCTACTTCTTAAAGATAGGTCATTAACAAAAAGATTAGGTCAACAGAAACAAGACCCAACATGTCTTGAGAGCATCCTTTTAAATTTGAAAGTGTACAACTGAATCAAATACTATTTGGAAGTGTACAGTTAGAGTGTGTGATAAATGATCAGGAGTAGGAAACCTCCTTTTCCACATTACACTATGATTGGTTTACAAATATAACCACATTTCCAATGGTTATTTTTTAGTCCTGGATTCAATATGGCAGTCAGCTACAATAACAACAATCATTACATTAAATGTAACTCTTAGGGATTGTGAAGTGTAAAAACTAGCAAATTAGCAAAGTGAAATATGAGAATGAAGAGAACAGGTTCTCCTGTTCTTCTGGAACATTCTACTGCACTTACCTCCTTAGTCTGGAATTTTCTTCAATTACCTATTTTGGGGAAGAAAAAAAGTATATTGTGCAGCTCAAAACATAATACACTCTGGAAGTATTTCCTCTAATAAGTTTGAGCCTTCCCTGCACCCAGATTATTCACATGCAGTTCTCAATAAAGGCTATGTGTCTGTAACTCAGAGCAGAATTCAGCTTCAAAGGTTTGAAGAGGATGCAGATTTACTTGAAGCCTTCGTGCTTAGTGTATTAAGACTGTCCTAGTCCTTGAATTTTTAAGTGCAGTTACATCCCTGTTTTTAGCACTCCTCTTCTTGCCTTTGTACATTTGATGTGGTACAGAAATACTGGTACAAGTAATTCTGGGAGCCGTAATGTTTTGATCACAAAGTCAAAGCTTGTACAAAGACTCACGCAGTCTTAAATGAAAACATAGAGAGAATTAGTGTCTTTCATGACAGATATTTATAATCACTGTTCACTGAAACTCTTGAATGAATTTCATTCTTGGAGAATGAGCTGACCAAGGATTTCATGGGAAAAAATATTTATTATGGAAGAACTTCAATGTTAATCTCAGTATATTTTATTTTCCAATAATATATATATACATCTATATATTTATAAATGAACTATGCTTTTTTTGTTTGTGTGTTTGTTTGTTTGTTTTTTTGGAAGCTGGTTTTACTTGACAACATGTATATACAATAGATGCCTGAAGAGGCAGCAGAAGTGTTGTGAGTAATTTGGGGGCAATTCTGCAATTTGTAAAGTGCACTGCTGTCTGCTAACTAGCATTCAGATCTGAAAAGTCCTTTGAGCTATTTAGATATGTGATGAATTACCATGTGGGACCTTCCATCCAAACAGCGCAAAGATTTTCTCTGTTAAACCCATGAGTTTGCTGAGGAGTAACCACACAATGCTTGTATTTACTGAGGAGAGTCTGAGAAGAGGGGAGAGAGCAGGAATCAAGTACTGCATACCCACTCTATCCCTATGAACAGAACACCGACAGAGTATATTCAAGGATTTAGGAAAAAAAAAGACTAAAAGTAATGGATAAGGATGGCAGAACTTAACAGGATGACTCAGCCATGTAATAAAAGTTGCATTGCAGTTGGGTAGGTTATATTAGCTAGTTAAACCACAATACTAAAATCCATGGTACACAGGATTTTTAATCTGTTGATGAAACAGGATCAGGAATAGCTCTGGTATAGCACCCCTTCCCATACAATCTTTTCCTCATTGTGAGGGGGGAATATTTCATTCCCTGAATAATGCCAGAAAGCTATAATGTAATTACTTTTTAAATCTGAGCTTCTTGTAGTTTTGTCTAAAAGAAAAGGGAACTTTGTCTTTTGTCTTTCTGCAGCCTGGGCTCCTTGCTCTTAAAGTTAGATAGAAATTCAGATAATGTTAGACATGGAAGAGAGACTAGTGATCAATATTGAACTCTCCTTGAATCCTTTTTTTTTTTTTTTTTTTTTCCAGATTATTTTATTCTCAGAATGAACTCCACTTGCTATGTCTTTCACCACTTTTCCATGATTATGAAATTTCTTTACAACCCCTGACATTTTTTGGTGCAGTCTAAGTGCTTGTACGTCTTGTTACCTGCAATCCCAGAAAATACCAGCTCATCCATAGAGAATCAGTAGACTGCCACCAATGGGATTTTGCCAGAGAGCTCAGAAAAAGGTAGCAAATGCAACATCTGAAGGTTACATTCCAATTTCCTATAGCAAGGACAAATGCAGTCCTGGAGAATAATTTCCATGGAAGCTGGAAAAAATCCCTCTTCCAAGGCCTTTTTTAAGCCATATTCAGAACAGTTTGCTGTTATGCTGTTCCTGAATACAAATAGTCAGGTACAGTAGTGGAAAACAAAGTTCATCTAGAGAAAAAAGATTTCAACAGAGTAATATATTTTTTGTATCATAGCATAAGTAATACTGATTAAGAAAGAAGTATTATTTCAAGCCTTAAAAGGAAGCCCTTTCATCTCATCAAGACATTTTACTGTTGACAAAATGGAACTTGAAAATCCTTGAAAAATCCTACTCAAAAAAAGGCACCCAAGGGTTAGAATAATTTGGAAACTGCAGCATAAGTAGAGCCATACTGAATATGAAGATGAGACACATTTAGTTTAAACCTCAGAAAGGGATTTTCTCAAAGGGGGATGAAACATAATGTTTGCTATATGCAAAATATAAAGATTGCCTTACCATCCTTTTAGATACAGCATATGAACATATCTGCTAAAAGTCAAAAGTGAAAGACTCCAGGAAGCTGCCAGACCTAGGGAAAATGAATATTCTGCAAATATATTTATTTTACATGTAAAGCAAAGCAAAGAAAAATATTGTTAAATATTTACTCATCACCCAGTAGCTTATTAATCTTTGTCACAGCAAATACAGCTGACTCTATAGAGTGTGGGCAGAGATGGTCCTTACCAATAAAATTCCATGACTGAGACTCATAGGTAAGCAAAAGCCCTGACAGGAGCAGTGACTCAGCTGCATGAAGAGCAGCTGCACAGGCAAACCTGTCTGCATGGATCCAAAATTGTTGCATTCTCTTGCCTTTTTTGTTTTGTTTTGGTTTTGTTTCCCTGTGATTTTCTTCATCTGGCCCCCAGAGTTGCCTCGCACTAGCAAATATCCCATAATTATTACTCAGGCAACAGCAGCAGAGGGATGGATGGCATTTGAGAAGCGGGATGGACTATATTCTGACCACCTACTATTGGCACTTGAATTTGAGCATTGCAGCACCTGGAAAATAAATGCCTGGTCCCAGACTATTGATTCAGACTGCCTATGTAAGAGCAAAGGCTCCCTAGCTACTTCATAGCGAATGTGATTCACATTTTCAAATGGCTTTTTCTCCCCTTGCTCCTGTAGGTTTCCTGATCATAGAGGTGGTAGGAAACACTTCCTAGCAGGTTTGTACAGGAGCTTGGTTCACAATAACACGCACCCAGACAGCAATCCAAATATTCTTCTAATGGATGTGGCAGTGGCAGTGATGAGCTCTCTTTGCATGACAACATGGTGGCAGGTTCCCAAACCCAGGAAGAAGAGACCTAAAATCCAAACTCTACTTCGGACTGAGTGGAATGGACCCCAAAGCTCCCATTCCCCTAGGGAGTACCCCACTGTGCAGGTTACACACAAGAAGGGGATGTTCCTTGTCTTTGTTGAAACTGTGCCCCCTTGTCTCACTACCTGCAAGATTCATAGCACCAATGGACAAACAAGGAACCTGCTGGTGTTGTCCAGAATACGGGGAAGGGTTCTCATTCATGGTTTCTATCACCAAGATGTCCCCAACAATCCAAAGGGAAAACATGAAGCTCACTGGAGCAGCACCAGATTACCTTGAAAAAGTTCACTCCTAATCAGTGGTATAGACAAAGCTCTTTGATTAGTTCTGGTCCAAAAAAAATCAAACAACAAAATTAAACTACACACACTGAAAACGCCACAAACTAGTTAACGGACAGTAAAATGTGGTAAGAGTCCTGGTAGACACTTGCACTGGCTGTTTTCCTTGGGGATACACTGGCCTTCAAGTATGAGTTATTTAGGGAACATCAATAGGTCTATATTATGCAAGAAGGCAGACTAGATGGTCAGAGTGGTCCCTACTACTCTTAAGCAACTGATCTCTTATGTGTTGCCAGAAGGTTGGTTGATCATAGCCAAAGAAGGCAATGTTCTTGCTGATAAATGAAAAAGTAAACGAATTTTTACTCCAAGGTGATGGAGGAATCCCTCCGCTTCCCAGGGGTTCTCTTTCTGTCCATGCACCGACCAGCTGAACAAGGGACTGTTGCACCAACTGCATAGGAGGGCACATGCTGGTGCGAGGACCTACGTTTATTTTCCATCTTTCCAGCCAGTTCTGGCCTCTGAAGACACTGATAGATTTAGATGGGTCTTGGCTTGTAAGGGAGTACAAAAAAAAAAAAAAAAAAAAAGGCTGACCTTTATGTTGCAGGGTCACGGGATCACAAGTTGGGAGAAGTACATCTTTGAACTGCACGCAGCAGTGGCACAGGCTTGGACCAATCTTAGCCACTTCACTTCGGTCTGCATTTGCCCCAGTAACTTAGTTCTTCAGGTCAAGATCAGACACTGGTGGCCAATTTTCAGAAATTTTTACTACAAGAATTGTGCAGATATTGAGTAACTTAAACCATATCTCAAAGGTGTTTAGATGTAAAGTTTAGAGATATGGTTTAGTGTTTTAGTGGAGGACTTGTTAATGTTAGGTCAGAGGTTGGACTACATGATCTTGGAGGTCTCTTCCAACCTAGATGATTCTGTGATTCTGTAACTTGTTTCCAAATACCTGAATGGAACACAGGGCAATGTCCTTCTTATCTCCAGTTCAACCAGGGAAGGAAATAAAATGAGAGAGGACATGTCCAAGGGACAAAAATCAAATAAGCAACAGAGAAGGGCTTGAAAGTGGAATGACCCAGCTCCAAGTGCCATAGTCCTACTAAGAAATCTCACTGCCTCTCAGAATTCACTTTTCCATTTCCAAAATGAACTTATCTTAAATTTTTGAAAATTTACATCACCATTTAAATAACTAGATTTCTTCTCTGTACCAGGATCTTGTGAAGTGCGTAAGTGTGGTCAGAGTCTGCCCTTTTTTTTTGAGTCAGGAATGGTTGTAAGTCAAGACTGCAGAGGGAAGCAAAACCACAAAATGAGTTACACATGGTCATCTACAAGGAATGAAAATAAGTACATTACACTATCTCCTATTACATACCTAGTTATACCACTGCCAA
Organism: Anas platyrhynchos; assembly: GCF_047663525.1. Lineage (NCBI taxonomy): Eukaryota > Metazoa > Chordata > Aves > Anseriformes > Anatidae > Anas > Anas platyrhynchos. The sequence goes on along the minus strand of NC_092588.1, from coordinate 36,477,937 downwards.
GAGGCATTTCTCCCCGGAAATGCAGAGGTAAAGTTTTTGCTAATGTGGTTGTAGAAATAATACAATTGATTACTTTCTTTTTTTTTTTTTTAATTTCTCATTGGTTCAGTTTAGGTACATAACAGAGAAATAGTGCATATATTTCTAAAGAACTCATACAAACACAGTACTCAGAAATAATTGGAAGAGGAGACGCAGCCTTTTTTTTTTTGTATTTGAGGCATCTTCCCAGTCAATGAACCCCTGTGAAAGATTAATGTAGTTTGAACTTTTATTGTGGAATATCATTCGTGCACTGTCACACTTAGCACAAATGGTGCTTCAGTCACAGTTCGGTAACATTCCAGCATATTATTTCCAAGGCATTTTAGAGTTTAGAGAATTATTGAAGGGCATGCTGTACTCATTTGGTAATAAGGCAGAGTGCAGTTGCAGTCTCCATATGATTTCAACAAATGGAATCAATGTTAATTTCATTGAACGTATCAAAATAGTTGTGATAATAACCCCAGTGAAATATTCCACTAGAGAAAATAGATAGGATATAGTATTATAGGGTTTTATATTTTCTCTATAAAGGTTTGCAGAAGAAACACAGAAATAAATGGAATGAGATACTTTAAAATAAAATCCTAATTATTTTTGGAAAGATACTTTCATTTTCAAATCAGAAATGCTGTCCTTATACTTTGATCTTAAGAACATTGTGCAGAAGAAGAAATTAAAAAATTAATTGAGATTCACATCCTATTTTCACCAGGTTTAAGGCAGTCTAGATATTTTAATTTGGCGTTACTGTTTGTACAAATACATGTTACACTGATTCTGAAAGTAAACACTTCCTAAAGCTATGATTTGTTAACACTGTCTTCACATGTTATATCCAATTAGCCAATAATTAGTCAAATAATTACAAATATAATTATCTAACCATGTTGCCTTTTATTTAAATTAAGGACTCATTCACAATCTGATTCTTCTTTCTGATTATCTGTGGTTTTGCTGTTATAGTTTAAGTCAATAAACCTTTGTTGCTTTTTATCTCCCTTTGAATTAAAACAGGATTAGTAAATGGTCAAGTGCTTATTAATATGCTAGCACCAGCAAAGAAACAAATATCCAACTAAATACTTATTCAGCTCCCACCAGATGCAAATATATATGCAAGAACCATCACTGATGTGTTGGAGACCTCTAGAGCTGTAGCTCTTCTCATGAAAATATACTTGCTGATATTACCAGCTATTAAGGCTATTATTCAGGTATTCAGAATCAGGCTTAAATTAAAATAGATAAATAATAATAATAATAATAATAATAATAATAATAATAATAATAAATGGAGTTCCTTGCAGAATTGTCAAAATATCTCCTACATTTGAAAATAACATCCATACAATCACCATGTTTTCAGTATCTTTAGACACAGAAATACCACCTTTAGTAGGGCCCTAATGCCACCCAGGGGACATAGTACCACTGCCAGAGGAACTAAAAGTGAAAGCAAAAGAGAAAGGTGTCAACAATGTATATTGGTACCCAGAAAACTGACCTGTATGTAAGAAAAAACATTGCAGCCACGAGACAACCAAAATCAGAAATTCTAAATGGTTTGAACCACACAACTGGCTCCTGACTATCTATACTAATGCAATGGGATTACCAATTTGTAAAGTCTACATGGAGGGATTGACAGGTTGCAAAATATCTGTGGAGTAAGGCACATAATTCACTTCATCCCTCTGAGCTAAATCTATGTTATTAATTTAAAAATAGGAACATATTACATCAATACTGTCCAATAATGACATTCACACTGTTACATTTTGTACCTTAATGAAACTCTCATATTTTGAAAAGTTCTTTCATCCAGGCACAAAGTTAGCAAAAGGAGTCATAACTGTATGTTGCCATCCCATGCTTCATTTCAGCTACCACCTTCATGTGAAATGAGCTCTTGGATGGATGTGAAGAGACTCCACCTTTCTGCAATTTCATGAAATTATATCCAGTCACACAACCAAACCAAACACAGGCCTATTCATTACTGTATAAATCTGGAAGGAGAAAGGGACCTTCTAAAGAATGGCAACTATAGATGGAAATGGAAACTATAGGCAGAAGAGCATTTCCAGTTTGAACAAAACTCATGTCAATCATGTCATCTCTTCACAAAGTACAAAATACTACAATTTTACCAGGTGCAAGTTATTGCTGTCAAAAAATCACAAAAATCACATTTCAATTTTATCCCTTAAAGTTGTACAAAATCACCCCTATGGTCCTAACCAGCTCAAATTAAATCTCAGGGATAAATGCACCCTAACATTGGAGGGTTAGGTACTGAAGATATTAGCCTTTCAGACACTTAGGTGAGCAGGTTTCTTGCCTGTACAAGAACTGAGTAAAGAGATGAAGACTTAACAATGGTGATGAAGACAAACATGCAATTCCAGACATGTGTAATTTGAAACTTCCAGACTAAATGCATCCCCTGCTTTATCTGAAACATTCATTTTGTTATATGGATGTTTTTCCAAGAAAACTCTCGACCATAATTGGTACCAAAATGTGGGTTTGGCAGGTGTATAGAAAACTTCAATTTTTGTCTCTTAATACGTAGTACTAGAGATGGGGAACATTTTTGCCTTCATAAAGGACCCAGATGGCAAACTGTGAAAGCTTAATTTCAAGAGCATTCAGGCTGACAGCTCTACAAGCAGCAAGCTGAATTTAACTTATGTGATTATGACACATACACAGGACTCTTCAACCAAGTGGTCCAATGCTCCACCTATTAGAGGCATGCCTACAAGATCATGAAAGCCTTTAACACACAGATCAGGTCTAGAATGCCACACTAGAAACCCCATGTAAACGTGCACGGAATGTATGTAGTTCCATGGGCTAAGCTGTCAACTAGGATATTAATTCTGCTTCTGTTTTTGCAAGGGGTACCACAGAGTTTCTACATTCTCATAGGCAGGATCTCTTTTGCTCTGTATTTTACCTAAAGGGCTTCACTCATGTGTGTTATGCCTTACTCAATTTCATGCTGGCACACCACCTACTGACAGCCCAGTGCTGCTTTCTGTATCAAGTGTTTCTTAAAATCTTGTCCCTATGTGAGCCCACGAGCTCTGATCCCAAGACGTCTGGCTGTGCACAGTGAGCACAGCAGCATTTTTCATGACTCTGTAAAGAGAAAAAAATGAGAAAAAGGGTCTGCAGGCCCCTGATGATGTATTGGTAAAAAATAGTAAACTCACCTCAGCGTTTCAAGCCAAGCAGTGAAAAACAAATTGTCTTCCAACTGACTGAGAAATAAAAAACTAGACAACAGGCAAGTGCCAAAGTTAGTTCAAGATCCTTTTGATTCCACATTATTTTAATATTAGTGTGTTTTAGCAGTTGCAGATTAGCGAAAATAAATAAATAAATAACAATATTTCTGTTTACAACATAGACATACAGTAATTTTTTTTTCCTTTCTGACTTTTTGTTACATTGCACAGCTTAGTAAGGTTGAAATTTCTGTCCTTATTTTCAGCAGTGTTTGATTTTCTTTCCTATGTACTTACTTTGATAGTCCATAGGCAGCACCCTTGCACCTCACAGGTTACTCTAACAAAGAGGAAAGCATTCCAAAAAAAATTGATCCTTCTAGTGAAACAGTAAATATGTAAAAACAGCCGCTCACAACCCCCATTTCTAAGAATTGAAACTGCCTGTGTATCAAGTTAATATGCCTTCTTCAATTTAATAATGCCCAATTTGACATATATGTCCCCTTATCCTGACATCTTTGGCATTATTTAGGGTACTCTGCTCCACTGACTGCTACCTTCATCAACCTAGAGGTAGCTAGTTGTCCCTCTCCCTCCCATGACACTGTTGTTCAGACTGACATCTACAGATCTCAGCCTGTCTGCTTTACCACAATGCAAAAATTCCTTTAAATTCCCATTTCTGGAATTTCTGATGCTAGAAAGACACCAGTGACAAAACACGGAGGGAGATCCTGTTACCTGTCTGACTGACCTGAAAAGCCATCTGACCATCCTCCTTTTCCTCTGCTCATAAAATGAAGTGTACACAAAGGAGTTGGTGTTCTGCCAAGCAAAGATCACCATTTGCTTGTCCCTGTTAGACACTACATAGCTATTTAGTATATTTGGCATATTTGCTAGAAGCATCTCTAGGGTTGCAGTCTCTCAAAGACTATTATTTAGTCTAGAAGTCCCTAGTATGTCTAATCATCTCTAGGGTCTATTGAAAAGGAGATTAAGGCTAGTCTGATCCAATTACAAGGTATTTGAGGAGGAAGCAGGAAAAAGCTATAGATTAATTTTTAACAAGTCTCAAATACAAGCCGAAGGAATTTATACAGATTCTGCTTATCTGTATAAGGATGTGTTCATTTTATTATGTGTGGTCTTAGCGGGCACACCTCTGCAATAGGCTTTGTGGTCCTATTAACATCTCTCCACTGCATGTGTGCATGCAGAGAATCCATGGCAGAGAATCCACCAAGCCATCCAGCTCCCACTGCCATCTCAAACAGTTGTTAATATCCACATTCAAAGGAAAACACAACAATGCGTCTTTTGCCCAGGTGGGAGCTGAAGCATGAGAAGTTTGACGAATTCCCCAAGTCACACAGGTGCAGCAGGGAGAAGAGCCCTGGGATCACCAGCCAAAAATTACTGCTGTCCGGCACCAACCAACTTTTCCACTTAGATAGAGAAGAAACAGTAAGAGTTAATCCTAAAGTAGCACCACAAAGACCAACAGTAAGCTCAGGTTCCTATTGCATGATGGCCTCAGTATTTGCTGGAAAAACACTCTCTTTACTTCAGTTTTAAGTGTCGCTGATAAAATTTCATGAAATCGAACCATAACACTTACACTAATGAAGATCCAGCAGATGTTGAATCTGTGATATTTTATAGCATTGTTTTATTTGGGGAAAGAATCCAGTTTTGCTAAAATATTAATGAAAAAAATGTTCATTTTGCTTCTGGATTCACTGAATGCCTGTGTTCAATTGTTCGTTCCTGTTTTCAGTTCCCACTGTTGCTTGTTCATCTTACTAATAGGATAGCAATAACATATATTAGATATAAAAGTACTGCTAGACTATGTGTATTGAACCACTAATTTGTACTGGGAATAGGACAACCAAGAGGCTGATGTCTACCAGTCTGCCCAGGAAGCCTGTCTGTTCAAAGTCAAATTGAATTCAGTCCCCTCAAATTTCCTTTTTGATGTTGTCCATATAAGATGGACATAGGCAAGGGAGACTGTCTGAGTCCTGAACTCCATAATAAAATATATATATTTTGAACCAAGTACCTGAGAGTGTGTTCCTTTTGGCAAGGTATCTTGGAGGTTTTCATACAACTACTAACCATGAAAAGCTAAAGAACAAACAAGCAAACAAAACAAAAACAAAACAAAACAAAACAAACAAAAAAAACCACAGTATTGCACTATGAAACTCATCATAAGTCAATGCTTTGTAATCATCTAACCTTAACACGGGTCCTTCCCACTTGGGACATTTCTTAAGTATGGTTTTTCTTTTCTGCCTGACTGCTGGGAAAAGATCTCTTTTCTGTCCCCGCATGAGAAACCTCAACTTCTGTCATCTCCATAACAAGCAATCCTATGCCCGTTTTTTCTGAATCACGCTGCTATACATGCCTCTCTGCTGTTATACATCTGTTGTGGCACAAGCTCATATCCCCACTGTCGTTCTCTGAGTCAGTATTTGTACTTCTGTCTCATATTGTGATGAAAACATCTCTAGTGGCACTACACTTTAATTGGTATCAAAATATTTGGTAGCATAGTCAGTAACACCCACAACTTTCATTTACTGCTTCTCTGTATGGAATATTGGTATCTTCAACTACTTGTACATGGCATTATTATATCTCTATTTTTTATTTTACTGATGGGACTCCTGCTTTTGAGCAGTCTATTACAGTAGTATGTGTCCAACCCTTCTCAGAGTAGTGTTTAGGGACCTCAGAGGGTATTTAATCCCTCATCAGTAGCCACTACACCAACATTTTCAGTTGGACTTACAAGCACAGTCAGTGAGACTGACACAATGCCAGACGGGACTGTAAAACAAATGCATTCCAAAATTACTGTATGGTCTGTATTCTTGGTCAATGGCTCTGCCTATCCATGAATATAACTTACATTGGAAAAGTCCAAAGCTGGAAACAAGGCTAACCATGATCATGCATCCCATGTACAGTTATGCTGCTAGAATATTAAAGCATTTACTGCTAAAACGGTTTGATAGAATTTAACTTTTTAATATAGCGTGTAAAGCATGATTGTTGAATAGACACTGGAGGATTTAAATCCATAAACAGATTGATGCCTATTTGGGAAGTCCAGGTAACAAGCGCTCTTTGATCAAATTCCCACAACATTTCTCTCTCCAACCTGCACATACATCCACATGCACTGCATCAACTGATTTTTTGGTAAATTGTTTTAAATGGATTATACAGGAGGAAAAAATATTTCTTTTTGCTTGCTCTCTTTTAGAATAAAATAGTTACAAGACACTAGGAAAAAAGAATATTGCATCTCTTCTGGGTGCCAAATTAAAATACCTTTTTGGATCTTTGGATTCTTCACTAAGAGGGTAGTGAAGCACTGGCACAGGTTGCCCAGGGAAGCTGGATGCCCCATCCCTGGAGGTGTTCAAGGCCAGGATGAATGTGGCCCTGGGCAACCTGATCTAGTGGGTGGCATCCCCAACCATGGCAGGGGGGTTTGGTACTAGATTATCTTTGAGGTCCTTTCCAACCCAAACCATTCTATGGTTCTATTGCCAGCAGAAACATCAGAAGAAGAGGGACATTGCCCACATTCATGTATTTTAAAGACAACTATCAGCAGGGGAACTCCAGGGACATTGGGTGAAGACCTGTTACAGAAGACCTAGAGGTGTGCTGTGCAGGTCAGATAGCAGACCACCAACCTCCGTGGCTGTTGTACACCTTACCTGCAGTTTTCTGGGCAACAGATGGGGCCTGTGCACAAACACTGCTCTGGAGTTAGGAGCATAAGGCATGTGCCTTGCTCTGTAACCAAGGCATGACCCAGAAGACAGCAGGAAAGGAAAGGAAAGGAAAGGAAAGGAAAGGAAAGGAAAGGAAAGGAAAGGAAAGGAAAGGAAAGGAAAGGAAAGGAAAGGAAAGGAAAGGAAAGGAAAGGAAAGGAAAGGAAAGGAAAGGAAAGGAAAGGAAAGGAAAGGAAAGGAAAGGAAAGGAAAGGAAAGGAAAGGAAAGGAAAGGAAAGGAAAGGAAAGGAAAGGAAAGGAAAGGAAAGGAAAGGAAAGGAAAGGAAAGGAAAGGAAAGGAAAGGAAAGGAAAGGAAAGGAAAGGAAAGGAAAGGAAAGGAGAAAGCTGCGTGTTTTAGAAAACAAGACATATAAGGAGTGGCTGAGGGAACTGGGTATTTTAAGTCTGGAGAAGGGGAAGCTGAGGAAAGACCTTGTCACTCTCTACAACTACCTGAACAGAGGGTACAGTTAGGTGGGTGTCAGTCCCACCTGACAAGTGGCAAGATATGAGGATGCACCAGGGGAAGTTTAGATTGAATATAAGGAAGAGTTTCTTCATGGAAAGGGTGATCAGGCATTTTAACAGGCTGCCCAGGGAAGTGGTGGAATCCCCATCCCTGGAGATGTGTGGTTGTGGTGCTTAGGGACATGGTTTAGTGGTGAACTTGAGAGTGTTAAGTAATGTTTGGACTTGATGATCTTAAGGGGCTTTTCCACCCTACGTGATTCTATGATTTTACGTATGTGCAAATACATAGAAATTGGGCTAAATTCCCACTTCAGTTATACCGGGATTGTCTGCATTCAGAGTAAAACTGAGATAAAATTAGCCTGTGCTTGCATTGCTGTCAGGCAGGTCAGATCAGGACTCCTGTCACTCAGGCAGGTGGTACATAAATACATGGATATTAACACATAACCAGACAGTCCCCACTACCACTTCCTTTTGAAGGGTCATTGTCTGTCTAATCAGTTATGAAAAAAAATAATTAAATATATATGTATATATATTTAGCTAGGGACAAAACTTCACTCTCATAGGAAATTTTGCTTTAAGTAAAAATACAAGCAGGTGAGAGGGACGAAAATACCACACCCGGTCCCTCACAGCTGCCTGAAACCCCTCAGAGGAGTGAAGGGACCGATTATGAAGAATAACAGTCGGAATAACTCCAGAAAGAGGAGCGGAGGCCGGAGGGTCGCCCTGCACCTGGCGCCGAGGCGCTCCCAACGGCACTTCCATGCTGCCATCTAGCGCGCTGTCCCCGCCGCGCTCCGTGCCCACAGCCGGGCCATCACTGCGAGGGGAGCAAATTGGGCCCACCTTAATTAGCACTGCCTTCAGGCTTCAGTCGTAGGGCGGTTTCCAGCAGAATGATGAAATATCGTCTTTCTTTACGGGGATATCGTGAGCGGCGGACTGGGAGGGAGCGGTGGTGTTTGATAGCGCTGCTGAGACAACGCGGGGTTTGTGTTTGATATAGGAGCAGGCAAAATAAAATAGCAGCAAGGGGAATGAGCCCGGACCAGAGCAGCCACGACGACAAGTGTAAAGACCTGAGGTGTGGTAAAACTAGAGCTTCTTTCTGTATTGCAGGTGCTCTGCACGGCCAGACTGTCAGTCTATTAAAATCCATTTTAAAATAAAGGCAAAACAAAACAAAACAAACAACAACAAAAACCACACACACATTAGCATTCCAAAGGCTGAATCAGAAACTCTGAAGTATGTGAAATGGAGGCTGAGCCTCCAGTCCAGGCAGTGCTGTGGGTGCCAGAGGCTGGGTGGAGGAGGAAACCACCTTCCCCTCCACAAACCAGGGCAGGAATTTCCCTTTTTCCTCAGCACTCCAGGATTACACCATTAAAAAGTACCCTTAAAAAAGGGCCAAATTAGAAACTTCATAACATTTAAACAGTCAGGAAGTACTAAGCAGCCACTGGGGAACTAAGGCCAGATCATCAACTACCAAAAGTATCTGGATTGATAGTAACACAAGGCACAAGTCCTTACTGTAGGCACTGGTGGGTTACACTAGCAGCCCCCTGTGTCCCTAGCAGGGGAAGATACCAGTACTTTCAACCAGAATTCAGGGTTTCCTGATATCCCACACTGTAGTTTATTACAAGTATCATCCAGCAGTGGAGGCAATACAGCCTCTCTTCAGAAACTTCACACCTCAGAAACAAGTTTTTGCAACTCTATGAAGTGTGTGGGATAAGATTTGCTATCAGACCCCTACTCATCCAGGTCATAACACCTGTGCTGCTCAGACACTGTCTTTGGCTCAGTTCAGGTACTTCACTTTACCAAATCCCATATCACTTACTAATCCCCAAAAAAGCAGGGAGAAACTCTGCCTGTTACCCTGCTTTGCCTGATTGAAAAGTAACATGCAGAGCTGCAGAGTTATGGTAAGCAAAGCAGGCAACAAACTGAACACAGAAGACACTAACTGCTTCACAACTCCACCAAGCCAGGGACACAGGAAAAGGTAGCAGAAAACAGCAGCAAGATTGACAAAATAAAACCAGGGCTAGCAAGGAAGCGAGCGGATTTACAAAGTAACAAGAAGGATGGAAAGCTGTTATAATCTTATTACAGGGTTCGGGACTTGGGTTTTTTATTTTGTTTTGTTTTTCAGATGCTTGCTTTTGCAAAGCCCTAATTTGTAAGGGAAGCAATTCGACAAAGTCTCAATTTTCATTAAAAAAACAAACATCCCTAATCCGCACAGCTGTGGAGATGATGGGAGAGAAAGCTTGGAAAATGCACTCCAGCATACCCAAATGGCAGGAGAAAATGAGTAAGAAAGAAAATGATTGTTTTTAAATCCTCGGGGAGCCTAAATCCTGTTAATGGTAGGAGTCTGTTAACTATAACTCCATGTTTAGTATTGCTGGGACTGAATGAATGAAAGAGTAAGAAAAAAAAAAAAAAAAAAAAAAGGCTTTAGAAAGATCAGTTAGAGGGTGGAGGCCTCTGGTTATTAAAAAAAAAGGGGGGGGGGAACTCCTGTACAGAGGCAAGTAGTAGTAATTTCTGAAAAATAAACGAATAAATAAAATAAAAATAAATAAAAGCTGGTGCAAGCAGCAATTGCTTAAAAATAGATTTTTTCTCTAGAATTGTACTCCTTCCCTTGCCAGATTTAAGGTCCAGCCCCAGGAAGGTATGACGGAAATAAGTTCTTGCTAAGTTAACATATTAATAACACAAAAGATTACTCTTGAAACAGTGATTGCTCAGAGGTATTTCTGTGGCACCCGAAAATGCTACTAACAATTAATGTTAGAAGAACTGAGTCTTAGAAAATGGAGACCAATACCCATGGACAAAATGTATGTTTTCACATTTCTATCAAAGTTTCCCATTAATAGCAGCGGAGATGTTGATAAGCTCACAGACTTCTTTAAAATCAGCTTAAGGACAGCACTGAAATCACAACAGCATTATGTGGGGGCACTTTTGTCAGCATTGACAATTTTTATCCTGTACAAATGGTGGTGTTTAACAAAGACATATGTTTACACAGATGGAGGAGGGAGGTTGTAGTAATGGTGTGATTGAAAGTAAATGGGATTGGTTGAGTAGCTGATGCCAGCTGCCATTTCAGCCTAGGAGTAGGTGGGTACTTGAGATGGGCTGTAGTCCCTGGGACCAGATAGTGAAAGTTTGTTGTTTTATTGTCCACTTTGGTGATCCCAGCATCATCATTCAGCAGCTGCTGTAAGCCCCAGAAGTGCTTTAGTTGCAGCTTTTGCTGCTGCTCCATGTGGCTGTGTGAGGAGGTTTGCCCATGCAGAAAGCAGCTTGGGGCTCAGGATTTAGCAGCAGGTTTGGGGGTTAGTGTTCATACCCTGGAGGAAACAAATATTCATTGATGGCATTTTAGCTCAAAACTTTTTAGAGATGGGCACACAGCATGTAGGTGAAGGCCAGACTTGTTTCCTTACACCTCTGCAAATGGCGAGTTTGTTTAAAGAACCGTCTCTCTGTCCTCCCCTTGTGCTTGTTGACAATCCCACAACCCAAACATCCCACAACCCAAATGCAAAGCCAATCTTAGCTCTGCTTAACCAAAAGAATGAAATTGATGTTGCACAAGAGACACCTGTGCTCATGTTTGTCTGGTCAAAAAGGGGCTTCTAAAGATGAAAGCCTGTTTTCAGGATTTGTTTCTTTATGAGTGAACATTATTGAAATATTACAGTACTAATAGCAGTATAGCTAATGGAAATAACACCTATGTGTCCCACCATTTTTCCCTCAGTGATAGTCTCACATGCACAGAATTCCTTCCCTGCAGTCACCCAGCAGCACCTCGCCTCTGTCTCTAGGCCCTGCTGCAGGCTGGTGGCAACAGTGTCAGGACATGGGTTGGAAAAGTGGGGGGAATATGCTGTATTTGAGCTTTCACTTCATTTTGTGGCACTAGTTTTTGTCCTCTATTCTTCCTACTCCAATTATTATAAATAATAAAGATAACATTTACACATTAAGGGTCTTTTCTTCTCAAGTAATAACCAGGCCTAGCTCTTACAGTAGCTTCCCAGATATCAATCCACCCTACAGAGGTCAGCATCATGCTTCCGTAGGTTTTATCTTGTATATTATGAGCAATGTATCAATAAACCATTTCTTTTTAAGTTAGGTACATTACAACTTTTAAAATTTCTCAAGCAAATTTTGGTGGTTTTCCTCAATAACTACAATTTCCCTTTCAGAATTTGCAGACCTGACTGAATTGTGCCTGTTCAGCTATAGCATGAGTGATGCCTGAGCCAGAGTTCACTACTCTGAGCATATACATATACAATGTAAACTGAAGGAAAAAGAAAACAGAGTATTACATTCTCAATTCATCTACCCCAGATGCACAAATAGAGACTTCAAACATAATGCTGAAGAAGTTGTGACTGTTGAGACATCCTAGGTGAAGGATGAGCTATTGGCAGCTTTAATTTACGGAGTCCTCACCTTGAAATGGGGAGCATGCAAGTTGGTAGTAAGCAATACTGCAAAGTCAGACTTCAGGAAGTTTTCACTGCGAAGGCTTATATACAAAAGCATGGTTTTATCTACTCTGATTTTTCTAAGTACAAAATTTTGCAGGATGGCACAAAATTTCATTGTTGAAACTGCTACAGTGAAAGAAATTCCAAAACCAATTATTTATTTATTTCTGCTTAGTCTGCTGAAGGGCTGGGGTAAAACTTTCTTTAAATAGCAACAGAAGCCTTCTAGCACATGCAATTTACTGTTACAAACAGCAATGCATTTTATTCACCAGAACATCTACACACCCGGAGAAACAAACCCAGCAACATTCACCATAATAATGATTGCTTCAGCAGCGTAAATGACAGAGTTAATGCTCAACTATGTTAAATGACTGCTATTTCCCTATTATAGTCAGCGATATATCTTCATTGTTTCAGTAACGTGGCCAGCAATTGAGAGCTAAGTAGTAGCCACTATTCACCTTCAGTAAGCTTTACAGGTATTTTATATGCAAAGAAATAGACTCCTTAAAATATGCCATTTACTGCATCCCACTGAATTACAGTGTATAAACAATAATGGTTATTTGCTAAAACATTACAGCACATATTTGTTGCAGTAAAGGGGAAAAGCCATGAAAACCAAGGGCAACGTATAAGCTTTTAGTTTTATACCAAGATAATGAACACGAATGACTTTGTCAACATTAGCCATGGGACTTCCACATTAACAATATGGGTTTTTATAATCAAAAATCTGTTATGGTAGTTTAAGATTTTATTCAGAAAAAAATTAATCTCACCATAATGCAAGGTAAACCGTCGCCTTTAGACAGGCTCACGTAATGTTAAATCAGCACTGCTCCTCTGGCAAAAAGGAGCAGCCTTTTGCAAGTGTAGATCTTGGAACCTGCTTCCAGCTTCCTCTCTCTTCTCTCCCGTCCTTTCCCCAAAAAAGGACTCCCCATTCTTCTTGCTGACCCTCAAAGCTTAACACAAATCAACACACCTTGGCTTCTTCCCCAGTGAACAAAACACAACCAAAAGGTCACACAACAAATGTGACATCGTTTTGTGCTACCATTTTCAACCTGTGACCTAGGGGAGGAGGTGAGCTTAAAGAACAGTTTACTTCTCTCTTGAGAAGTAAAAAGAAATGTGTTCATATGAGCTATATGATAGTATACTTTCAAGTTTATGAAGGCCATCTCACCTTCTTTAGAAGCATTTAGGTATCGAAAGCAACTAAACACATTAATTGCTGGAAAGGGTGTAAGCACTTTTCAGTCAGGGTGATGCTTTAACATATGTGACCACAGAAAATGCCTTGGGTATGCATTGCATGTTGTGCTGCTGAAAGAGTGTTCTGCAAAGCCTTAGAAGTATAACATAACATATGCAAAAGTAGCAAAATTATTACTTTCATTTTATTATTTTAAAATATCATCTAGAAAGGGTATTTGTTACCGACAGTTATTCCTTACTTGGAATTTCAGTAAATTGTTAAGGGCTGCTTTGAGAAGAAAACTAGCCTTCAGCCATGCCTGGCTTGTGATGCAATCCTACGTCTAATTCAATATAGAAAGTTGCTTACAGCACATTTGCCTGTTGCAGGCCAGACAAAGCAAAGGCCTCTCTTAATATGGAAAGCAGTTCAGCTTCGTTTCGCAGCAAAACATCACTACCAGTCAGCCAGCTCGTGAAATACTGTGCTTCTCAGGATTCCTGGCCAGTTTTGGATAAATGGAGTTGTGGAGTCTGTAAAAGGAGGAAAGCATGCAAACATCTCGGTAAAGACCTCCTGTTACGTATGTTCGCGTTACTGCAGGATGCTAGGTGAGAACGGCGCGCCAGCTGCTCCCTGCGAGCTCACCATGTGCTCGCTTGGTAGTTCGCCCTCCCTCCCTGGTCATGAAGAAGCAGAGGGGCAGGTGCCACACAGAAGCTGATGGGGCGATTCCCTTAGCCGTGTGCCAGCACACCCACAGCCCCAGGGACCTCAACTGGAAGGGGCTGTAAAATAGCAAGGAGTTACTACAGAGCAGCTGCACACCCGTATTTTCATCATTTACACTTAACTCAGTGCTCTGATTGGAAATGAAAGCAACACTCCTGCAGTATTGTGGTTTTTATACCTGGTCTTTAAAAGACATTAAAACACATTTTAATGCATGTTAAAAAACACATTAAAAGTGTTTTAATGGATCTTAACTTATTCCACAGGGAAAGCTCTAACTCTTCCAGTCACTAATGTGCAACATGCACCTAAATGAACAACACAAAGAAGTTTTAATAATTCAGTCCTGGGGCACCTGCATCAACTTGTACAGGTTCACCTTGCCCTCTGTGTTTTAACCAATACACATGTGAAATACTCACATGTGAAGTACCCACAATTTAAATCGTCGTCTTTCAACCCTGTGTGAAAAGCAGACAAACCAAGTAGAGCACTGTCTGCTCTGTATAAACTAAACGAAATACGACAATTAATTCTTTTAACAGTTGTATTCTAAGCGTTAGAGAAGGAATTTGAACAGTAAGTCTCACCCCTGAGGCTAATTACTTGCTGTACCTGACTGAAGAAGTCTCCAGTGAGACTTCACGGACCCTGTTTTGCCAAATAACAGGAAATCAACTTTTCCTAAAGAATTACAAAAACAGAATCTGAGATGCGTTGAGAGGCTATTCTCATCCCTACATAAAAAAATATATATATATATATATATACATTTTAGCAAATAGATTTGTTCACATTTTAGGAACTCAAAATAATTAGATGCAGATGAAGAAGGAGGACAGACTATGCGACCCAGCTTTCTGCAAAAGGAATACAGCACAGAATGCTGCTGCTAATTTTTATTAGGCATGGTTTTAAACTCTGCTAGTTGACAGCTGGAGAGTTGTTCACAGGCAAAAAGGAGCACCCACATTTTATTTTCCATTGCATGCACTTACAGGAGTACTTCACACCTGCCAGTTTGCATCTGCCTAGGTGCAGAATCCTTCTCCTGATTTAGCCCCACACAGTACTCTTGCCCCCAGCTTAGAAGGCCTGTGGCAGAGCTCAGCAACATCAGCTATTTTTGTACAGAATAAGCCATAGGTGCTTGTGGAGAGGAAAAGTTAGACTATATTGCATTTCACCATACTGCAGAATGCTTACTGTGCTTTGACAGCTGTTCACAGAGGCACAGTTATGAATCCCAATTTTGCCTCTATCTACCCCATCAGCATTTACTCTTCTTATGAAGAAACACGGCAGTGATTATTATATTATGTTTTACATTGCTTAACCCCAGGACAATTCAGGAGCTTAAACCATAATGCAAGGCAGTGACTCCCTTGGAAAGCAAGGAACAGCTAGCACAATGTGAGACCAGTGCTCTGTCTCCCAATTCAACTTTTTTTTGAAACCTTTTTTGCCATTTTTACCCCCATCTTCTTAAGTCAAAGGGATTTCTTATCCTTAATGTGACATCTGAAAAAAGTGCAAGCAACTGTGTGCTGCCTTCGCTTTTTTAAAAAAAGCTTTTTCAGAATCAGAGATACCTCAACAAATGTTGATTCTTGTTTTCCCTAACGAAATACATACTGCAAAGCATCAAAGACAACTGATGTTCTAAAAATGCCCTAAGAATGAATGAGATGTCCTTAAGTAGCTTCTGCTTACCTATTCTTTACACAAACTTTGTTTAAAATGAAAGCATGCTTGAAATGTACACACAAAAACAATGATATGCAAAGATCTCACTGCAACTCTTAATATGCATTTCTCTGTTAAATTCAAGATGTACTTCTAATACCACAAAAAACTTGAATGCCACATAAAAAAAGCCATCAACAGTCATACATTTAGTTATATTATCCTTTATTATTTTACAATATATTTCAAAAACTTTTACAGATGCCATAAACTGTTCTACAAGAGCTGCAATACTGTCATAAAAGCACACCTACAGACCGAATGCACAAACAAACTGTAATACCTACTGGTATTGAACCATTAAGATCCAAAGGGTGTAGTCTTTTAGTAAATAGATGTGCAGCAATGCGAACGCAAACGGATGTTAATGCAGAAAAGAACAAACTGCATTCATGGCTATAGAACAGAGGGCTTTTCAAACACATTTGGTACTGTAACATTCTAGACAGCAATATGAGTAATATTACATATTTAAAGCAATACATGCCCTGAAAAGCCTGTATTTTCAATCTGTGCGTGTAAACCTGAATCAAAAATAAACTAGTTATATTAAAAAAACATGAGACACTTAAGTCTGCCAACAAGCTTTCATTTCTTTTTTGTCCTAGAATGACAATTTACTTGGGTGGGTGAACTCTGATCTGTGTTATTATTTTACATCACCATTTCCTCTGCATTTGTGTAGTATTTTTCTGTAGTATTATGACAGCCTGTGAATTTTCTTTTATTCCTTGTGCAAAGGCACACGGGAATTAACTTTGATGCATTAAAACTCTTTCTCCAAGTCTCCAAAGTGGTAAATATAGTTAATATTACAGCAAATACATTACCACAAAAAAAAAGCATCAGATAATGAGGTTTATCATGTTATTTAAAGTCCTCAGCTGTATTCCTCTAGTGCAACGAAGCAGTGGCACTGCAGTTTTCAAGCACTGTGTGTTGAATACTCTCAGGCACACAGTGTTAACTAACAGCTCAGGTCTGTATTATTATCTACCTACAAAAAGTTTTGCTTTTATTATCATTTCTGGTCACAGAAATTATCAAGACATCTTTAAACCTATGCTGTCTGTAAGTAACAAGGTAAAGCCAACTGTTTGCACATGTTTTTAAGCCTGTCCAAGCTGACATACTTTCATGGGAATCTCATGAAAGACATTAGGAGAGGACAGTAATTACTTATCAGATCTGTTACGTAAAAAAATAAAAAGGGTTAAAGCCTTAATTTGAGTGGCACTATGGCAAAAGAGGCATTCAGTTCTGCTTTACTCTTCAAGTTCATAAAGTTTCAGTTACCATTAAATATCTCTTAACAGCGAACACCATTTCTTAATCAAATAGTTTACATTCCTCTATTCTCTTCAGACAGAGCTGCAATGGGCTGTCACTACCTTAGACCAGAGCTTTTCTTGCTACAGTCTTCCCAACTAGCCTGGACAGCAGTCAGTGGTATTTATTACTTATATACATGAGTCAGTCACACCCATCATTACAAATATGTTCTAGTTTATTTACTGTACAACGTATGTACACATATTTGTGTTTAGGCAATCCCCTTATTTTCTTAAGGTCAAGCACTCCGATGGTTAAGGTCAGACTGGAAACAATTTTAATATACATAAAAGGGTTATAAATGTCAAGTCTGTAGTGATTCTAGCTTAACAGCAAAAAAGGGAACATCATGCTCATTCTGTGAACACAGCTGGCAAAAATGAAGGCAAAAAGAGAGGCAGACTATTTTTTTCTCTGGAGTCAAAACCTAGGAATTAAGTGAAATTAGTCAAAAGGGATGCAGAAATTAAAAGGGCATTTTATTTCATGTACATCTAGAGCTATTAAGAATTTTCATTCACAGAGGCCCTGAGACTTGAGTTAAATGAATTCTCCCTATCGTGTGTTTCATGTGAAGTCAAACTTAAAGCTCTATACACACAGATGTTTGGTATGTAATAGTGGACCCATTTTAAAAAGTGAAGCAATAAAACCTACATGAAAAACAAATGAAAGAATGACTTGATTGGAGGCCTCTGTCCTCTGACCCCTGCCCTGTCAGGCTGAACGTCCAATAAAATGTAAAATGCAGCATACATTTGCGTAATCTAAAATTTCTGTGATAATTTATTGCAAATTGCACTTGGCAGTTCACCACACCAATGGAAAACTGGCCCCCCTGTTGGTTCACACAGTCTTTTAACACCAAATACAAGTCACCAGTAGAAAGATCTGGATAGAAAGTTTGCTGCTGTGCTAAGCCAGCTTGCTGCACCTTCTGGGTGTGACCCAACACGAGACACTGCTTTATCCTGTTCCTTGGTAGGGCTTTCATCTTCTGGTAAATACTCAGGTAGATCTGTATTCTGTTCTACTTCCACTGGAGTATCTTGGAACGGAACTAGCATCTGATAAACCACAAGAGATTAAAATCATGTAAAATGTTGTAACTTAAAATGCAAATGAAAACTACATATCAGGATGATACGCATGCACGCTGTGAGACCCCTTACTTTCCACCCCTCCCTACAGCAAGTACATCAATGGATACATCTGAAATCTACCATGCTTTGAAGATGCACAAGAAAAACTTTTGGTTAACATGGAAGAAAAATATAAATCAAAAGGACGTTGTCCTTTTACTATAGTTGTGAAATAAAAACACACTTCCCACTTCAGCAACTGCTTCCAAAAAAAGTTTCAGTCTGATTCTTTCCATATCAGGAAAACCTATCATTAAGACAAGAAACAATTACAGTGTTTTTGTCATCCTCCCAAACAATTCAAAGATAAATTCTGCAAAGCCATTCGTTCTATGGATACATGTCCTAACACAGGACACACTTTATTCACCTTACACTGTATGGGTAACAGACCCAGTTACAAAATTTTGCCTGGCATCAGGTGTTATGGACACAGTGCATCAGGTATTAGAGACACAGGCAGACTCAAACAATTGGTTTAGAAAGATATAAATCCTACCTCTTCACCACTTTCACTTTTTACAACTTGCTGTGCCTTCATAACTTTGGTTGATGCAATTGCTGTTGCCAAAGCCTAGAACAAATACAGAGAAAAAGCAAGAGCTCAGTATAACAGAAAAGCAGTAACGTGAGGATCTTGAGAGTTACTGAGCACTTACCTCTGCTTTTAAGTCTGAGCGAATTCGGACCACACATCTCTGAACAGCCATTTGAAACGTAAAACTAATAACACCTTTAATTTTCAACAAAGCTTCTTCACAAAGATTCCTTCGAGACTACGGAAAAAAAAAAAGAAAAACCCCATGAGTAAAATACTTACATAATACACCATGTGAAAACGCTAACAATTAGTTACTAAGGAATTCCTGTACATCTAAAGGCAGGTGGTTGGTTACGCAACAGCAATTTCATAAAATAAAAACTAAGACTTACATTTTAGTGCATAAACATTAGGCTCTCTTGCAACAACAGAAAAAAAAAAAGAAAAAAGAAAAAACTGCTTACACTTTAGAAGTCAAAGAAGGATGGAATCAACTGTAAATAATTAGAGGAAAGTGCTGAAAAGCAAAGAATGTTTTTCTCCGTATGATCAGCTAAACAGTCCCCTCTGGTTAAGTTCTGATTGACTGAAGTGCTCATTGATGAGTAGTTAGTGTTTAAGTTGCTATTTATCAGACACCTTGCATCCATACTGACTGAATGCATCAAAGCAGCTGTTGTATCTTGCAGCTGCTTCATCTGTGGCAGCTCATGGACATCGCTGCACAGCATAAGCTTAACTCCTATTTTAAGGGGAAAACATTTGGCTGATAACCCACGGAATGTTATGTTTAAAGCAAGTGACATCACCCACTGTGCCGTAACGTTACACTGACCTATACTAGTTGCACCTTTTCTGTATTATCTTAGAAATGTTCTCTTTTCTTTCCTTTTAGTATTTGCGTGACAAGATGCTTGTAGCAAAAGGGAGTAAAATATATTTGGAGAGACTGGTAGCACAAAAAGTGAAAAAAGAAAAGATGCACTGTACTAGGAATACACTGACAACATTACAAAGGTTCAAAATCATGATGTATTTGACTTTCAGTCCAAGTTTCTGTGATATTTTAAATAATAAGTTATTTCAAAGCATATTAACGTTAGTTATCAAATAACTACTGGACAGTACCTGGGAGAGTTTCATACATAAAAAGTAAATTGACTTTTTTTAATCTCTGGAGGAACTGACTGAAGCAGTTTGTTGTGAGCAGTTTAACATACATATTTGAAACAACTCATTGGTGTAAGATTATGTGTATTGAAACAGTTAACATTTTTGACCATTATAAAATAACTAACATTGACAGATAGGCTGCATTTATTACACACAGGAAATATTTGACACGAAGATGATAGGCTGCCTTCCACGAGTGGAAGTCAAAACAACTTTGGGCACAGGAATGAAGTCATTTGCAGTTTGTTAGCCTAAATAAACAACTCACGACCATATCGGTATATAGCAATTCTGTAACAGAATTTGGCTTTTTACCCGAGATCTCAAGTTTACTCATAGGCACCTCAGTTCAATTCGAAACCAGGCTTCAACGATCAGACTCTTAAAGGTCTTCTTAAAGATACTTCTTAAGGACAAAAAACTTACCAACATCCTTACAGAACCCTTAGAAAGCTGGAAACTTGGCATCCTCCAGCCTTGCTGCCCAAATGTCTTTTGCAAAGTATGTCTGATTCTGGCAATGGGACACAAACCCCAGCAGTACCCAGTTAGCCATCTTTCTGTTCAGTACTTCTGATGCACGGGCACAGGGTAGGACAGGTTTTAGGAGGTTATTTTCTTGCAGATACTTCTTATGTAAAGAGACTGATAATAGGGCCAACTTCTGGGCCCAAACAATTTGAGCAACTCTGAACCATGTGGTAATTGTGAAGACTACGAAAAGCCAGCTGACATAGCAGCAAGATGATCAAAAAGGGAAGTCCCTTCCCTTGTCCTCCACTCAGACCTAATCTTCTTGAAAAGCTCATCAAATGCTAGGGATCAGCAAAGATTACTGCTTCCAGTTGTGCTAGTCTGCTGAACACTGATTACCACACCCTAACAAATCCCACTAAAATCTGCAGACTAGAAAACTCGCTGAAGGGGACGCCAGACTCCTGAAGTACCGCCTCATTTTTTTTTCTTTTTAAACTTAAAATCAAATATGGTAATTAGATCTTAAAAACATTTCACCCCACACTAAACAACAACGAACCTTTCCCCTCCCTTCCTGAAGTGATGAATATTTACTATTTGAGGTTTCAAAAGCCACAAGCAATTGTAGGATTTGCAATCTTTCCTAAGAGAAGCATTTTGCTTCAAATCTAAATGACTAAAAAAAAACACACAGGTAACTGAGAATGCAGCATTTACAGCCCTGCATTTACTTACTGTGCCTTCTAACACTCGCATGTCCCACCTCACATTCTTTGCTAGTTAAGTTGGGAATAAACTGCTTTACTGTTCACATCCTTCATTCTCAAAATCTCAACTTATTCTGACATTTTAAACAGCCCTGTAGGGATGTTTAACTGCTGGATGGGCACCTGGAGTATCACTAGCATTTCTTTAATCAACTGATGAAATACAGAGCTATTTACACTAGCTGTCTCCAGCTAGCACACAGTTAGATTTTTCTTTTCTTCAGCAATGAGCTAAGAAAGCATGCTGGTGTGCTCTAGGCAACTACAGAAGCCTGCAGTTTTACTCTCTGAATCTGAATATCTAAACACCCTACATTTTTTCAGAATGGCAGTGAATACCTTTGTCTCAACACTTAAAATATAAAACTCTGCAAATCTGGCTAGGCTCCATTTCTAAAAGGGCACACAAAAATGCTTTTAAGATGGAATCGAGCTATAACCAGTACATCTAAACTCACAGTAGAAGCAGATGAAATTTCTTTCTTGGAGAGACCTATGAACAAATAAACCAATTACAAGCTTAAGAACAAAACAAAACAAAGAACACAATAAGAGAAAAAGGAAAAGAAAACTGAGACAACTGATTGGACTGGATTAAAAGAACACTTCAAAGTACAAAAGCCAATGCAGTTGACAAGGCACAGTCTTTCTAGGCAGAACAAGTGGTGGAAAGACAAAACTGTAAAAAATATTTACTCTGCATAAAGTGAGTTAGAACAGCATGTTATTTCTAAAGGAATTAACTATGGTCTTATGAAAACAGTACGACGGGCATGCTGTTGATAAACCAGGCTTGTGGACACGCTTACTTGGCAAAATGTAAAGCAACAAAGCAAAGGATCAGGTTTGATCATTTAAAATGGGTACAAAACTGAAGATACAGAGTCCGGAGGGCACTTGTGGATAACATGCTTAAACAGCCTACATGCTGTTTGGCAGCCGTAAAAAGGCAAACATGGCCCTGGGGTGTTATCTACAGGGGTACGGTAGATAAATCCGTAGAAGTTATTCTGACATTACATAAAGACTTAGTGAGACCTCATTAACTCAAATGCCATTCTGGTCACTACAGTAGAAAAGATCTCACAGACAATGAAAAGATGTAGCAAAGCCAACTCAAAGAAAACATAGTGTTTCCAAATTAAGGGTAATAAACAACAGCAACTGGAATCTCTCATAACTGAAGGGGAACTTTTTTTGGTTTTAATTTAACAGAGTGGTACAACCACAAAATACCATTAAGTGAAACTGCTGAAGGTACCTTGTTTATGCCATTCGTTCTCGAGAAAGAAAAGAAAATTAGGAGAGGTAGAAATAGGATAGTTTTTTATAGCAGCTAAAGGTAAAGGAAGCTTGCCTTAAAAATATCATCTTTAGACACTCAGTAAACTCAGTTTATGCAAGAATTTATACAAATCTTGTGGTTCAAAACACAATTCACAGAAATTGCTGACAACTGACGATGCCACAGGCAAGTAGCCTGAACACATTATTTGTGTGTGCAGAAGAATCTCAGTACAGCATGCCTTATTTACATGAATGCTGAAGGTTTCCTTACCGAGTCATCAAGGCCATCTATATGTAAAACCACTGTCTTGGCGCGTTTATTTGTGCTGCCAAGGAAAAACTGTGCTTTCCGTCGACGATAATTCATCTCATTCACATTGTCCATGTCTGACATGTTGGATGACTGAAGGATGTCATAAACTTCAGAAGCCAAAAGTTTAGTCTCTCCTGGTGTAGTGGTCCTGAAAGAAAAGGGGATTAAGATTTGTAAAGAATTATTTTTATGTTAGTGCTCCACCTACCACTTATGTACCGCTCCAGCTACAGAAATACAGTTACATAGTCAATACATAGCAAAAATATTTAATAGGGACTTGTTAAAAGAAAAAAAAAAAAAAGCAGCACTGGTGTCACCAAATAGAACATTCAACCACCTTCTGCCATTTGTTTCTTGTTGAAAATCAGAGTGTTTGGGCTAGCTTTGAGCTCAAGAGTTCCCATTCTCATTCATCTTTTAGTGCTTATCTGTTAGCATAATGTTTTCTGTGCTAATCAGAACTCAGCCATGCTTGTTTTCACTCCTTAAAAGGCATCAATGCCAACTAGAGACCCAAAATTACAGTTAAAATTTTACTCAGATTGGTGATTATGTAAAACTATTTAATTAGGCATACTCCAATTTTTAATGCTTTTTAAATTCTAATGTAATATAAACAAATCATCCTTCTTAAACTACATATGATTTACATCAGTTTGACAACTGCAAACAAAAAGCAGCAGTAGGTGCTCAGTGCATTACTGTTACTTCAGTCATGTCAAGCTTTTTTTTTTAAAAAAAAAAACATTCTCAATTGCCTTTTACATTTCATTTTCCACTTTCCTCATTACATAATAAAAATTATTTCTCTACAGAACCGTAACCTTGACAAATGTTTTCTTCTCAAAAGTTACTGAGCAACAACAGCAAAGCAGAATCCCACATTTTCCTAAAGAATACAAAGGATATTTCTGACTAGACTAAAATTTGTAATACGAACTACATGGTAGCATTTTTCAGATAGAAAAAAAATGCAGGTAATACGCTGAACATATATTACTTTCTTATGATTAATGAAAACTAATTTTAACAAAGTACTAATATAAATCCGTTGTCCAAATTCAACCCTATATTAATTATACCAGTGATTTAAACCTATGTGCAGAAACAAAATTATTGCTGCATAAGCTCACAATTAATCTTAAAATGATGAATCCGAGCTTTACTGCTTTGTTTAGCAAACACCAAGTATCTTTAGAATTACAGAAACAAGTGCTGAAAACTCACAAAGATTTCAACTTCATCCTTCCATGATTTATTAGATAAAGTAATAGAATAGATGATAAAGCTTAACAGCTAAGCCATGCAAGCCGATGTCTTGAGGTGGTAATAAAATATCTTGTACAGAAGAAGTGATATCAAGACACCAAGAAATTTATCCACCCACTAGTTTTGGCAAATTCTTTCAACCAACAAAAAAAAAGCTGTTAATATAAAGTAAGCTACAATAAAGGACTTTATTTTTTAACATTAAAAAAAAATAATAACCAAACACAGTTAACTAAGCACATTATTGAAATTTCACTCTCCCACCTATAGCACCCACTAACAGTTGGCAACAGTTTTTGTTTGAATACCATTGTGCTATTGCACCCTGGAACTTAAAAAAAATCATAAAGAAATAAGAAATACACCTACTAATATCTATAATATGTATATACACACACACATTTGCATGCATACGCAAAAAAATAAAGTTACCAATATGGCAGTAAATATAAAATTTTCAATTGTCTGAAAGTCTAAAATCAACAGTGAATTTCATACATTTTGTACTCCTAACATTATAGTTGGTGTAATTTTTGGAAGAGTAATAATTAATACAATTAATTGCACTATTTACACAAGTTGTTGATTTGAAAGCACACATTTAAATCCACTTCTGTTTGATAGCATTCTAAGTTATTCCTAAAACACACCTACACAGTCAAATACATGCATACACACTTATAAACTACTCATATTGCTTTCTGTATTTTAATAGTATTTTAATTAGTATTACATATCACTAAGTTACAGACAATAACAGTAATTATTCCTTTTACATTAAAAAAAAAGGTCCCAACCACAAGACTACTTTTATATAAAAGAAAATCTGTTGAACAAAGTGAAAGACTGGGTAATAGAAGCTGCATGAAAGTCAGACACTACACTACAAAGGTAAGAACGATGGATGTGAAATAAGAATATTAGATTGCAAGACAATCTCAAAAAAAAAAAGGCATAAGACAAAGTTTTATTGTGTAGTAAAGAGATACCATGCTTTCAGCAACTTAGTTAAATCAAAATTCATAAAAACCCACACAAAGTCTTTATAATTGTGTACTTGTAAAAATGAGCGGATACAAGTTTTGCATCAATCTGTTACACATTCATTAAAACAATTCATACAACAGCTATAAAAAATAGAAACCTTAATATCTCTCAGAAAAATATCCATCTGTAAATAAACAAGTACAATAAAACCTATTCTAAAGCCAAACTGATGTTCAACATTGGCTATTTTTATGCACTATATTCGTAACAAAACAACAAAGCTACATGCAAAATTAAAAAAAAAGAAGTAGTAGAATAGTGGAAACTTCAAAAAAAGAGGATAACACTTGGGCTGTGATTTTATTCCTTGAAATAACTGTAACCTTAAGAGGTGATTGTTCTTAAGACAGTGACACTGTCTTAAGATGTGTCCCTCCCACTGAGCGTGCTTCAGCAGTTTCAGATACCGCTGCTCATAGCTGTGCGACCCAGCCTCCCGCCACTGTCAGAGCAGCAGAAGGGAACTCCTGCTCATCTCTCCACCACCCTTGTGCACACGTTGGTACAGGGCACACTTCATTCACCAAAGGAGGTGCAGGAACCTCCTGCAGAGTCACTAATCAGTGACCAGTGCTGTCCTGGCCCTGCTAGGGAAATGGTAGTAGCCTCTAGTTGAAGAAAGACTAAGAGTTGGCTACCACTCTCCTCAAAGGCAGTAACATCTTCCATTACTTCAGCAAGATTTAGAAGATGTCTGTCAGAAACCCAAACCTTTAACTGTCTTCTTGAATTCCTGTCATCCTAGACTGCTGTCTGTCCTTTCACTATGTTCACTCAAGGCTGGCTCTCTAAGATAGACACAGAATCCAAGTGACATGTGCTGTATCTGCGAGAAGAGGATACAAGAAACATTTCTCATTTTCTATGAAATCAAAAATAACTTTGTAAACATAGTCCAAGTGCTAAAGATGTTTTTAATGTAAGATATTTTAAAATCAGGAATTAATATTTTAAAAAAGGGCTTAAACAAGATCATTAACAGCCACCACACCAAAGGTACATGTCATGTGTGTAGAGTATGCATGCTCAGAAAGAACGTCAAGCAGCAGCATGTAGCATGATGGCTGTATCATCAGCATGTGATCTAAGTACACACACAGCATCATAAATGTGAGCAGAATGGCCCCAGCAGCCTTCCCGAATAGCTGTATCTGATATAAAGGGAAGAATTACAACGTTGTTGCTTCGGAAGTGCAAAAGCTGAGGAAGACTAATATAATAGAGTGGATTTTCCCCTTTTGGAGAAAGACAAGATACAAATATGCCTGTTTATATACTTCTACATATGTGTGTGTATGTGTGCAAAACACCACCCTGGCCTTTTTAAAGCCATATTTTAGTATATATGTAGTTTATACAAACGTACACACATGCACCCCTGAATCAGGGGAAACAGATGCAACCACAACCCTGCTCAAAGTACAGCAGATCCCGTGAAAAAGCCATTACACGCATTTCCTCGGTGGCATACATGGTGCTCTGAAGACACATTAGCTAAACAGATAGCAGAAATACTATAACTCCATTAGACTGTTCCTACTGGGTTTGTAACCCAGAGACAGGAGGTTTCCAAATTAAAGAGGATATCTTTGTTTGCCGGAGGTTCAATGACATCCCAGACTCTATCAAAAAGACTTGGGTCATTTCATTCCAAACATGAAAGTCTCACTTCTACAACACTGCTTTTGGTGCTCAGCTTGTCCACTACCCAAGTTATCAGCTGGGCCCATTCATGAGATTTCCAGGCTCTCATCAGTCTTTGAACGCTCACTGCAACTGGGAGAGGTGCCTGAGGACTGCAGTAAATGTCATATCTATCTTTAACAGGGGCAAGCAGGAGGACCCAGGGAACTGCAGGTTGGCCAGGCTCACCTCATTCCCCAGGCAGTTCACATAACAACTAATTCTGGAAACCATTTCCAGGCATATGAAGGAGAAGGTGACCAGGAGCAGTCAGCATGGGGAAGTTCATTCACCAAGGGGAAGTTACACTTGGCCCAGAGGGTGATGATCAGTGGCTTCAGGACTGCACAGTCTGCTTGCAAGCCACTATCAGCATACCCAAGGGGTTAATTGTGGGTCTAATCATGTTCAACATCTTTCTTAATTGTCTGGATGATGGGGTAAATGGGGTAAAGTGCACCTTCAGGGAGTTTGCAGATGATACAAAACTGAGGGGAGTGGCTGACCCACCAAATGGTTGTGCTTCCATCCAGAGGGGCCTGGACAGGCTGCAGAAATGGGCTGACAGGAACCCCATGAAGCTCAACAAGGAGATGTGGAGGCCTGCACCTGGGAAGGAACAAGTCCAGGCATCAATATACACCAGGGGCCACCCAGCTGGAGAGCAGCTTGGTAGAAAAGGCCCTGGTGGACACCAACTTGAGCACCAGTCAGTGTGTGCTCGCTGCAAAGTACACTAACAGTGCCCTGGACTGCATTAGGCAAAGTACTGCCAGCAGGTTGAGGGAGGTGATCGATTCCCTCTACTCTGCACTAGGGAGGCCACACCTGGAGTGCTGTGTCCAGCTAGGCCCTAAGACAGGACTAGAGAAGGCTCAGGGGGTGATTTTATCTATCAATTTTATCAATTAGTTTATCAAACAATTTTATCATTTTAAAAATACATTTTAGCAATATATTTTATTAATGTATACAGACATTTGAAGGGAGGATCCAATGAAGATGGAGCCAGGCTCTCTGCAGTGGTGCCTCATGACAGAGACAAGATGCAATAGGCACAAACTGAAACACGGGAGCATCTGCCTGAATATCACAAAACACTTTCACCATGAGGGTGACAGAGCACTGGTACAGGTTGCCATGAGAGGTTGTGGAGTCTCCCTCCATGAAGACCTTCAAAAGCCACCTGACATGGTCCTGGGCAGCCTGCTCTGGGTGGCCCTGCTTGGGCAGGGGTTTGGACCAGATGGATCCAGAGGTCCCTTCCAGCCTCAACTTTTCTGTGAGCAAAGAGCTCAGCTGAATTCCACACTAAATGACCTACTCATAAACATCTAAAGTCAACTGAAATGAAAACAACTCTCAAGTTAATGTGTGCTTTTATTACAGAAAAATCCTATGCATGGCAGTGATAATGTAACAAAGGGTTGAACGCAACATTTTTTCTTCTAAATACTCATTTGAGAGACTCTGTTTCTCAAATGACCAAAGAACCTCTCCAAAAAGTTCAGGAAAACACATGGTCACATACAAGTAAATATTCTCAGTAATCCCTAACCCTTTTCATACATTCAAAGTAGTACTAATGCTTTTCCCTGGAACTCTAAGCTGTCATTTTCAGCCATCATTTTACTTCTATAATAAGCCTCATTCATGGCAGTAAATGCAGTATCCTGTATGACAAAAAGCACAAGAATTTAATGGACTGGCAAGAATTCCATCCAAATTTGTTGGGTGAATGTGGCTGTATTAGAAACCTTCAAGCACATACTTGGCAGAGATCAAGGGATTCCATTAGGGTTAAAAATGGCTAAAATTGCTATTCAAAACAACTATGCCCTTAAGACCACCGATGTATTTATTTGCAGATGACCAATTTTCTTTCAGAGTTCATTCTTCCTATACTCAAAGACACAAACACTGTCTTTAGCAACATCTAAAAGGAGCAGTAAATTACAAAGAATTGCTATATTCTGTAAGGAGAGGAAAAAAAAAAATCACCAATCCTCAATTCTAGAAGTGAGGCACGGTGATTGACATGATTTTGATGAAAACTTTGAGCATGAATGACAAGCCTAAAGAAAGAGCATGGTATTAGAGAAAAAGCAATCTGTTTCAAGACAGTTATTTGATCTGGCTGTTTTTCTGGCTCTTCTGCTCTGGTGCCAGGGCAGGATTCCTTCTTATCTCCAAGAATGCTGCTCTTTCTTGTGAGCTTTGAGTGCATCCCATGATATGTTGGTCTCACAAGCATATGGCTGCTCTCCTGACTCGTTCCAGGCAACGGGCAGGCCATCTGAAAACAACTTGAAAAGGAGCATTACTTCAGTGCACGCTTTCTCACAGCCCCAGGAAGGTGCTATTTCCGTGCCACCCGCTCCAGTATGTCACTTGCTCAGTTTCCTCTAGCCTTAAAACACCCAGTAAAGGCCAGATAACATTACAGAGCAGCTGATGAGGAGGATTAGGATTACCACCCACTTTCTTAAAAACACATCCTCTAAGAGCAACATCTCAGGACAGCAGTGGATTAACAATAGGAAATGCAATGCACAGGAGAAACTACAGAACCTGGAAGACTGGGCTCGTTTAAAGCAACCCACTGAGATCCTCTAAACCCAAAAAGCAAGCAGCCAGACTGCCTGAGCGCAGTTGTTACATGACTTCACCCCAACAGTAGCAACAATGTGCTAGCTATGCATCACCTTTATTTACTCCAGAGCTGGCACATGGTGGAAGCAAGGCAAGGTCAGGCTGACTTTCCTAGAATGCTTTCCAGACCTGCCAGATGCCTGACACTTTGCAGGTCTTCCAATCCCTACTCTCACTACTAATCTTGACAATTTGACCAGGAGATAGCAAACTGAGAAAAGTTCAGAACAGAAAGAAAATACTTGATGTCTTGAAGTTGATTTTGTACTAAATAAGATATACATCACTGACATTAGGAATGAGGACTGCATTTCCCAGCACCACTTCAAGCTCAGTACAGGTGATATGCCTGCTGACCTTGAAATTTAAAGAAATCCTATGTAAACACTGGGATATTCTCAAGACTGCTAAAAACCAAACCCTAACCCTAAATATTAAATACAAAGTTTAAATCTGAGTAAAATCACAGTACAATTCCATTAGCTAGTCAGTGACTGTGACATAATCTTAAACATTTAGCAGACAGAATAATTATCTGGTGCTTAGACCATTTCCTTGATTCATGCTATTGTTCTCTGATCACAAGAAGAGAACCTTCAAGAATAGGATAACAGATTTGAACATATGCCATATGCTTGACCCAGCTATTCATCCAATTTTGTTTAACTCTTGCTATTTATATGCTAAATGGAGGATCAACTTTTGATCTTCCACAGCTTGCTATCTACCATATGGACATATTCTCCATCTAAAAAAAAAAATAATCAAGGCCTGTTACTCAACTAAACTCAAAAGGCTTCAGAATAGCATTTGCTAGACAAGAGTCTGCACAACAGACACAAACTCCATGCTGAATTTCACAGTAGCTAGTTCCAACATCTTGCCTGCTAATGAACAGTAATCATTTAATGGATTTATATGGCAGAAATCATGTTCATTATACGGCTTCAGCAAATTGCACTGGGGTTAAAAAAAAAAATCTTAAGTGTAACATCGCTTTCTGCTCCTTTCTGGTGTAAGATATCAAATACTGGAATTAAAAAGGCAATCTCTCCCAGTAATAATGCTGCAGCAATCAGGCAGGAATATTGGTAGTGCTGGCTTTAGGATCTGTAATGAGGATTTTAGGAAGATGAAGGAAGCCAAACACCATTTGTATTATCAACATTTTAATGGCATTAAGTGTATCACAATAACATATGATGACAGTACATCACTATCTGGAAAATACTTAAATACCTTCCAGAAATGTTTGAGTAGTAAGCCTCATCTATTTCCTTGAAATCTAAAGGAGAAAGTGGAAAAAAAAAGCAGGGGGGCTGCAAACTTACAGATAAGGTTGCCCTAAACGTATCCTCTATAAACAATAGGAGTTAAAGTAGAGCACCAACCTGTAGCAGAGGAAAAAAAATAGGTTTAGTCTATACAGGCCTATCTGTACAGAAGTTTTGGTTTTGTTGTATTTGTCAATATAGTTAAGATGCATCTATCCAGCAGAACCTTGAAGTAGGTAACTCTAGAAAACTCTATAAGCAAACACCATTTAGACATCTTGTTTTCATACTAAAACTACTTGTTTGCAATGGTTTTTATTATATTAAAGCAAGCCATCATTAGCAGTTTCACTGCTAGCCAAAAGGACAGCACTCATGCAAAATGGTTTGAAGCATTCATCAAGATTAAAAAAAATAGTTTTGTTACCTTCATGAGGTACTATGTAATTACAGAATGTGCTGATTTTAGTTTATTGCACAGGACTGCCCACTTGCAAAATATCCTGCAGAAAAATATATTCTCTAATATGTACTGCCAAACCAGTGCAAAAACACATTCCTGAATAGAAATTCATTGAATTCAGAATAACATACTCACTTTGCATTCATTGCCCCAAGATTAAAATTCCCTTCCTTTTGAAATAATAGCTCCATTCAAAAACTGCTAATGAAGAATAATTCACAGCAACATTTTTTCTCATCACACACCACAAACTGTGTTCCTTGCTTGAACAACATTCAGGAAAAATAAGGAAATCCAGACCTGGTTTAACAGAAAAAATCTGCCTTTTTTTTTTTGAGACACTTAACAAGAAGGCCTAAAACCAGGGACAAGCACCACCTGTGGACGTGCTCAGTGCAATCCAGAAGTAGACACGTGGCATTGGCAAGACAAGATCAGAAACCTCTCAGAGGTATCTATGAATTCCCTTTTCAAAGATAAATGGCTCTAGCCTAAAATACTGTCAACCCACACCTGCAATTAAATACTCCACAACACAGTCTTCCATTTTCATTTCAAAGCATCTTTGCTTTTTATTTTAGTGAGCTGTCAGAAGAAGTCAATGTATCATTGAAGAACCCACCTCAGCACTTTTTTCTTGTAAACTCAATGGTAAACAGCAAAGGTCAGTGTTTCTGAAATATATGGACAACAGCTGACTACAAGGTTAGAGTGTAAAGGCACCTTGTGTTGCCACCATTCCCAACTCTTTTGCCAATCCAAATAAAATCTTTTCCCTCCTACCTCAGTACTCAACCCCACCACAAAAAGAGAATGTGGTTTTCTTTTGGCATGCCATGCAGGCCAGTCTTGATGCACTCAATTCAGCATGAGAGATTTTTTTCTCGCCACATAAACAATTTGTTAAATGCCAATTTTGATTGCTTTAACATATCACAACTATTGCAACACTCCGTAAACCATCTCATTATTTAATGTTCAAAGCCATAACACTTCTCAGAGGCCATTATTTGTTTTAATATCAAAGTCTGCAAAAAAAAAGGAATTAAGAACACCTTTAGCTCACACTATTCTAAAATACTTAACTTTCTGCTTCTGACAGTTTCTAAATGAAGAAGTGGCTAAGCACAAAGATTTCATATATATGTATTTATTAAACTATTTTCTATTTCACACATTTCTTTGCAGTGTTTCAAAGTTCTTTTTTTATTCAGCAATATTCTTCACAGTATTTCTTGCCTATAAGGAAAAGTTACTAGCTCATTTTCAAACTTCCCAACTGATTTCTTCATTTCTGAATGCAAAGCACTAAAAGCAGTTATGATTGTTGCCCTCTCTTTGTCAAAAATGAATATAGACCCTGAATTACACTGAGACAAAGATCAGACGATGAAAAACCACACAATCAACAGCCCTGATGCACATGCTAGATATCAAGTGGAAAGTTATATGGCAGCAGCAGCAGTTTGGAGAGCAGAAATTCAAACCAAACTGTATTACGAAGTGCAGTCAGTAATAATAGGAACCACAAAAGAGGCACTACAGAAAAGCACATGACAATGAAAAACATACAAACACAAAAAGCCAAGTTTAGGGTTTGACAACTGAAGCGATTAGAATACAGACCAAGTACTGATCATACAGTGCCCACCTAGTAAAAAACAGGTTAGGTACAAGAACAAATGATGACTTAGTAATAACTCTGACTACAGAGACATTCAAAGATGAAAGAAACAGAATATTAAAAGCAAAATGACCCAGTACATCTCATAGGGCACAGAGGAGATCCTTCCATTTGGTCACACTTCTGTATTTTTCTCAGTGACCTACTCCACACACACACAAAAACACCTTCCCCTTAAATTGCCCCTCTCAGAATCGAGGTTGAGAACAGCTTTTTAAATGACTGCTAACTTCTATGAATCCCCACCAAACATTAGCCTCCTTTAATATTTCAACATTTAAATGAGTACTTACATCTGAACTGCTGGCAATCAAGTCTTGGACTGCTTTCACAAATGATACTCATCTATTCAAGATTGTTTTCTTGATCATACAAGCATACTAAGATTCTCCCAGTAGTTCAATTAGGTCATGACTGAAGTCAAAGTTAACACTAATACTTTAAAACTAGATTTTTTTATGTCATTTCATTAATGCTTTTTGTATTTTATGTTACCATTTGTTTCTGTGCCTGCATCTGTGTTGAGTTCATGACTTCCTATGCCTTTTACAATGACAAATATACTGTAAGAACAAAAAAAAAGTCTTCAAACATTTTAAGAACAATTACTGAACTCTCATTACTTCGTCACAAAGCAAAAAGAACAAGAACTTTTACTGTATACATACCTTAGTGATGCAGGTGGCCTATGACATTGAACCCATCCTCCCCCCACCTTGCTACTCCCTCCAAATGATCTATAACCATCTCCAAACACCAGGAAGCTGTTTGACAGACAAATGGAGCGTTCAGACACTTAGAACAAGTAACACAGCATATTTAAAGACAACATATCAATGTTGCTTATATTCCCTAATATTTCACTGTGATTGCTTTTTTTTGACAGACACTGCTTCAAAAATAACTCCAAAAAAAAGAAAATATTTCTGAAACTTAAGATGAACAAAATATATAATGAAAATTTTCCTTGAAGAAAGTATGCACAGAAGAGTGGGATATTTAGCCATTTTGCTTAACAATGCTGAATAAAGCAGCCTGCAGACACCCTCCTGCTGTGACCATCTATTATTAACAAGCACATTGTTACAGCACTGAATAGACTGGAACCCCACAGCCCGAAGAGATGCCCCAAATGTCATTTAATAGAAGCACTCAACTTCTAGTAGACAAAATATAACAAAGTAGGTAAAGTAGACTTGGAAAGATAACAGGGAAGGTAACATGGCACAGAGTGCATTTCCAGGTCAGGAATTTAAGGTCCAGGTGGTACATTGTAAATCATTTCTGAACACAAAACTTTTGTAACCTTATGCTCAAGGAATATTTAAGACATGATAACCATGTATCCCGGAGAAAAACAACTTCTCAGCATCAAAAGTATGGTTTCCCATTACCCAATCCTCAGCCATTTCTCCATTTTGTTGTTAAAACACACAACACATAACAAGGGTTACAAAATTACTGCTTCATTACTGCTTACAGAAAAAATATATGTACAGTCTGTAAAAAGCTATTTGTCTGATTTTCACACCAAAATCTAAGTATTC
Source organism: Anas platyrhynchos (assembly GCF_047663525.1). Lineage (NCBI taxonomy): Eukaryota > Metazoa > Chordata > Aves > Anseriformes > Anatidae > Anas > Anas platyrhynchos. Next base: position 36,443,483 of record NC_092588.1, on the reverse strand, counting down.
CAATCAATAGCCTAACTATATAAATGTAGTGTGTTTTGTTGTCAGAATTTTTTAGCTGCATTTTTACACAAAGTATTATCTTGTGGCCACTTATAATATGGCAACATCCCCTCCATCATCACACATCCCTGTAAATATGTAATTTGCTTTCTTGCTAATTAATACGTGGCCTTTGCCCGGCCTTCCCCCAGCCATTCTTCCTTTCCCACAAAGGAGACAAAGAAGTATGTCAGACAACAAAAATAGCAAAGCTACTGTGACACTACATCCCTACTGCTCTCATTTCAGCAAATGCTACCTGAAGTACTCTGTTGGGATTTTTTTTTTCTTTTTTGTTTGTCAGACACCGTAAATTTAAACTTTGCTGGTTTCAACGAATAATTAAATTTTCAAAAAGTCTAAGTAATTAAGACTACCAAAAATTAAAATTGAGTAAGAAGTCAGCAATTATAGACTGCATGTATTTTACCATATCTGCAAGGGACTCTAATTAAGCACATATTAATTGCCCTAATCTTCTTAGGCAAGTAATAAATTGGAAGAGCTGATTAATGCACTGGATTTAGTTCAGCTTGTTAAATCTGACACCCTGGCAAAGGAAGACTATCTTGAAAAGCTCTTTTAGCTAAGTAATTGGAATTTTACTCTCAGTAATTTGCCGTGCCATAATAAGACCTATTCAGTATATTGACTCCATCTTTTTTTTAGAATACATGTTAGTTATATTTAAACAGTACCATTATGCTCCTCATAAAGATTATGAAAAATTATGAACTTTGACCTTTACTGTCCATCAAAACTCACTTTCAGTCTGAACACAAATTGGTGTATTTCCTTGTAGGCTATAAACCCTAATTAATTTTAATTCTAGAAGCAGCTAATAACATTTTATAAAGTCCATACGGACACATTAAGTGCTCCATACAATTCATAAAGGCAGCAACTAAACCAGTTTTCAGTATAACCAGTTTTCATAACTGCTAACTACTAAAATACATTGAAGCACCATTCTCCAATGAACCTCAATCTTTCCTCTTCTTTTTATCTATTTACACAAACACTTATTCACTTACAGGTACTCAATCACCTGGCAAGGGAGTGATAAACATTTTTTGATAGCAACAAAACCCGATCAGTCATTAAAAAAAAAAAGTTTGAAATCCTCCAGGTAGGGATTTTAAAGGTCTGATTTCTCTCCAACATACTTATTAGTCAAGATTGAAACACTTGAAAGAAGAGATGCATCAAACTTCACCTAAAACTAAGCAGGTGTGGAAGAAATCTTCCCTGATCAGGCAGAAATCAGCAAGTATAGAAGAAAATTTTTATATTCAAATGTCTTGAACAGCTCCTTATACATCCTAGAAAATGCAGAAGTGTATAAAGCCTTTCATATGAAGTATCTCAGAGTCATACAAGTTGCAAACCAAGTTCAGTTTGAAAAAAACATTATATCACTCCCTTCAAGTTTTTATTCTTTACTCCTCAGAGCTGACACTTCATATTTCTGCTCTAGAGTCTATAAGCTCCAGTCTCTAAATCTAAAATCTGTTACTCTTCTGTTCACAAAACCTAGTATGCATACATCTTGAAAAATCAGTCATTGTGAGCCTAAAACCTATCTTTTGTTCCTTAAGTGAAATGCAGTCAGCTGACCCTTCATTTTAAGCATCAAAATGATCTTTCACAACTGAGCCATAATAGTTACAGTAAGCAAGTATCAAAAAGCTGATAAGAGGATGCTAGGGAACTGATAAGCCATGAAATGAGACATGAAGGTGCCTCAAAGAATTACAGTTAAACATATTTATATTTCCTGTCTATTTTGCGTGATTCAGTACAGATAGTACTAATTGGATAAACAGGTGGCAGATAACTTCCACTTTCATTCTAAGCAGTCTTCTGAAGGAAATAGTGCTTCATGGTCATGATGAAAAGCCCAAATAACCTGCTGTGTCTTCCTTTCGTTGGTTGTATATGACTTGCAACAAAAGGTTCTTGGCCTGATTGAGGCTGCCCTGTACTTTTACAACTAATTGTAATTAGTAAACCAGCATTTTTCTCATTGGTGATATCAATCATTCAAAATTCTCAATCTGTTAGACTGCCTAAGTTCAGGCAGGTTTACACAGAGAGCCGTCAAGAAATTCCACTCCTGACCCCGAGGTCTCAATACCTTCAAGGCTTATAATAAAAAGTCACTCTCACATTGAGAGAAGCCCTCAAATTTCAGGATGAGGGTAACAGAAAACAGAAAAGAACTGGAATTCTAAACAAACTCATGGCTTCCTAAGCAGTGTTTGTCAGTTCACTGCTGAACTGTATTACCTTAAGTCTAAAGTATGACAACTACACAGTTTGTACCTTGTCTCTTTGTGCATGCTGCTTGGGAAGATAAAATAACACCACTCCACCCATGGCAGAATACAGGCACAGTTCAGTATTGAACATGGAAAGCTACTGCCTATTATTTAGGTAAAAGAGAAATCAAAGTGAATGGTGAGAGTTAAATGCCCTTGATAAAAGGGCAAAATTCACACCACAGGTTGCATTTAACTCGTCAAGAGCAAAGGGCCAGTGACTACAAGTTCTGGTCTGGAAGGTGCAGGGTTCCACCTCAATTGAAAGAACTGTTTAGTAACTGGAAAAGCATAATAAATTCATATTTCACTATTAGCTGTTTGTATTTTTATAACACGTCACAAAAAATTATCCGAAATACAAACTAAAGTGTGAAAATGAGAAGACTTCAGATGGAAGTGATGAGCTAGATATGCAGATTCTGGAAAGTCATTTTCTGGGAAGTACGTACAATGGAATGAACCAACTGAAGGCAGTAACACCAACACATTTATTACCACACTTATTAATGATTACTTTCAGTTCAAGTGATTACAATTTCTTCTGCGAAACTGAAATCACATCAGAAAACATTCTCCATTTTGTAGAGCAAGTGTGAAAGTAGAGACTTTGCATTCTCCCCTACAGACTTCATAACAGAGAAAACAACCCCAAACCATTGTTTTTCGTGACACAAAGAATTTTCATCTATCTTCTCAGCACTTTTTTTTTTAAACCATCTTTCTCCATATTTCTCCAGGCAATACAAAACTTAGTTTCAGCATTTTCTGTCAACATTACAGCCTAAAATCCTGACAAGCACATGACAAAGTCTTGTGTTCGAAGATGCTATGTATTTAAATTCTCATCATATCACACGTTCCAAATGTTACAAGCATACAAATCAAATGTATGTTCTTAATCTTGCCAAAGAGCTTTCTAGAGAAAGAAAGAACACCTACAAGATTCCCAGTTTTTAACTGACTTATCTCTCTTCTTCTGCAAGTTTCTGAACTTCACAGCCTTTTGGTCCTTAAAATTGAAACATGGAAAAAAATGTTGTTTAAGGAATTTCCACAAAATTCTTTAAACACAAGTTTTAATTATGACTGTTGTTTTAGTAATATTTGTTAATTACAGAAACTGATAAATACCGTTCCCCTTTCACCAACTTCTTGTGGATTACATAAAATGATAAGAAACCATACTCTAAATAGACTTCCGATCTATACTAAAAGGCAGTTTGGCCGAAACACTTCTAATGCTACCTAAATTTTTCAGTTCTTGCTTTTACTATAAAGTAGCAAAGAGAAGACTTCAGTACATTTTACCTTAATTGTACCTGTCCTTAAAAATGGTCAATGCTGTAAGATTTGATTCCATTTTTTTAATCTAAACTATTAGGAAAGCAAATCATTTCCAAAAAGGTATAATTAATACACTACACTAAGAAATTAAGAACTGTTTGCTTCTGAATTTTAGTCATTCTGTTCATCTTCCTACTTAAGACATTCGTTTTAAATCCTTGTGTTTTGGGTATCTGGTGGATAATAAGAACATTTTAGTTAAATTTCATGCCAATACATAACATTGTTAATTTTAGTAGAACTAATGAAGGACTTAAAGGTAAAGAGTTTTAATCTATTTTCTGAATCACACAGGACTTATAAAGAGACCAGGAAATTTTCCCTTTCAATTTTTCAGGTTCAAACCTTTAGACCAGCTGGGTCAAATTTACAATGGGAGGGAAGGAAGACAATGAAACACACAGCACCAAAAAAATGATGGGGCTATGGGATGAAGGGACTAACAGATCCTAGCCTTGGGTTCTCTCCAAAAGAAACTTCAAACTTATACAAGTTATACACTAGAGATTCAACTAACATATTAAACATTTGAAAGCTTTCACCTGAACCTCTAACATACCAGTTCACTTCTGTTTCATCCTTTTTTGTTTTGCACATTCTTCTGAAACTTATCTCTGTGCAGGTTTTTCTCCTCCCTCTTCCCATCTGAAGTCTACTTAACTGAAGCCCCATTAAATTGTGTGTGCAATAATCACCTGCTTGATTACTTGACAGCAAATTTACTTTTTGGTATGACAGACTGATCTCTGAAGGAGTTGTTTTTGTGTTTGGTTTGGCTTTTTTTTTTTTTGCTAATGATTCATCTTACCTCATCCTATTAACTGGCAAACGTGCACATGTATCATCTCTAGCATGCATGTACCCATACATCTCTCAGTATTTTAAAGACTATGTTTAGCATTCTTAATAAAACCCAACAGTTCCACATTTTAAGAGATATAACTCAGTTGATATTTTGCAATTTCCACAAAGAAATTAGAGACCACTACAAACCTCACTAACTTCTACATCACCACCAAGACATGTTTCCACAACACAGAACTACAGGTACAAACTTTGAAAAACACATCAAAACAGATAAATTGCATATACAATTTCCCTCCCAAAAGTGGGATTCAAAGAACAAACGTGACAGATGTCAACCTTTTATATTAAATACACCAGGGGACATGGCACCCTTAAATAATCAAAGAGGTTACAAAAGAACCTAAAAGGAAGAGAAATCACTTATTTGTAACAAGAGCAAGAAAACTTGTTTGGCAGAGGACTTTCAAATGAGTATTTCCTGTATATTATGATCCAATTACTTTGCTGTACTGCAAGATGAAGACGAGTAATTGCTAGCAGTCACAATTTCAACAAGAAGGAACGCAATTTTAAAAATTCACTGTACAAAATCATGATTGAAATTTTACTTTGCAACAGAATGTTACATTTATACAGTCTTTGTATCCAACAACCCATCATAAACTTACTTTTGTATTACATTCTGTAAGCTGAGCATCATACCCAATTCACTTTTCATCTTTTCTCTGTTGGCACGGCACTCTGCCAAATAGCGGAGAGCCTAAAATAAAGAGGACAAATCAGCAATATTTCCAGTACATTATCGTTCATTTTTATCAGTTTGCACCCACAAAACATTCACAATGTCACCTCTAGTAAGAAGACACAGAATATTACCACCTACTGTGAACATTAAGAGTTGCTTTATTCTCAAATACACAGAAAGCACAGACCATCTAATCTACAAGAAAAGGTTGTAAGACTGGGTTTTCTCATTCTGAGAGAATCTAAGGGACTTTCTAACAGCTTCCTACAACTACTCATAGAGCCTTTAGGAAGATGGCTGAGACAAGCTTTCCTCTACAGCAGCATACAATGCAACAAGGGAAAGCAAACACAAATTGCCATTTGTCAAGTTTAGATCAGATCTTACGATAAGCACTACGAAGGTAGTTCAACACTAGAACGATGACCTAGTGGGACTACAGAATCAGGGACAAATCTAGAGCTGACCTGGGTGCTGGTGACAGTCCCACTTCAACCAGGAAGCTGAAGGGAATGACTTCCAGACGTCCCTTCCAACCAACACCTTTGTGTTCCAAGATCTAATGCAATTCTTTATACACAAAGCATAACTTCCATCAGTTTTACGGACTCATCCAGTACTAGAAAACCATCACCAGGAACAGAGCTCTACCACGTTAATAAGTTTCTAAAAACTAATTGCAATACTGGATACATTAATAGTGAAAAAGGTTTATAATGTTTAAAATACCTATAATGTTGAAGTTATTCATCACTCCATGCACATACAAGAATAAGGACACAGAAGTAGCACCCAGCTGCTTAGGTTACTGTTACCTAAACTGGGAATTAACACCTATTTGTTGTCTGTGGATTTGTTTATTTGTCAATAACTCTTTGCACAACTTCACATTGCTGATCCCAGCCAACTCTGTTTACTCCTAACATAATACTCTTCCAGTTGAAATTTCAAGTCCTTTTCATGAGACATCTCTCTATGCTCAGTGCTGACAGCCAAACCTTTCTTAGAAGGAACTTCCAGAGGTGTATTTTCATTGTGCTTCAATCTGCTTTACTCAAGTAGGTGCAAGAACTGCATACCCAGAATCTTGGGATTCACAAATGTAATGGGTTATAAAATTAGTTTTGTGATAGCAAGGTTAAGCAGCACTCTAGCGACTTAAATAGAGTCACATAATAGCTATGCTGCTCACTAGCTGGTTTAAAAATAACCTGCACCTTAATACCTTCAGAGATAAAGAATTAATTACCCGTCTTTCTCTCTAAATCATCTTTAGCATACGCTAGCTAAAATTCAAGACCATTCTATGGTCTTTTCAGAAAGCCTGCCTGCTGTCTGGCACAATACAAATTTTAATTGTGATTTCTCCGATTTCCTGATGAGGATCAGTATCTAGCTTATAAATGCTGTGCAATTTCTTAAATATTTTCCAACTATGTGCAAATAACTGAATGATGGTTTTTGACTACTAACTTCTACATTAAGGCAAGTATCTTTAACAGTGGGAAAAGTTTCTCATATTTTTAAGTTCATTTAGGCAATTTAGCAAGATGTAATGTTTTTATAAAGAAACTCCCCTTAACAGCTAATTAAGAGTTAAAACATAAGCAGTTTCTCTTCCACCTATTATTTACTTCTTTCATACACAAATGTAGTTTCCACTAAAACAGGACCAAAGACAAGTTTGTCAGAACGGTTTCAGTGACCTGGCTTTTCAGCACAAGGAACTCCTACCTGTTTTCCAACTCCATGGGAGATGCAAACGTCTGCACCTTCAAAGTCAGATCATTTACACTTCTAAACTGCAGTCTACTGAAGCATGAGACTACTATCACGGACTTCAGTTCAGCAAAAATACTCAACCATGTCAGCCTTCAGCTCCTAAATAATTTCAACCTAATCAACAGGCCTATCTCCATACTTGAATGCAAGCATACTGTTGTAAATCTTAAAACATCAAAGGTGTCTTTTATCATTACACCTGAAATGGTAATGCAGTTGCTTAACCTCAGAGTCTGGTCTTTGAAAATTTTAGTCCAAATTTTAGGAAGAAGTATTATCACCTGGGTCACTTCTGATTTTTATTTAAAACATTCAAAGCCTTTTAGCATGTAAAACCTACCACGAAGAAAAAAAATGCAATCCTGGAATTAAACTAGAGCAAAAAAAATATACCACTTCTTGACCAGATCAAAGAAAGGACTGGGCTGAAACTGGACCTGTGGAAGAAAGCACCCTCTATGAAGGATCCTACAACATATCAAAAAGTTAAATATGGATTTATTATGACTCATATTGATTATTTATAATTTCCACTATGGGAATCACAGAATGAAACAATAAACAATTTAATATCAGTGCTGTACATCCTTTCATTGGGTACAAACTTAATGGAAAATCATTACATTTAATGATTCCCATTCAAATAGAAACACCTTTCTGAATGGATGGCTAGAAAAAAAACAAAAGAATTGACACTTCAGAATGGAAAAATGTCAAAAAAGACGACTAGAAATTTGTAGATAATAAAAGCTACAGAATCTACAGAAGAGGTTCAAGAACTCATGAGCAAGAGTAGCCTGGGTAGCAGGCGAAAACTTGTGTTCTTCATAAACTGCTCAATTTCTGACTGCAGCCAGGGCCCTGGAATATCAGGTGGTTTCCTCTAAACCCTGATTCTTAATTTACTCTACCTGTAGGTTGTCACTAGATGGAAAACCACAACTGTCTCCTATTCCTACACCAACTAGATGTCTGGACCACACAATTTCAGCAATATCCAGGGGTGTGGAATCACACTGCGAACTGGACTAGCCCTCACAGATCTGAGGATTACTTCTTTTTATGTAGGGTTAATTCTAGCAACATGACCACAGAATCATTACCAAATCAGGCAGTGAGAACATGACCAAATGAAGGAAAAGAGACAGACACCCAACCAAAATCCTCTTTTAAGACTACAACCTAAGGAACCTACATTTTAACAAAAAAGAACAAAACATATTCCCAAGAACCATAACCTCAACTCAAAACTCTTCTAGTGAAGAGCATTTAGAGTCTGGCAAAAGCTATGGCAAGGCTAACCTGAAAACCCATCAGCAGGACACTTATCTCCTGGATTATGGGGCCTCCTTCCCTGAACCCTGAGGAGTATCAGAGACACCGGAGTCATTCCAAGAAGTTTATTAGTATCCATTGTGAAAGTAAAACAAATGAAAAATGAACGATTTTGGCATGGGTAAGTATTACTGGTATAAAAAAATAATGTTTAATTTCATGTAAGAGCCAGAGCTCTTGATTTTTTTAGTTTTACCTTGTTTAAAATTCAATAATGATTTAAATATGGAAAAAAGCATGACACGTATGAATAACTTAAAAATCTCCTTGTGAGAATTAGACTTTTAAGGAAACCTTGACTCTTATTTGTCCTGTTTCTAAGCATGAGATACACTTTTTAAAGTTAGAATTTGGATTTAGGATGAGAAATTAGGACTTGAACATTTATGACTTACAAGACGAAATGGACAAGAAGTGCAACAAGCAGGATTTCTTTTTTTTAAAATCCTATGAGGATGGTGAAATGCTGCAACAGGGTGTGTGAGAGGTTACAGAATCTCTAACTGGACACAACCCTGAGCTGTGATCTAATTAGTCAAAGTCTGATCATGGGACCGGACTACGTAACCTCTGGAAGTCATCTCTAATCTAAATTACCCTGTAATTTATGACCCTTTTTTATGTGAATGTCAAATCAGCGTTTGTATTTACCAAGCTCCACAGCTTCATCTTAAAAAAATAAATAAAAATCTTAAGGGTGCTTACCTCCCTCCACAACAAAAGTGAAACTGCTGTATTAGAGGAAAAATGCAGAGCACATTAATCTCTTCCAACAACCATGGATTCCCCTGGAATAACGTTTCACTGCTAAACAATTTTTGAATTGCATGTTTCTCTTTAAAAAGTGTATAAAGAGCACTTAATATAAAGACAGATTCTATCTTTTACAGTTCTCACTCGTTTAAAGACATAGTAACAAAGTTGCAAAACATCTAAACAACATAAAATTTATCTCCAGAATACTTACCAGGAGAGCTGAGTGAACAACCGGAGGGTTGGGGTGGTCCAAAAACAGGATGAGACCTGGCAGACATCCTTGGTCCTGAACAATAGCCCGCCTGTTCAAGGGGTCAGCTGCTAGATCTCGGAGCTGGTTCACTACAGACAGCGCGTCAGGCTCCTCACTCATGGTGGAATTCATTTTTCCTACACCACACGTACAAAATACCTGCTGAAGAAAATCTGTATTAGTAAGGGTTATCATCAGTTAAATCACAGGTGAAGCAAGAATACAAGTGCACCATTTATTATATGTGTAAGGGTACCAAAAAAGTAACAATTCATAAGGATGGGATCCAAATTTCTCATATAAAAAAATATTAATAATATTTTGACTTGTTTCCTTTATATAATTTTAGACCAGTCAACCTTTACAGGAGTACATACCCATGAATATATAATATATAAAAGTATATTAATATTTTTACAGTACTAACAAAGATTTCCAAGAAACCCATGGCTTTCTCACAACTAGGCAACCTACAAACACCCTTCTGTATAAACACATGTAAAACCAAAATCTTTATTTTCAGAGTGCCTTTAGCAATAATCTCATTTTACAGCAAAATAAACAAAAAAAAGCCTACAAAAGATTAACCCTGTATCTGGCAGAGTGATCATTACTTTTTTAAAATCTGTATTTACCAAGTGACTAGCATAAGACCATACTCACTCAAAGGTAAAAAGGGCTTAAGGCATTTTTCGTAACTTCCCACTAGCTCACCTTCAATAAAAGGGGAACAACCAGGTCACGCCTCGCTCCAATCGAAGCCCAAGCCACATCAATTTCAAATGAGACATGTTAGCTTGACAGTCTCAGATTCCACAGCTGTTTTAATGAAGAGTAACTACTCTACAGGCAACAAAGCACATGCTTACTTAGAAGAGAAGGTCTGCACCTTGGTGCAAAAGAACAGTTTGCTTCAAAGGACTGATCACGTGCTTCTGAAACTACTGAGCACAAACTGTGGTCCTGGTGTTGCCATAAAAAAAAAAAATTCACTTGTGTGAGTTTGTAAGGCACAAAAGCACGAATAATGGCATATTGTTAGTTTGTGTTCTCCTTTCTTTTTCTTTATAAAAATAAAAACAAATTAAATTTGGATCTGGTCACACACTTTTCATGTAATTTCCCAAACAAATAATATAGTCGAAGCATTATCTGTTGTTTTTTTTTTCTGAGAGCAGACCTTTCAGCAAGACAAATTAACCATACTCATCAAAAACAACCATAAAGATGCATTTTGGTAATGATAATTTCTGGCAGCTTAACATTGGGGGAAAAAAATGTTGCTAATTTCTGCATCACTGGCCCTGCTTGCACGGGAGTGCTAGTGTGAAAGATCAATGGTTAACCTCGAGGTGCTTTTTCTTGACTACCATAATGCCTGAAGAGATCACTTGGAAACTGCAATTCCACCCAATAATACTTTATATTTTCAAAACAGGGAACCCTAAACGCTTAAAAAGTCTGTACCAAGTTCAGCACTGACTGCAACCCCAAGCTGAGAAGTGAACTTAGAGCCTAAAACTCCAGTCCATTGCGAGCCTGCTGCTAACAAAAGCCTCCGACTTCCAGCTCTGTGCCCTGCGCACCGCCTCCTTCCCACCCCTCTCCTCTCGCTGATCACCGCCGTTTGCCTTTATCTTTCCCAACCCCATAAAAAAACAGGCACAAACCCCAGCTTCATCCTCCTCCCTATGACAATTAAAGCTCTTACACCTCCCCCACCCCCACCACACAATTTAAGCGCGCTGCGCGCCCTGACATATTTTAAAAAACATATAATTAAGCCGTTTTAAAAGTTTTAGGGAATTACCGAGAGCCTGGAGGCCCCCAGAGGATCCCCCTCCCCCCCCAGGCCCTCACGGGGCGCAGAGGGCGGCAGCGGGGGCGGCCTCCCCCTCCCGCCGGGCCCTGCCGCGGGCCCGTTCCCCCTCCCCGGGCTCTCGGTGCCTTCCCCCGGGCTCTCCCCGCCCCACACGGCCGCCCCCCGCCCCGTACCGCCGCAGGGGCTCAGCCCCGGGCCGCCATGGCCCGCGCAGGGCTCCGGGCGCCTCACACGGCCCCGCTCCGCTCCTCTCCGTCGCCCGCCCGCCGCGCACGCACCCCGCGCCGCCGCGCCAGCCCATTGGGCGCCCCGCCGGCCACGCCCCTCAGCCACTCACGGAGCGTCTTGTTGAAGGGGGCGGGGCTATCGGGTGGCGGGGCGCCGCTGGGCACGCCGGGAGGTGTAGTCCGTAGAGGGACGCGGGCACATGGCGTGGCTATGGCGTGGGGACGGAGCGGGGCTCACAGCTGAAGTGTGCCTGAATAACGCTTTGGTGCTACTTAAAACCTGAGCTAAATGGGAATACGGCACGTACCGGCGCTCAAAACAAACACAAAGCAGTCAGCCCCCAGCCCACCGGTCCCACTTACCTGAATTTATCATGAACAGGCTTTAATCTTATTTGCTCAACAGCTTTATTTATTAAGCAAGCAAACAAAACTTGGTGTAAAGCTTTTCTCATTCTCACACTCTACTGCTCCACTCCGCACAGCTGAGCTCTCTGAGGTCTGAAGTGCCCGCTCTAAAGTTTTCAAACCTCATAATACTTCAGTGAAACTCTCAACATCAGCAATACCTTACAGGTCCAGCACCAGGAAAAGCACTGCTTTCTTTCTGAGGCAACCTACTCCTCAGCAAACCCCTGCCACGAAGCTATTTCAGCACACAGCGCTGCAGCTCACTGTACACTACAAGAGCACTCGGCCTAGACAGGATGGTACTTTTTATCCTTTCTGGGACGTTTTAAGCAGACACAACCACTACCACCACCAGAGCCGCCAGCCTGGGGGCACCATTAACAGGCAGGGCATGCCGGCAACACCATGAGGCAGTGCCAAGGCGCCAGGGAAACACCACAAAACCTCCAGCAAACAAACCAAGCACTCGGCGCATCCCCCACCAACACTTCCCGCGCTTCCGAGGCGCTTGCTCGAGGCAGAGTGCACTACGGGTCCCGTTCACTCCGTTATAACCAGGCACAGCCGTCTCGGATCGATCCCGCAGCATACCCCCACGCTCACAGCCCCACCTCCCACCGCACAGGAAATGGCGGTGCCCCCGCGGCCACTTTTATAGGCGCCGGCGGGGTCACGTGATAGCGAATGGGGGCGGAGCCTCTCCTCTCCCGCTGCCTGCCGGGTAAGGTCGCCACTCGGCGTCTTCCAGAGGGCGTCCGAGGTCCCGCCTCCCGGCGGGCGAGCCGACCTCCTATTGGCTGAGGCCGTGCCGGGGCGGGTGCTGATTGGCTGAGCGGGGGGGGCGGGCGGTGAGCGCGGTGGGAGCTGCGGCTGAGGCAACGCTGAGGCGGCGGCGGCTGAGGCGGTGAGGGCCGGGGGGGGGGAGCGCGGCCGTTGGCTGAGGCGGTTAAACGGTCCTGAGGGGCTCTGAGGGGGGGTAGGGAGAGCCTGGGGAGAGCCTGAGGAGAGCCTGAGGCGGCTGGGGGCTGGTAGCGGCCGGAGGCAGCACCGGGGGCTGGCTGATGGCCCCTCCTCGGGCTGCTGCGCTTCCAAAGCACAGCCGGGAAGGGGGTAACGCCGTCTGCTCGTTCCCTACAGCCTTAAAAATAAAGAAGGGAGGTGAGTGTGCAGCCCCTCGCCGCTAAAAGTGCCAGTTCCGCGCTGCTGAGTCAAGGCGATCTTATTCGGACGGGTCGCCAGCCAGCTGCTGCGTTTAGGGGCTCAGAGTTGTTGCTGAGAGATTGTGGGGAAAAAATATGGAATATCTTGATTGATTTTTGGGCAAATGAGCCCTTTTGTTAATAAAATTTGCGTTTTCTTGTTTCTCAAAGCTGTAGCAGAGGCACCAGCAGTCACAGCAACAACCAGGGAGCTCTGAGTCTGGCAGCAGAGTGTAGGAGTGTTTTTAAGTCTGTAGGGTTTAGAAAAGTTGGAGCATTGCACTTTTCTACACCATATCACGTAGGTATAAACTCTGTCGAGCAAAGGTGTTTGAAAAAACAGTGCTCAAACATGAGTTTTTTTTCTTCTCCATCCTTAGCTGGCAAGGTGTGGTAAAATTGGCAAGATGTGGTAAATACGGCTTCGTCCTTTGAGGTGTGTACAACTAGGTTATGTTTCTTCTTAAAAATCTTTAACAACTCCTTTTGAGCATATGTATTATTTTCAATTCTTGCCTTAGATTTCAGGCTGATGTTAGCTTACATAAGCCGTGATGTCTGCGTAGTATCCACTGACTTTTATCTCTCTAGGTCTGTCATTCTGAGCAGGTGCTTCAGAAAGTAACAGGCACTTTGTTACTTGTGCCTTCCAGGCCAAAAGCAGAATTCTGTAGCTGACTGCGTGACCTCTGCCAAATACTTAGGTTACTTGTAAGTGGTCTGTGTTGATTCGGGAGAGGGTCCAGTCCTTTATCAGAAGATTGTGCCTGCCTGCTTGATTTCCTGTGATGTTTTTCTGTTGGCTTTTATCTTTCTTCATTAATTCTTTACTATGTGTCATTATGGATGCAATTTCGTTAGGTGAGCTTGGGTCATGTGCCAGTCATCAAGACTGAAGATATGCGTGGCCTGATTTCCTGCTGAAGTAAGGAGGAACCTGCTTGGTTTTTAATACAATTTCTGATGTGCTTGGTGTTTCTTTGGGAAAAAAAAAAGAAAAGTATTTACTTATTTTATGCATGCCCTTTCAATTTAGAGACTAGACATTTCATTTTTCAAATTTTGTGCACCTGTTTATTCTTTGCATATGGCTGATCCTCTGCGTCAGGTGCATCAAACCATTCTCTTAGTTTTGTGTGGAGTTTACATGAATAAGAGAAACTTCCTTTAGTAAGAAAAATATTAATGTCCTCTTTTAAAGAGAGAGAATTCATAATTTGGAAGGGACTTGGATAAATACAGCATTGGAAAATATACAGAAATATTTCAATTTGAAAGCAGTTGCATCTCATTTTTCCTTCTTGTCTTTCATGTGTAGCACTCACTGGAGAGCCTGGCAAAGGGTTTCATTTCGTATTTGCTGACCAGTGTACTTGTGTGTACAGCTTCCAGAGCCTTTGTATTTATTGCATTAACATTTTATAATTTATAAGTGGCATTGTCTCTCAGCCGTGTAGACTGATACTTGATCTGAAGGTATTGAGTGAAACCTGCAAACGTGGTTGTAAAAAGTGGGGGCAAAGGAGAGCTCCAGGAGGGGAAAGTGAGAACCCAGACACTGGGGAGTGGAGACCTGCTCGTTTCTGAACCAGGGAATTTCTGCACGTTTCCATATCAGACAAAGTTATTGACCATTGTTAATTTTTGTGCAAGCAGAGTTTTATAAACAAAGAACCCATGAACTTCCCACCCTACAAAAATATTTCTTTGTGTTATTACTCCTCTAATCTCTTCTGGGAATCTTGCTGATGACTACTGCTTATCATTGTAATAGTTTTACTTAAGCACAGCAGAGATACCGCATTTCATAGCAATATTGCTGTCACTTGGGGCATTTCATTGTAGTAATTGAGCTGTGGAAGCTTTAGAGGAATTAAACTGCTATTACTTGTAGTGTAGGAAGCATCAAGAAGATAGAGGATAAGCAAGAACATAAAGGATAAATAAAGCAGGCATGAATATTTTAAAAGAGGTGTTACTCTAGGTTACTAGAAGCAATAAATGTTTAACTCCTGCTTCTGGCATGTATGCAAAACATGAGAGAAAAATCTGCTAATGCTTTTATTCTTGCTGTCCAGCAGTTTCATTTGGAACGAACCCTTCCTGTAGTTGGGTCCCAGAGTAATTGTGAAATAATTGACATTTATGAAGACAAGTGTAGTGCAATATAGTTTGGAAGAAATGGGTATAAAGTTTGTCTGGGGATAATTCTGGAACACTGATCAGTCTTGTAAAAATAATGGGATATACTTGTAAATGTTTTCCTTTTAGATAGGCCTTCAGATGACTAATTAGCCAGTCTTTATTAAAGCGTGGCTGTCCTTAGTGTCAGTCTCCAGGAACTGGGTGGTACTCTGCCAGATAGACCTCTGACACTTTCTTCAACAAAAGCAAACAATGGGGCATTGACAAGATCAGGAAGCTGATGACTGTGGTTTGGGTACTTGAAGTATTTGGGCTACAGAAGAAACAATGATTTATAATGTGAGCTGGAGATAATCGTCTGAAGTAAGTCGCTTCTGGCCAAATCACCTTCTGTTATGGAAGACTCAGCCCTCCTGCTTGGTCAGAACATGACTAAAATGACATAAAAGAGGTGTAAGATGCGATGTTGGGAGGAAACTTTTCACTCAGAGGGTGGTGAGGCACCGGCACAGGTTGCCCAGAGAAGCTGTGGATGCCCCATCCCTGGAGGTGTTCAACCCAAACCATTCTGTGATCTCCTTATAGAGCTGTCCCTTGCCTTACCAGCCTGCCTTGTGCTCTCAGTTGCTCAGCAATACATTCTCTGCTTTTTTTTCCCCCTCTTCCATTTGAATGTCTTGACACAGCCTCCATTTTTTTCTTCTCTTTGATTTCCACACTACGTGTTCAACAAGTCTGAATTTTGGAATGAGGCAGAGGAACTCCTTTGGAGAGGCACGCTTTCAGAACAGGTTTCCCCTCTTAATACAGTTTTCTCTCTTTTATGTCACCGCATCTCTGCGGTGCCAGATATGATGCCAAATCTAATAGCAGGCATGTAGAAACACTTGTATTTCTCCTGCTTTAAAAATACAGCAGGTGCAGTGTGATCAAAGATGCAGTCTAGCAGCTTGTCTAAGGGAAGAATTAACAGATGCCTAAAGGAAGACTAGATCAAGTAGATGGTAACGCTTCCCTGAAAGACTTTTCCAGCTTTTGGTAGTCCATAGCTTAAGGACTTCTTATTTTTTATGTATCAGTGTAGTTTCTGTTGGTGACTGTTTGACAGGTAGCCCATTATTTTCCCTGTTGTTTTTCTTACAACAACTGCATTTTCCATCTAATCTTCTGGTTCACTTTTTTGTTGCTGTGTTTTTTTCTTAATATATTTTTTTCTCTTAGTTTTACATTGGCTGATAGATTAGTTTTTCCTAATTTATTCAGCAGTAAAAGAAAATGCTGTGTGTTTTTCTTTACGTGGTGATGAGAAACTAATATCAAACTCTTGTTTGTTTGTTTTTAAGCCTGTCTAAAAAAAGGTAACTGTAAAGTTGTGCTCTTCCTGCCAAGTTTCCAGAAGAAGTAGGTTATTACTAAGGAGCTGTTGGGAAAAAAAAAAATGTTTGTAATGGAAACAGTGATGATTTAACTGTAGTGCTTATGGGTACTTTCAAACTGCCGAGCTTTTCCATCTCCTGACTTTCAAACTTCCGAGCTAACAGTTCCTTGCTGCTCCGTTGCCTTAGTCATCCTTCTGTGTGCAATGGCTTCAGCACCACACTTGTTCATGCTACAAATATGTTGTTCAGGGTGGTTCAGCAGAGTGTTGTTCCTAGTGTGATGCACAAAACAAACGTAAACCTACATCTATGGCTTTTTGTTTTTTTTGGTGGCACACGCATCTCGATGGCATCCAAGTTATGACTGGTGCAGAACATGTTTAGAGGCAAAATACGCTATTTTCACTAGAGGAGCAATGAAAACATCTTGATTTAAGTGAATGGTAGGAAGTATAAATAGACACAATTTGAAATCTGGCCAACTTTACAAGTCACTGGAGGATTTTCAGGTCCCGCAGCTACACTATTTCCTGTCTTTTTCTTCTATTAGTCATTTTTCCACATTTCCAGTCTCTCGGTCATGGGAAAACAGAGGAAATGGCAAAGCTGTCAGAGAACTTGAAAGAGGAGAGGTGGTCTGCTTTCTGCAGTTTGTTTTTGCATGGAGAAGAGTTTCAGATAGGAGTGTGGCCCATGGATCTTGGTGTTAGTCCCTGGCTGCCGTCATTCCACGGTTTCCCGGCCTTTTAATCATTAACTTTGCAACAGCTCTGATTTCTTAAAAATCATCCAAAAAAAACCTTTGTCACCTCTACTAGGTAACTGCTTTCTGGATGCCTGTACTTTGCAGTACTTGGAATTGTCTCTGAAAGTATCTCGTTGTCAGTAACTGTTTCTAAAGCTTGTTTTTGGAATACATAATTTACTCCTGTACATGACCACAACGTGCTTCTAAAATGTTTGTGTTTCTTGTTTCAGAAGGACTATGGAACCTCCGCAGTCCTGCAGATTTGGAAGGCTTAAATCCAGGCTTGGAAAGGCATTTTCCAATCCAGATGATTTGCTGGCTTAAGCGCTTAATTAGGATGGCTTTTGAACAAGTTGGATTAAACATGGAATCAGTAAGTGTTTCAAACTTGGTTCATTTTTTTTCTGAAAATCAAGTGTGGAAAACACTTCATATATTTTAGCTCATGCGTATCCACTCCAGCAGGACACTTTAAATATACTAAATTCTCATATGATTCTGCAGTGCTGAAAAATTACAGAGTTCACTACTTGGGCACTGAAGTACCAAGTATGCATTATATGCATTAAAAATATCGTGTAGCTCCTTCTAGCTCAAATAATAAATTTTGTAAATGCTGCTTTTCATGCCAGGCTCCTGTGTGTATTTTGAAACTGAAGGAAAATTTTCAACTGACTTTTGACAATGATGTTAATTCTTAAATGTTACTTCTTCTTTGCTTGTATCTTGGAGATGTGCAAAGCTCCATGAAACTGAGACGGCAGGAATTGTGCTATATCTGCCTGTCCTCCTCAAAGTGTTACTGTACCTGAGAGCAACACGGCTGTGTTCTTTATTGGGGAAACAGAGGAATGCACACGCATAGGTCTCTGCCTGGAGGAAAGTGTATATACAGTTTTCTTTTGATGTTTAGCAGAGAGAGAGATGTCACACATCACCTGCTTTATCACTGGGATCTTTAGGAAGCTATCTTGAGCTGAATTAGTGGCCTCACTGCAATAATCCCAATAATTCAACAATACGTTTTAGTCAGGTGGGATTGCTTACCAGCTGTGCAGTACTTTTTTAAGGTGGTTCTTCCTCCAGTGATTGTGGTAGAACCTTTTATTAATCTCAGGAATTTACATAGAGCAAAACTAATAAACGTTGTAAATTACCCATAAGAATCAGTATTTTAGGCTTTTATTAGAACTTAAGTCTGAGGTTTTATGCAGTGTAACTCTGCAAAATCAAACCCTGAGAATGGGCTCTACTGTGGTCATTGTCAGTGAATAGAGGGAGAAAAATGGGTTTTTAACCTCTGTTATCCCCCATTCTCTACTTGTATCGAGGCTGTGATAATGCAGCTACATTTCCAGATGTCAGCTGTCCTGCAGAACAGCAAAACACTGATGCAATAAGGGGTATGACTAAGTAGTGTTCTGCAGACCTGCTCTGCCAGTGCTTCAAGTCAACAAGAAGTCGTGTGAACAGGGGTGAGACTTACTAGCTCACCTGGGGGGTGTGCTGACTTTATTGACATACCTGGTGGCACAGCTTGCCTGAGGTTTTCTGAAAATATCGCCCAGCCATATCTTGAGTTACCTAAACTGAGTCAAAAAACTTTGGCACACCAAACTACTGCTTGTTGAAAAAACCTGAAGGGCATTTGGGCACCAAACACTTTGGGTATATGGGCCCTAGCCAGCCTCTTGGCTGTGGTCTGAGCAATCTCTAAACAAGCTTTACCACTTGTTTAAACAATGTGCTGCCCATATGTTGCTAATACAGCACCTAGTCTAGCCTCTTCGCAGTTGGGGAAGTACTACTGTAATTAATCAAGCCTTCCCTTGCCAAATATTATTTTTTTTCCGATGTACCATTGCTTTGAGGCTATTGTAAACTGTCCTGCTTTTAGCAGCAGAATCTGCTGTGAGTAGTGAGGCTGTTTGAGTGTGCTACTGCCTGTCGGTGATTTATTATTGAGGGCAGCAGGTCTACCTGCTCCTTGTTCAGATGTACAGACAAACATTAATGTCACAAATGTGAGGTCTTTGTTTGAGGAATCCAAACTGCAGTACCCATTGAGTACTCTAGAACACATTTTTTCCCCAACATATAACTTAATTGCATGTTAAGCAAGAGAATTTGTACTTCATATAATAAAAAAAGTGAGTCTGCATGGATGATTGGCAAAGCTGCAGCTCTGATGTGGAAATCTAGCGTAGCATATGTGCCATGCATATGTGCCTTTATTTTATCAAACTTCCTACATTCAGTTAAAGTCAGGGGAAGGAAAGATGCTTCACTACAGGACTAAGCAAAATGTTTGCGTGAAGTTTTTGAAATAATATAATCTGGGGATAAATACCACGGAACATATTTTCTTCTGACTAGAACCTTCGAAATCTTTGATCTTTGCTTAGTATATCAAAACGCTACTCAGCCGTGTGTTGTGAAACTCCCACAGCTTCCCTACACTCATCACATAGGCAATACAACTGTGCCACATGAGAGCTGGTTTAATAGCATTAACAGCATGAATTTTAGATAAGTTTTCTGTTTGAAGTAACCTTCTAACAGGATGCTGAGTTTTCTTGAAGCTACGAGCCTTTAAAAACTACAGTCTGAGTAGTAAATTCATATCTACAGTAGATACGGTTCAATTATTTTCAATTACCTGACAGTGTTCTAATTATTTATCAACCACATTATCTTAGTTATAGTCTTCCCATTATTCTTCCACCTTTTTTGCTTTGTTTCTGTTGCCATTCTCTCTGCTGAAATCTTTCCTACTTCTGTCTCTGTGCTCTTTTATTTTGTTCTGGATCATTTTGTAGTATTCTCCTAGGGTTATAGTCTCGTTTTATTTCATACAGCTTTGGTAAACAGTAGAGCAAACATTCTCTAAAGCACAACAGAAATTCAGTCCCTACTGAAACAGCGTAGAAGAAATGTAAATTGCAGTAGAAACAGTTCAGAATCAGAAGCCAGGTGAATTGAGGTGCTATGTGCATTTTTCTCTAGTGCATGTGTATTTTTATGACAGTCTCATTTTCAAGTATTTCCTTTTTCACTTTCCCTTTTCTCTACCCTAATGTGTAATGTGTAATTCCACAGTTACGCTTTCTAGTTTATGCTAGCTGTTAGGAGGTGGTTTGTTTGTTTGAAGACTGGTAGACGTTGTTCCTGCGTCAGAAGAGCTCGTAACGAAAAAAGAAAATGGACTTTGGGAAATGTAGAATTACAAAACTTTATGTATTTGTTGTGATTGAATTACTTTTCCCTTAAAAAGTGGTGTATAACTCAATGCAGATTACTCTTTATTGTCTTAAAAATGGACAAATTGTGCTTTTGAAGAAACTACTAAATTTTGAATCCTTCTGTGTTACTAGATTTATTGCTTTGAATTTAAACTTAATGCAAAGGCTGTCTTGAGCCTAAACAGGCACATTATAATGACCAAAACAATTTTTTTTACCAAATCAAGTATAAAATGGAAGGAGATCACTAAATTAAGTGATAGAAATTTGAGTGAATGTGTTCTGTTCTCTCTTCTAGCATGAAAGGAATAACTTCCAAATCATGCATACATGTAGCACAAGCGTAGTACAGAAGGGGAAGCTACTTTGATATGATAGAAAAATGAATCATCTAACAGCTGACTTCTTTTCTTCTTCCTTCTAGGTACTTTGGTCAAGCAAGCCTTATGGTTCATCTCGAAGCATTGTAAGAAAAATTGGTACTAACCTCTCTCTAATACAGTGTCCAAGAGTTCAGTTTCAGGTAAGCATTCTCAACAGTTTAAAGCACAAGTTTCACTACCCAGATAAAGAGATGTGTTCCCATTGCGAAAGATTTTAAGCAAATCTACAGTTCATTTAAAAAATTGACTAGAGGGTTCCTGAAAGTGGAATAGACCTGGTCCCTCGGAGAATTAGTTTACTTCAGTTCTTTCCACCTCAAGTTCAGACTTTTACCTAATACGAATTCTTCAGCTTCTGTACTGCCTAGAACACAAATCCATGTTGCTGTAACATGCATAATGAAACTTCAGACAAACTTTTTTCCTAAAGAAAATGGAGCTTCTAAAATGGCACAATATAGTATTAAAAAGTTATTAATGGAAGAAAAATTCTTTCTTAAAACAGTTTGAAACTGATTTCTGAAAACAGTCCTTAAAGCTAGGCTTAAGAGGCATGTGAAGATGAACAGTGTTACTTAAAAATATTTGGAAAATAAACAGCTTTATCAGAAAGTTAAAAATTAGTTCTAAGATAACATGAGTACTCTCTTGTCTTTTTTTTTTTTTTAATACAAGGGTAGCATTGTGTAGGTGAAAGGGGAACATCAGAGCTCTGCAGCTTTCTGATTTGTTTGCTTCTAACTTTGACTGCGTGTAGTGGGAGGGTAAAGAGCAAGGGTAAAGCTTAAGGAGGAGAAAACCCTTGCTTTTTATAACAAGTTGTTCAGGAACAGATGGAAAAATGGAAGCTGTTACACATAATTTCTTCAACTCTGAGTGTGCTGTGGATTGGGGGTGGGTATAAAGTTAGAGAAATCTTGTGTTTGAAACTGATGCTGGAAAGGAATATTTCTGGGACTGAACAAGGGAGAACATAAAGATGATGAATGGTGGGTGGGAATCATCACCCACACTAAGACAGGGTATTGGCTACAAAGCTAATTTTTTCACTCTTAAATTCATCTCTTTATCCTATATGAAACGCATGAACAATACTTAAATCTGAAATTATGTTAGTAAAATCAGATAGTTCGGACTGTCATGGAAGCCTTTTTGGTCTGATAGTGGGGAAAAAAAAAAACACAAACAAGCTCTTTGCACTGTCTTAGATAATTATTTTGAGAAACTAGGGGGCCAAGCA
Source organism: Anas platyrhynchos (assembly GCF_047663525.1). NCBI lineage: Eukaryota > Metazoa > Chordata > Aves > Anseriformes > Anatidae > Anas > Anas platyrhynchos. Next base: position 36,421,302 of record NC_092588.1, on the reverse strand, counting down.
TCTCCCAGTACTGGTGGCTTCATGAAACTTATGTTATATATGTACATATTATATATATATATATAAATACATATATGTACGTATATATGCATACACATTGCAGGGGAGAAATTTGTGCAGGTGGGAAGGACAACAAAATGAGATGCTGGACTGAAACTTCTGGATACATAATTTGTAGTAATTATGCTAGAAGTATGGCTCTTTGTGCCTCAGCTTTGAAAGCAAGTGAAGTCCTCCTGTGATATATCTGTTTTTCACTGGTAAATGCTATCCAAAGGAAGATAGTGCTCATTTTTAACAGTTAGCCAAATAATGCCTTCTCTCAATACAGTATACAAAAGGATTTAGGTACTTGTAGAGAGCTGTAAGATATGTCTGGGCATTTTTTTTCCAAGATACATATGTATCTTCATCTGAATTCTGTGTTAGAACAAATAAAAAGTTGCCTTTTTTTCTTCTTAAAGAGTCAGTCAGCTTTGCTTAGACTTTATGCACAGTAAGGCTAAATATTCATCTTCTGTTAGATGAAAGGGAAGGATCCTAAAAACAGAAGTACAATTGCCATAGTCGATTGAATTTGAAATATTATAATGTTGAGCCTTTAGGTGTATTAAAGTTTGTGGTTTATGCAAGGCTTTTTAATATATATTTTATAACTATTTATGAGCATTTAAATATATAAACTGCTGAACATGTAAAACTGTGGTGCTAATGTCTATTTTCATGTCTTTACTAAGATTCTGTACTGAAGTTCAATGCCAGCCTTGATCATTTTTACGCTGTTGCAACCGATGCTTTCCTATAGCTGTCTCTTCCTTTCTCTTTCTTGCCAGCTTTAGCTATGTTATGAAAGGACCATGCACTGAACCTTGCTGTAAGTCACGTTATTAAAAAACAAAGCAAACCATACTCGCCTCATCCGAGGGTGCATGCGTGTCATTAGCGTTTCTAACTTTAAGAGCAATAAGCTGTGTGTATGCTTTCATTTCCTTTCTGATAAATGGATAAGAGATATTGAAAGAGTATCTCTTACATCCATTCTTTTCTCCTAGCGTGCTTTTGTTCTGCTCGTCTAATAAGCAGAGTAATAGCCTAATATTCTGATTTTTGAGGTCTGCAGCTGTTGTGGTACCTCTACGGCCTTGCCGTAGTCAACATTTAAATTAACTGCTACATGCAGTGGTGGCAGAATTTACCATATCTGCTCTCTATAGCATGAACAAACGAAAATGGTTCATAACACTCTTCTGTCTGTCTTTAGTTTAGGCTTATCTGTGATTTTTAGGAGAAAAAAAAAGTTGTTAAACATCAATATAGCCTAGGTAGATTCAAACAAACCTACAGAATACTCAGAAGATTGGAGTCTAGGTAACAAGAGAGAGGAAGGCTCCTGTGTCCCCAAATACAGCATCTCTGTTCTAGCCCTGTGCTTCTCCTGTTTGTCTGACACAGACCTGGTAACCAAGTACGGGTCTCCTAGGGAATTGGCTTGAATCTAGCAAACATCAGAATTTACTGGGCTACTTTGAAAAATCATACGAAGTTTGTCTTCCTTGAAATATTTCCAAATGTTTAATACCTAAATCTACACGTAACTTGAAATTAAAGGTTTTTATTCTTTTCTTCAATGTATAAAAATATTTGTTCTGCTTTCTATTTCCTGAAGCAAACAAAAAATAGGGATTCTGCTTTGACATCAGCTAATACAGAACAGTGAGTGTTTTGTTTTCCAGGAATTCTCTCAGAAATGGAGCTGAAAGCCACAGGTGCACACACGCATGCACGCGTGTATGTGTGAAACATACACATGTACTAAAATAGGAAAAGAAAAAAAAAGTATGTTAAGGAGAAATTTGGGGCAACAACTATATATTTCTTGGAAAAGCAAGCTAGTTCCACTCCTACTTCCACCTCTGCTTTCAGCTCTCTGATCCCCATTTCAGGGGCTGGCAGAGCAGTTGTCCAAGTGTCCAAGGTTGACTGCAGGAATAGGGCATTCAGCAGGGTTGTTGAAACATCATTCTACAGATGAGCAAAAGTTTTAAGAGATGGGTGTTGGCTTTTAACCTCTAAATTCAATTAAAAATCTTGCCTCGACTTGAAATTCAAAATGCACTGCTGTGGGAGGCCTTGTCATTTATAGGGATAGAGAAAAGAAACATCTGTATATGGGTAACAAGCAGATTCTGTTTACATATAAATACGAATAAAAAAGTAAGATGAAACTTGTATCACAATATAACAGAAGGCTTGCTACTAAATGTTGGATTAGAACTTATTTATCTCACAGAGCAGGAAACCTGGCAATGGGAAGTGCATTCCTTACTGCTGGTTTATAAGATGATTTTTGATGCAAGTGCCTGTAGTGCCTTTATTTAAATACGCCTTCAATCTTTTCACGGTACTAGTTCCTCACGTGACCGCTGCCGTCAGGAAAATGTGTATCACCTGCAAGAACTGGCTGACATGCTACAGATGCTTTTAATTGCCACTAACATTAATACAGCTGCTGTGGTCATGTACGTTTCTTTTTCATTAAAAACAGCAACAGCAAAACAAGGAGACCTCAAACAATGGCAATCCTAACGTGCAATATAGTATTCTCTAGACTGTTTTAAAGTGAGGCAGACTGTGATGGTATTAGGCACAACTGTTAATGTGATAAACATATTACCATCTGTGCTGATGCTACCTGGAAAAAACCCTGTTGTTTCCAAATGATCTGATGATGCCAATCTGCACTCCTGGGAGCTGTGAGAAAGGCTCACGCGCAAGTTGCAAGAGTACGAGGTGAAGATGACTAATCTCAATTTCCAAAGCTGTTTGTAACAGCTCCTGGGGGAAGGAAAAAAAAAAAAAGAACCACAACACGCAAACAACAACAAAAATTAAAATAATAAAAAATAACAAGACAATTTCTGTCTCCCTGGAACTTGCGTAGCAAAGGTTGCAACTGAAGTACCTGTGAATGTTCTTCATAAATGGTTTCACTTAATCAAGACTGCAGTCCTACTGTGCTAGGGCTGCTACAAATTCGGGTTACTGCGACCATCCCATAGTTGCTGCTCCGTTAGTTTCCTCTTAGAGAGGTGAGTTGCCTTGAAAATTGACTTAAGCACTAACAGGACAGATCAAAGCTATCCTTAAGAGATTATTACGTGATACCCCCATCTCTGTGAGTATTACCAGCTTCTTGGCCACAACCAGGTAGCACATAAACAGCTGCAACAATTCCTGTGCAAATTTGGCAGGTGGATTATATCTAGTACAAGCAACAGAGGTGCCATCGTTGCACTGGAGATAAACAACTGAAGACAGGGAACTGAGCAGAGGAAATTACTAAAAGGTGTTTCAGTAGCTTTTATTTGCTGAAGTACTGAGCCCAGGCTAATCAGTAGTCCAGTGACTGAGTACACATGCCCTTGACTAACCTGGGGAAGCAGCCAATATTTCAAAGTAGATTTGAAACCATTTTGTAGGGCTGTGGATATGGAACATATATTGATGGTCCAAATGATTTTTCAAATCTTCATTTTGGTTTCATGCTTAGCTGTAAATGTAAGAAAGGTTCCAGTCTCTTGAGCTTTGTTCACCCTTGGCTTCAAAAAAGCTGGTGACAGAACTGTGCTGAAAAATAGTCTGTTTGCTTGGCATGCTATAAATGAGATTTTTAGCAAATAGTGCAGTTGTTTCCATCCTACCTCTCACTGAAAGTCCATGTGATTGTGGAGCTAGTAGGAGTGACTTGTTTCCTCCATAATGTTTACACCTGAATTCTTGTACAGAAATTCTGCAAGTTGTAGAGGGAAGGGGAACTCACTTCAACAGGATTTCACTTTCAAAATAATACTAAATCAGAGTAAAAGTTTAAGAGGTAGGAGTAGTAATTATTGTCTCTCCTAACTACATGTATTCTTAATGAATATAATTAATATAATTAAAAACATTACTCGAGATAATACAGCAAACTCTTTAAGAATGTTGATGCTTGTTTGTCATTAAGGTAACAATTTGCATTGGATTTTATGTGTTAGGGCCATGTGAGAGTGGGTGTAGCTAGCCACTGACATATAGCTAGTCAGTGAAATGCATTCAGGACCAAGCCCAGGATAGTAACAAGTGGAATGTGTTTTGTGCATGTGTGTGTTAAGTTATGTGCAGCCTCACTAAAAGCATTGGGTAAAATAGCAGTGAAACGGACTGGGAATCGTGACTCTAAAACCTTCAATCTTGTCTTTAAAATCTAGCTTACTGCTCATGGCGCAGAAGGAAACCATCCTCAGCAATTTAGAGAAGATGCAGTGGCCTCCTTTGCAGATGTGAGATGGGTTGCTCAAGAGGAAGGTGAAGTCTCTACAAGGCTCAGGTATGCTCCTCAGATCTTCTCCTTCAAGTTAGAAGCCAAGGAAAAAAAAATATAGATTCTGTCCATTGAGAATATACTGTGAATATACTCTCAGTTAACAGAGAGCACTTCTGTGCTGGGAGAGAGGGAAGAGTGATAGAAAAGGTAGGGACTGGAAAAGAATAAGCAGAGATCAGACTAACAGGACTGTGAATGAAAGGCTGGTTGGAGAATATGTGGGAGTTTGGCTTCCTACAAGGAAGATCGTGGCTTTTGTTTACTTCTGTACTGCAAAGAATTAGCGTGTGACAGCTTCACACAACCTTGTCCCCACAAAAATGTCTGCTGTGGCATGGCGTGAATGCCAGCACTCATTCTTCTCCAGTTCTCCAGAGGTTGTCATTAGCGTGGGGCAGGGAGTTGTAGGGCAGCCTCATTAACAGCAACAGTCCTTCTGACAGACTGATAATTGTCACATCGTTTTTCACCTTTCTGGCTAAGACTCTGCATTCTGTAGCAGAGAATTAAAAAATTATGACAAATTTTGTCTTTAATCTTTATAACGAGAACTGGCAGGGAAGTGTGTTGAGTGCCTGTGACCAGAATCCCAGCGCAGGTACCGTTGTGTTGGACCAGGAGCGCCACATGGCACGGTAGCTGCATTAAACACCTGGCTGAAGCGAGGAAGTTCTGTGTTGTAGCCTACCCAAACTGCTGCTCAGGCTAGCCTGAAACAAAGGCGCCGTTCTGTAGTGCAGAGGAAGTTTTTCTTCCAGCTGACCTTCCCAAGAAAGGCACAGATAGAGCTTGCTGGAGGATACGTTGTTAATTTGAAAGCACAGAGCAGATCAGTAAGGACCTAGATGCCCTCCAACAACTTGCCACAGGGAAGCTTTGTGTGATATCCTGGTACTGCAACATCAGTTTCACAAACTCAGGGGGGAGTCACAGAAATCAAGGCTTGTTTGAGAAAAACTATTTGTAAATTGTCTTTGATACAAAGAAAATGAACCGGCCAGTACTACTGGTGTTTGCACAGAAATGTTTTGTTTAAGGATTGAACTGTAAAGCTATTAAGTCTAATGGAGACAAGAGGGAGAATAGCTCTTTGTTGCTTCAGAGAACCTCTTATGAAAGACCTAAGACTGGTGTGTTTGCTGAAATGCCTGCATTGTGTGAAGGGGGAGGAGGGGATAGTTAGGGTGGGGTGGGGCTAAAATAATCCTGCACATAAATAGTGACCTTGGGGCAAACAGCTTGTAATGCAGCATTGTAGGTGGACTACTTAGCAGATATTAGCAGGAATATTTCAGTATGTGCTGGTTATTACGTCTATGCAAAGTATTACAAAGTGTAGCATGCACTGAGTGTTTTCCGTGCATTTGAAATTGTTTCAGTGTCAAGGAGATCCCATAGGTGTTACTGTTAAAAGACATATTCGGGATAATTCCCTAAACACTCTTGCAGACATTTATGTGGTTTTTTTTCTTTCTCTTTGAATGCAATTTTATAAACGAAGCAACTAAAGGATAAGTCATATTTCTCTTACCCCTAGTCAGAGCGGTAATGACAACTCAGGCATAATATTTTACCATGGCGTTAAATTCCACTGAGGAAATTTGCTTAAAATGCCTTTGCTGCTCAGAGCCGAAAATACCCTTTCTCTTCAGCTGTTCTGCTCCTTTTAAGAGCCTGTAGGAGGCACGTTTTAAAGAGAGAAGTGACTGCTGGCACCTTCCACTTCATTTTTTAGGGAGTGTAGAGAGATGGCTGCCGCAGGAAGCATCCTGTGATTGTCTTAGTTTCGGTTGCTCTCTATGCCTGTGGAGGTAGCACCACCTAAATTTTAACATCCTTCATAATATTCAGCTGTGCTTAACCAAGTTTGGCAAGTTGTGCTGATGCTTTCTGTCAGCGTTGTGAAAAAATCAGTTGTGCATCTAAGACCAGGTGGAGGTGGTCAGAGCATGCAGGGTTTGTTGTAGCCTCAGAGCTTGCCTCTTGTTCTAAGTGTAGCACTGCTGCAGATCTAATGGGGTGCCCAGCCCCGAGCAGCTCTCACCCCATACACCCAGAGCGACGGGGCTCTGAAGCTGTATTTACTCTAGAGCCACTCTACACATTTGAAAAGTTTTATGCCCAGACACCATTCCTATTCTCATGTTTGAAATAAATAAGGGAATCCTGACCTGCCTGAGAAGTTTCACAACCGAGGTAAGAATTAAGTATGTAAGCACGATCAGCAGTTATAGAGTATTTCTGTTTATATTAATCTATTATCATTAATCCTTATCAGTTCTACTTGAGATAAACTGTTTTAAAATGTTGGTGTCTTCAGTAAGTATTACCTTATGTTAGCTGCAGAGGCACGATAACCCCTCAGTGTTTAACATGGCTTCAGCTTTAGTGGCTAATAAAGGAAAGCAACAGAGTTGTGTTTTCCTGCTCTTAGAGAAGGGAAGTTTCTAGACTCTCTAAAATTGTATGAAGTTTTATTCTCTATAGCTTTATTTATCGTTAGAAACCTTGAGATAAGATCCCTTCCTATTTACTGATAAGCAGGCTGTGAGCAGCACCACTAAATTGTTCCCTGTGTTCCATGCTCCCAGCACTAAAACGGAGGGCTGGAGAAGTCCAGGAACTGTACAAAATATGCCATGGAAATCAGAAACTCTTCCTGCTTCAAGGGAATCAACTACAAATGATTTTTTACAGCCTATGTGGGGAAAAAATGGTAGCATTTGAGCAAAAGAGAAATGTTTTAAATCTTAATTTCAACAAAAATAAAACATGCATGAGGCAGAGAAAGATTGGGGACACGAGGGAATTAATTCCTTTTTCTCTGGAAATCAGAGATTCCATACAAAGCTGTCAGGGCAGAAGGAGATGAAATACCAGCCAGTGATGCAAGCAGAAAGGACATGAAGTTCTTACTTAGAGGTGTATAGTGTTTTGGGGGAAGTGATTTGTGCAAACACAACTTTGAAGACTCTCCTGTAACTTCTGTTCCTGTTTTGTATGTAAAATTGCTTTTGTTTCTATCTGTTAGAAAACTTTGAAAAAAAAAATCTTTTGATATTTTTGTTACAGATCAGAAGTTTGGTCAAAAACGGCCCAGCCCCTTCCAGGTGAAGTACATCAGCGTGGAAGGTCCCCGTCCAACCAGGGATCCTCAGCAAGCCCGGCAGAAGACGAAGCAGCATCCAGGAGCACAGTGACAGCAAATGAAGAAGCTCTGCAGAAGATCAGTGCTCTAGAAAATGAACTAGCCACTTTGAGAGCACAGATAGCCAAAATCGTAATCTTGCAAGAACAACAGAATCTGTCTGCAGGTATTCAATTTGCCCTAGTCTTAGCACAAATGAGTTAACGAGCGTGTCCTTTTTACGTTCAGTACAGTGCTAGTTCATCTTTGTGATACACTGCACTTCTCCACGCCGTTTCGGTCAGTTTGATAGACAGACATAGCAAACAAACCACGGAATACAGAATAGTTCTTGCAGACAACAGACCTGTCAGATTTTCTATATTTTCTAGTATTCTAAAAGTCTTTACATTTCTGTGAAAGCATGCCAGAATTCTGAATCTATGGATAAGTGCAGAATATTAACAGCTTTCAGAGCAAAGCTCTTGGTAAACGTGATGGAATAAACCAAGCTAAAAGAGCGTAACTTAACTACTAACCCCTAAGTCATCCCACCCAGTAATGAAACTGATTCTCACATATCATGATGTTACCAAGTAAGATGCTAGTTACGCTTCTGGGATATGTAGCGTATATCTCAAGCTTATAAAATAAATTGCAGAAAAGGAGGTGAAGTTGTTTTCTGTAGTGGTCTCTGGGATCAGGCATGTTCATAGGGAACCAGAAGAGGTTGCACTGTTCCCTGTAATAAGCAGAGGAACTCTTCATAAGTTTCTTTCCCCTCTTTCCCTCCCCTCTGACTACCATCCATCCAGTTCTAAGTCTGTGATCTGCAAGGATGACTGAAGCTAGCCCTTGCTCCTTGGAGATAATAGCCACTCAGCTTTCATCAGTTTCTACAATCACTTAGGGAATACATTGTTTTGTTCATGTATGAAATAATACTCTGATTCTTCAGATGTTCATTTTTTTCCTGTGAACCGATAGCAGTTACTTTATGTTTCCTTAACTGTTCAGATTCAAAACCATAAAAGAGTTTTAAGGATCACTCAGTTTCATTCTTGAAGTGTAGTTACTGGACAAAAATCCCACCATAACATACTTTTCCTCATTCTCCCTTTTCCTTTATTAGAAAACTTACATTTTGATATGATTTTATCATCTTTACCTCCCTCTTCTGGTAGAATATGGTAACAATTATGTATGAACATGTACATGCAGAGTAGATTCCTGCATTATTTACCTAATTATTTATACAGACTTCATACTCTAAGCCTCAAAGCTCTGATTTGGTCTGGTCTTGGTGATTTCTTTAAAGGGAGATTTGAACAGAGGTTTCTTCATTTATTTACTGCTATATCGTTTTTTACCAAAAGAGCACAGGAAATTTCAGTTCAAGATAATCCTAAGAATCTCTTCAAATATGATCAGCTGTCCATCTCAAAGAGTTGGAATAAGACTGAATTTAGGCACTAGTTAAACTCTCTAATTTCCGTTTTAAAATCTTGTATGGTAACTCCTTTATTTCTGATATGTTGGAAGAACCATTGCTCACGTGGCAGACTGGCTATGACTTCCAGCCCAGTACTTGCCTCTCAGAGGAAACTGAAATACCGAGATTGTTAAAATTAGGATTTAATTAAAATATCTCATGACATCCAACCCACCACAGTAAAAACATGATTGTATCCAGAATTTGAACTGGAAATCCAAAGAACTTCTCCTTCAGGAGGATTTTTACGTCCTTTTCAGTCATGTCTACCTAACTGGTTTAGGATTGAAGATGTTATGTGATGACCTAAAGAAAGCAGAGAGGAAGCAGTCAAAGCTATTTTAATCACGTTCTTACCTGAGCACTTGTGACGTATAAAGGTATTTACCAGTAAACTGACACAGAATGCGTGTTTTATTTGTAGTTGGGTTAAGTCCAGTTGCTTCAGCTGCTGTCCCTGGAGCACCACCGCCACCACCTCCTCCTCCGCCTCCTCCACCACCGCCACCACTCCCTCCCCCGGGCCTGCAACGGAGCGTGTCTGCAATTGAACTCATTAAAGAACGGAAAAACAAAAAAAATTCTGGACAGATTCCCACAGAAAATGGGCCAAAGAAGTCTGAGATACCAAACATGCTAGAAATCCTCAAGGACATGAACAGCGTGAAGCTACGGTCAGTGAAAAGGTAAGACATTTATTTATATTTGTTAACTTGTGCATTAATGATTTGTTTTTGAGTCAGAACTACTTCAGGTTAAGACAGGTGGTGATGTAACAAGAATGCCAAAAGCATTCACAACTTCTCCAGCTTTGTTTTGGACTCTGCTAGAGTTTCTTGTTGACTTTTCTAGATCACCAGAAGATACAAAAGCCAAAGTAGCTGACCCTACAGATCCTGCTGCATTAATAGCAGAAGCACTCAAAAAGAAATTTGCCTATCGATACCGAAGTGATAGCCAAAGTGAAATTGAAAAAGTGATTCCAAAGACTGAAACAAAGACAAAGACTGAAGTAGTGCTGGTGAGTATTGTGCTTCTGACCGAACGCATGCTTGGACTAAACAATAATTGCCTGGTAAGCCAGGGTAAATCTTTCTGCCAACAGATGCAAATACCTAGGAGTTAACATCCCTGTCCACAAAGCCCTAAGAAGTATTACTGACACGCTAGGATTTGTGGCAGTCATGTTTTGGTTTTGGTATCTGTTCTCAAGATTTTGTACTATTTTGGCTTGAGGTTTAAAAAGCCCTGCAAGTTTTCTTTTTCAAACAAAAACCTCATGTGTTGCTATGAGAATGTGATATTCTTAACCATTCAGATAGCGCATGTGCGATTCTGAAGCAAGATCCTGAAACATCAATTGCATAGAAAACATAGAAAGCAAAGTGTTCAGAATGGCTGCTGGATCGTGTTGTAGGGAGTTTGTTTTAATAACTGGTGTAAGCTGAGTTAATAGTGAGTTAATAAAGTTTCTTTAAAGTGCAGGTATGTTAAATTATTTGTGAAATCTATGACATAGTACAATGGCTACTAGTGTATTTCATATTGATTTGAAATTCAAGTAAGGGCTTTTTAAGCAGTGAATGTTCAAGATCTGAGTTTCTAACAGCATACACTTACAGAACAGGCTACTGTAGATCAGTTTTGCTAGTAAGCAGTCCTTGAAGCCTTGTGCTATAAAATCAGAACAGAAAAGTAAAGAGATTTTTCCCTTTGTGAGTTTAGAAGAAAATGCACGTAAATATCCAAAATTTAAAGCAAACAAGAGTAGTCTGTACTCTGGTTTTTATTTTTTATTTTTTTTAGGAAAATAATACTTCTAAGCCACAAATCTCGGGATTTCTAAGTACTTCAGTTTATTAATGTTGACTTACTTGCCTTCCGGTTTAGGCCTTTAATGGTTTTTCTGTAATATTCAGGCTGTTCTTCACAACTCCAAGGCTGTATATTTCCCCCAAATCAATTGTTTCTAGCAGCAGAGGCTTTAAGAAGAGTTGGCAATGTTTTGTTTGCACAGGAGCTTTTCACAAATTTCGTTTTGAAATTTGAAGTCCATCTTTTGAGACAAAGAATCATCGAATCCTCAAAAACTAAGAAAACTGAAGGTTTTCATTTATGAAATGAGAAAATGTTGATGCGTAATGAGCTAATAAATCTCTGTTGTGGGTTGTTTATCAGTATGTAACTTCTTTGCCACATCAGTCCTTTTATGCTTTACAAAGGCTTGCACAAAAATGAAGGACAAAGAACAGGAATAATCTTAAGAAACTCCTGCTAGAGCACTTGGTTGTCAACTTCTAAAGATAACAGCATCAATCTTGGTATTTTGCTGTGGTAGAGTGAAGGATCTCTAGTCAGAGCTTCTCCAGCAGATGGTTAGCTGCCTAATCTGAGTGATTGCAGCTGATTGCTAACATGTTTCCCTGTACTTTGTGGCTACAACGTGGGTAAAATCTACATGAAGAGAAGCAAGTTGATTAAGGAAATGCTCTCTGCTCAGGTTCTAGTTTTACTTACAGCTTGAATGAATAGTTCAGCTAGGTCCCTGTTGAAAGCACCCTGAATGTGTTTCTGGTTTCCTTCTCAGTTTGGACCGCACATGCTGAAGTCTACAGGAAAAATGAAGACTTTAATTGAAAAATCTTAACCTATTGAGATCGCTACGTGAAAGACTGTTGAGCTGTTTTGCCCAAAATCTCTGACGTTGCAAATAGCACTAGTACCGAGTGGTCTCGTACAACGCGGAAAAACCTAATGTGAAAATGTTGAATTGAGGAACTAAACATTGCGTTTGAGGTGCGTGTTTGTATGTGATTTATCAAGGGGAATAAGTTTGACCATTGTACTCAGGTATTAATTTTGTATCCAAACCTGGCTTTCTACTCAGACTTATGGGGTGGTTTTAGTTCATTAACACTAAATTATCTCTACGACATTCTTTGTGCATAACTGACCACCTTAAAACATTGTGTACATGTTAATAATGACAGCGATACACCCTTAAGTTAATCAGTCATTTGAGCTCCAATGATGACTTGCACTACGAAGTTTAGTTTGATACTGATTTTTTCGTGTAAAAGTGTTTCTTTTAAAGTCAGTTTTAGCAAAATTTTAGCCCGAATTAAAACTGAACACATTCTGCTTCATACTGAAACAAAGTCAGAACATAAATCTGCTGCAAAGGTCACCTGGTATGAGATATTTTAAATAGTAGCACATTCTTGGTGTTTCATGGGTTTTTCTCCCCCTCCCCCCCCAAAATGAGTTTGTGAGCTTGTAAGGGTAAGACAGCAAAACCTATCTGTATCATCTTGTGGCCAACACGAGCGCATGAAGAGTGAATCATGCTGAGGGAGCCTCTGTGACTCGTTAGTGCAATGCATTGGAAATAACCAGTAGATAGCAGCAGAGTAAAACGATTAATTAGTGTCAGAGTATGTGTTGACTAGCGTAGGAGTGATGTACAGGAAAAAAAGGTACAAAGTACTGTGGGGTGCAAGTTGCCAAAAGTATATTGTGCATCTCCACTGTGCTAAGAGATGCTTGTGGACACCTTTTTATTCCCAGTGGCCTTTGGGTCCCTGGGTAGGATTTTAGCAGGTGGGGACTGCACAAGCCCTCACAGTCCTATTTGCAGGGACGCGATGGTGGGAGCTGTTGCACATAATCTGTTTTCCAGGGGAGGTCCTGTGGGGATTTCCCAGAGCAGCTTCTTGCTGCCAGACCCGTACAGAGCCCGTTCACTGACCAACCAACCCCCCGAGCTCAGGCCTCTATCCACAAACTAAAAATAAAATCCATATTGAAGAAAGCTGCTCAGCAACCAGAGCGCTGTAACTCAGCTGCACACTCAGGTGAAGCCAAGGCTTGCTCTGACTGTGGATAAACTTAGAGCATAAACGAGCCCGACTTGGCTTTTCTAAGTTTATCTTGCTACTGGATCACGTACAAGTGCCTTTTAGAGCTGCCGTTTTCTAGGAAAAGAAAAACGCAGCGTGTTTTAGGTAGAGACAGCTGAATGGCTCCAGTTAGGTTACCGAAGATGACTGAAGCTTTGCTGCTTATAACTGGAAGGTAGATTGTATGATCAAGAAAGATGTTTTCTGGTGTGAAACTTGAAATGGTGTTAATATGTACACAATAAAAATTCCTTTCTAAATGCTTGGCCATCGGTTTTACTGACAGGCCGTTAAATCTTCATGTTTTAAATGCCTTTAAAACACTTTTTTGAAAGATACTTTTGGGCTCAAGTTTTGTATTTAATGCTCTATATTGCCACTATGTAAAATTAAAAGCAGTTAAAATAAACAAGGTGTACGTGATTGATTTATGGTACTCTACAAATGATGTCAGCCACAGCAACGTGCACTGTACATTCTATTACAGTGACCATAAATGTTTTCTTGCTGTACAAGAAAAAATAATCACAAAGCTGTCATCAAATTATTTATTTTCTGTACGTTAATTTGTATCTCTCTACTTAAAATCTTTTATATACACATGCCACTGCTGACAGAAAAACCTCCCAAAATACAAGTACGCAAACTGAGGACATTGACACCGGGCAGATCCCTCAGACACCAGCTAAGGGCCGTATCTGTCTCCCTGTGTTAGCAAATAGTACAGCCCAACAGCAGCAGATTCACAAATTAAAACCAATAATGATGGGAAGCTGACATCCATCCCGTAACACATTTCAGGACTCACATGGGCTGTGACTGGCTGTTAGCAGTTGTAGCGCGCTAAGTACACTCCTGGCATATTAATGCTCTCGGGTTTTGCACAAAACAATTAAGCTGCAGGAATGCTGACATCCAGTGTAGAAGGAATTCTTTTTAGAAGGAATTTCTAGACGGTACTTTCAAGAAGAGACATTTTTGTCTTAGTTCAGTCAACATCAGAAGCTTCCATACACATTAATAAATGGAATTAGAACCAGTTTTTCCAAATCCAGTGCTGTAGGAGAAGCCAGAAGCTCCTCCCTAGGAAAGCTGGTGTAGAACATAGTTACTCACAGTTTACTCCAGGATTCTGACAAGCTGCACTGGTCTCTATCAGAAAAGAGCAACCTAACAATAAGATTGCAAAATGTTGAAGAGTTGCAGGTTGTTTATAAATATTCTGTGTAAGTATTGCTATGTGTGTAAGTTTATTAATTTTCATTTCCATTAAAAATTCTTAGTAAAATACAAGTATCCTGCAACACTTAGCAAAGTTTAAAGACAGTGCCTCAATGGCAGTATAAACTGAGTCACATCTCCGAAAATGTGAGAATCAGGAGACATCAGATTCTGATTTTAATGGTTGTTTTGAAAGTATCTGCAGGCTCAGAACAGGTTTTATTCAAGAAAACAGAGAAATGAGTACTTTTCCACGCTTAACCCTGCAAATCTATATAGGCTGTAAGGAAGCTGCGCTGCAATCTCTCCACAGTGAACTACTCAAGCACACAGCTACCTCCTCTTTGTTCCGGCAGCTCCAAAAAACTGGCAAGTATCTCCACCCTCTTACAGACAAGCTGTTAAAATAAGGCTTTTTTTTTTTCTCTTACGTCACGTTACAACCCAGACTCGCAGCACATTTGATCCGCTACTGAAGTCAGACAACAGCAAGAACTTGCACTGGCAGCAAAGGAAGGAAGTCCACGCAGGCTCCAAAAACAGTGGTTTCATTACAAATTTATTTCTTTAAACATGGCCACTTTGAGATTAATAATATTACTTCAGGGAACATGAAAGAATAAGAAACAACTTAATTTTAGAAGGGAAACAAACAGGTAAGTCAGAATTTGCTTTTGAAACAGTAAAAGGCCAAGCTCGAAGAGGCGATAAATTTTGGAGTGTTAGGAGGACTAGTAGTTTCAAATCCAAAAAATGGGCTTAGTTTTACAGTGGAAGCTCACTGCAACCTCAGCTATCTTTCCATGACTCGGTCATAACTTAAATGTACAGGAGCATAACGTGAAAAGAACTTTTTTATTAATTAAAAGTTAACAGCAACAGGCACATATTAAAATGAATACGGCAAAGCCTTTACAAATGGCTTTACGCTGAAGCTCTCTCCCAAGAATGGCTGTTGCAACAAACTGTAAACAGAATTAATAAACAGTCTTTTACAATAAGAACAGGGAAATACAAGTGAACTAAAAGAAAGCACCAGTTTCTCAAATCAGATTACAGTTGTGCTTACTGTACTTAAAACAATGTAAAACAAATTACAAAAATGGAATGTTTTAAGTTTAAAATTAGTCCTTTAATTTTGTCCTAAAAAACATTTTCTCCTTTTCCCATCAAAACCCCATTAGCGGGTAATGTTTCAGTAGAGGGAGGAATAAGTAAACAATGCACTTTTTTTTTTTTATTTTTTACCTTTTTTTTTTTTTTCAAATCAAAAACAAATTTGGTCACTTAGCTTTGTGCATAGTTTAAGGCATCTGTAGCAATTTGTTACAGTTTCCTCCCCAATGTGGCTGTTCATGAAATTGTCACATTCTAAAAGAATAAATTAAAAAAAAAAAAAATGTTGCCGTTCAAAACCCTTCCCAGCTCCCTCCCGCCCTCCCCCACCCCAGACATACTCACACACCCACACGTACACACACGCTGCAGCGAAAGGGGCATTTGTACCCTTGTTCTGAAGGACACGCTTCCCATCCCACTTTATTTCAGATTGGCAAATACCCTGAGCTGATTATGGTGTTTAGACATTCCACCTTTTTCTTGCATGTGCAGTTCAAGTGTACAATGGTGAAAACAACATGCGATGTTTTCACTGCAGAATCGCAATGCAGTTCAGACGCTTTCCCCCCCCCCGCCCCCACCCCTTCCCTTCCCAAATTCAGAAGTGTTTTCCGCTTTTAAAAAACTGCATTCCCATACAGCACTGGAGTAAAGCTTGGCTGTGCTCTATGATGAATGCTCAGTTCCCAGTGCACAAACAAAATTATGGCAAATGGGAGGCTTTTCTGGCATCCAAAGAAACAAGAGCTGCAGTCTCGGATTTGATCTTTTTCGTTTAAAAAAGCAAAAAACCCAGGTTAGTGGTTCCTTCACAGCCATGCGCAAAGGTTAAGTCTAGAACCAATAGTTTCAGAGTACATTTGTAAACATCAAGTCTTGCCAGAGGCAGCAGAGGATGGGCACTTCACATTTCCGTATTAAAACAGGGACTGAGTGGAAGGTATGCTTTGAACACATTTATGCAAGTCTTGCTAGTTTCCAAGAAAGTGGAACAATCCATCTCAAGTCTTAGATTTGAAGACCGGATTTCAGATTTCACAAAAAAATAAAA
Source organism: Anas platyrhynchos (assembly GCF_047663525.1). Lineage (NCBI taxonomy): Eukaryota > Metazoa > Chordata > Aves > Anseriformes > Anatidae > Anas > Anas platyrhynchos. The sequence continues at coordinate 36,405,030 of NC_092588.1, read as the reverse complement.
CCAAACAAAACATGTGGCACAATGAAGCTCTCGTACTGTTCCTTCAAGGCTCAGTCACTGCTGTGCTTTGCATATTCAAGGTTCCAAACGAAAACCAACTGAGGCATATGCATATTGCTCTATGTTCGGATCTTGCAGTTAAAAAAAATCAGGTTCAAATGGTCTGTGTCAAAGGAAAACTTGGAAATAAATAATGCTGGCATCATTTTACCATTTTACCAAAACCTCGGGCAGACAAGTATCTCCTTTAATCCGGCTGTGCAGATACCAAGAGAAGAGGCAGTTTTGTCATGAAGATTGAGGTCAGGACAATCGAGGTTCCTGAGGTAATATGTCTGAGTCCATTTCCTCAAAAGCGGGATCGACGTCATCACTGCTAGACTGTTCTCTCTGCACTCCCTTCCAGCTCGCCTTGTTCAGTCCCAGGTGGCCAAGCATCGTCTGCGACAGCCTCGTGTTCGAGAACCGGGCCCACTCCCCAAATAGCGGCTCCACTAAGTAGGTCATAAAGCCTTTGAAGACAAGCAAACAAACGTACCCAAGTGAAAAAAACAGGAGAAAACCCACTAAACTTTAATAAAATTCAGTAAGAAATTAAACAATGCATTAGACTATTCAAATACACATTTAAAAACTCATTTGATGTTTAGGGCATCTTAACTAAATTTTAAGCACCTTTACTAAATTTATATTAATTTTAAATCTCTCCAAATGTATTTTGAGAGATTTCTCAAAATACAAAAGATTTTACTGGTCAGTCAAAAGAACGGCATTATATTGGAATAAATTACCCTGCTAATTTCAGAATGACCAAATGAAATAAATATTTGGGAGGGGCTGTGAATCTAAGCATCATTAACTAAGTCACAAAAACTACATAAATCTTTCATTTAGACATGTAGATTTTTTTTAGGAAATTGCCCCATAGGTGATCTGAACTACATTATACAGGGGAAAAAAAATAAAATAAAATGAAAACCTGGGTTCTTTTCACAATATTAAGCTGATTGAAAATACAACTTTTAAACAAAAAGAACACAGAACACCAACAGATAAACATTTACATTTATGTTCGTGCATGTGTATATACACCTATTTATAGGATCTAATTTCCGTGAATCAAAAATTGAATGGTAAACCTACCAAAACTGGGCTTGCTTAAATCTGTTAATTACAAAAATGTATCATTCTCTAACATTCTAAATCAAAGCAGTGCAGCTGATCAAACGTTTTTTTAATCTTTAATTAACTTCAAGCACTCATTCACAGTAGGTTTGTGGTTAAATTTATTGTTCTCTTTACTATTTTTAACTGAGTCCTATTCAATCTACATAAACAACTTCATTAAAACAAATAGGAAAAAAAAAGTAAGCCCTTCAGCCATTTCAAATTCAGCTGAAGACAGCAAAAAATAACAGAATGGCTTTTCACAGTTCTCCATCAAATCCCTGTCCACCACCTGACGTAAGGCAGTTTTTAAGAAATGAATGCTGGCATTCCAGAAAGCAAACTCCAGAGAGCTGGAATTGTTTTGCAGCAACCTCAAAAGGCACCAGCCGCTGCATGGGCAAGGTGACAAAACTTCTCCTCTTCTCAAGCTGCTCACCCCAGATTAGGAAGCCACCGGGCAGCAGCACAGGAAAAGTAACAGAGCTGCCTCCTGTGCTCTCCCCATTCTGTGAGGAAACAGCGACCTCAGCCTCCAGGACTGTACAGAACATTTCATAAACACTACATTCAAGGGAGAAATGGTATAGCAAATTAAATAAATCAAAAGAAAAAAAAAAAAAGCTCATTGTTAAGAAGTGCTGCTATACACAGAGACCAGGTACAGCTTCCAGGAAATGTATGGAAAAGATACATTCTTTGATAGGCATCCTGAAAGGAGTCTACTGAAATAAAGTGAATTGCAGTTACCAATCTGGATGTTGGCAATAGTTTCTGTCTGTCGGTCACAAAGTGGACTCACACCCAAGTGATATTTTTTTTCAATATCTCCTAGAGAAATAAGAGTATAATACAACTGTTAAGTCACTAGGTCTAATACTGTGCATTTTGATCACACAAGCAGTAGTTCAAGAAAAACATCAGAGGTTTCCTGATGGATTAACATGCAAAACTCCTGGACTGCTATAGAAACAACAAATTCAATCTCTCTTGCTTTAGCCCTCAGAAATTTCTCACTGAAGAGAATTTATGGTTCTACTTCCACGTAATCTCCATCTAGTAGTAAGTTTCACATGCTTAGCACCAAATAAAAGTCAGTTCTCCATTTTTCATATCTATGCAAACTAGCATTTCTCAAATCAAGGCAGCTAAACTAGCCTTCAAAAAAAGCTCGGTTTTAGTTATTAAAATTATTCAATAATAATGGACAAAATTAATTTGTTCCATTTGTCAACTAAAAGCTTTATTAGCTGCTTATCACATAGTTAAGACTACTTACATGACTAAAAATCTCCTTCCTAGTTGTTCCTGCTCACCAACAGGTTCTCACAGACAAATAAATTTTAAATATCGAGTATCTACCAAGAATATATTTCACAATTTACTAGAAACGTGTAAATTAAACCTTATTATTTATGTGAAGCACCTTCCCATCTGAAGGATCTATTGAGCCAGTCATGCCACATTCAGATTCTAAGCAGATTTTTCACCAGGTTTCAGTTCCACGAACCATTTGCAAGAAATACAACCCAATAAAGAAGAAAATCCCACACTGCACTGTAAATCTCTATTAGCACTAAATATAAATCACTATTTATTTGCAGGCAGCTATGACTCACCATTGCTCTCTCCGCAATATAAATACATTATGAACTAACAGATACTTTACTGTTACTTGCCTTGATGGAAGAACTCCTCTGTTACTTTTTCACTCCACTGCTTACTCAGCTCCCAAGTCCGACATGGGTTACAAATATCAGCACACTTCAAAGCCATCTAGTAAAGTAATACACACCGTTAGGTCACCCTGCGTACCCCTTTCTCTCCAACAGCAACATCCTTAATTACCTATTTCCTGGCAGCAGGCATTTTAAGTTTTGTAACTCATAAACCTACCTACCATTTGTGCTTCCCTCAAGTTTATGTTCCATGATCATACTTAAAAAAAAACACTCAGGGAACTATCAGATCTCATTATCATTTCTGAGCAAAATGAAAATTGAGTCGAGTCAAAGAATTTCAGAGACACTACATTTAGTTTATTCAGTAACACAGGACACAGCAATGAATTCAGATAAAGAAACATCAATATAAGCAAACAGGATTTTACGTTTCTAGCTCTGAACTTCATGTATTTACTAATGGTTTGCACAGGAAAGAACTTCTCATCTGTCCATTTTCTCTTACAGTCCACACAATGAACAGAGCAATAAAAATTTGTATGAAGTTGAAGCTGATGCTATGAAGCTGATACACAACAATAGTGCTTTTTTTTCCCCCCCCCGAAATACATTCTGACAAAGCATTTCGCAGTACTGAGACTACACTTGAGTCATCAGAAGAACTAATTCTTGTCTTGAAGATGTATTTCTCCTTGGTTTAGTACCTCCAAGTTACCTACCAACATGTGACATTGCTTATGAGAAGTAATGGGAGAGAGAGGGAACAAACTTTTTGCAATGTAACAAAATCACTAAGGGTATTTCTACTTCATTTTGAAAGTATAGCCCAGAACTAGTAGCATTTACCACTTTAAGTTGTTTTTGAAGTAAGAAACCGTGTTTTCAAAAAATATTAGCAAAAAAAGGTCACCTGTAAAATGAAGTGACGATGGTTTGCGTCCTCTAAGCATAGGTCTCCTCTATCCAAGTGGGATCGGAACATGGACAGATACTCATTTTGCTGACTGATGTCTGTGGCAAGAATGAGATCACCTATCTGGCTTTCCATCAGCTGCCTGTAGTAATTAGCGATACCAAGCATTCAGACAGCATAGCAATTAAGAACAGCAGCCATCACTACATCTACATGTCTTCTTTGTCATATTCATTATGATACAAATTCAAGTCACAAGCTTGCTGATCGGTATTTGCACAGGATGGTTTCTTTTTTGTTTGTTTTTCCTCTCTTCCTACGACATCCATGGAGATATCAGAACATTTCATCAGCAGCTTTCAAGAAGATTGAAACAGTTTTTAACTTTTTTGTTTGTTTTTCCTTAAATATGCACAAATTGTTTAATGCATATTGATTGTTACAGTAGGTGAAAAAGGTCTATTTTAAACTGCAATTGCAGTGACAGAATGAGAAAAAGCTGCCAAGTTTAAAATAATTTAATATAAACAGGTGCTTGACTGCATGAACACACCCCTTCAGTGTGCTCACAGTAGATGTTATTTCCCAAATATCACATTGCACCATGAACTCCCCTACTCCAGTAGCATGGTATCTGATAATTCTTAAAATAGATGTGAATGCAAAATTTAAATTAGGAGCTGCCACACAATAATTTATTCTTTCTTAAGTGGCAGCTTACTTGCATCTTAAACTGATCTATAATATTTTGTATAAAATGTACCTGTTTTCCAATGACATATGTGCAAATAAACCAGACTCTCTCAGCAACCCCACTGCTGATCTCCAGTGATGGTTCTCCAATACTGAGGTATTCTGGAAATGAAAGTGATACCACAGATGTCAGTGACTTTAGGTCTTAAAAGGATTGAATAGCTTCACACTAAGCGCTGTACCACAGAGGGGGGTTTGGTTGGTTGGTTTTGAAGTGGATTAAAGCTCTCACATCCTGAATACTTTGATAGCTTGCACATTTTTATCCCAGTGGCATGGAAACATCTCAAATTCACACCTACAACTAGCTAAAGAAATCGCAATTTATATTCTTTTTATGTACTCCTCAGGAACCCTCCAAATCTGTTTTTCACAAAACAACCAATTTTCTCCTTACCTTATACAAAGTTGCTAAGTAATGGTTTGTTTTAATTAGGAAAGGTTGATTAACGCCTGGGTGATCCAAATCATGTGTGGCAGCTGCAATTAAACTGAGCAGAACATCCCACGGAGTTAAGGATTGGGAAAGCTGTAAGATAACAACAACAACATGTAATTCTGTCAGCAACACAAGTATAACCCCCTCAAATAGGTGCACAGGTGTCACTTTTTTTCTTTTTTAGTAATTTAAAAGCAAATAGGAATTCTGAGGCAATTTAATGATGTAAAACCAATATTCTGATTCCCAAGTATTTTGTAGGGGGAAAAAAAGCTACAAAAATTTCAATGGTTTAAGCATTCTTCTTTCTGAATGTCAAGGTTCAGTCTCAGAAAATGCTGGCACAGAAAACGTGACTTTTTAGTTGGCAATGAATTACTATTTCTAAACAGATCCTGTTAAAAGCAGCAAATTCTTAAAGCGAGCTTTCTCTCATTTACCCAGCCTGTCTGTGTGCATACAGACTGCTTTAAATACATGCTATATTTTTAAAAAATACCGTCACCTTAGAAGGAAGAAGCTAACACTTTAGAAGCCTTAAGAACTGTTCAGAGCAGATTTCTACTCTTTTGCATGATTTTATTTCAAAGCCTACTGGGACAAGAACTGAAGGAAGAAAGTCTGCTAGAGATAAATATTTTCGAGAAGCACGTGCCTGGTAATTAACTAACTCAGCATGCAACTGCATGGTCTGCTTTTCACTGTTCTTAGATATTCTTCCTGTTACTACTTCTGGTTGGGAAGTTTGGGTTAAGCTCAGTATGGATGCCTAGCTGGCATTAAAACAGAGGATAGTACGACCCTAGTCGTACTTTTTTTTGATAGTACAAAAATGAAATGTAGCAACCCCCCTGCAAGGACAGGAGTTTATATTCCCTTCTGCTTTTGCCATCTATCATGCCTCATAAGTTTACAATGCTTTTGGGTACAACAGAACCAGTAGCTATGTATGTTCCAAAAAAGTCCATACCAGAAGCATTACAAAAATTTCATCGTGAGTATTAAATAAAAAAAAAAAATGCTCAGAGCCTCCAAACTGCATGCCATAAATATAACTGACATGCATCAGTTCTGCAACCTGTCTTACTGCCCCAACAACTGATCTGAGAGCAACACTGAGAAACAATGGGAGGAGTGGGTAAAGAGCCTCTGAAAATGTTCGTGGAACCAGCACTTACTTGTTTTCACTTCAGAAATGGAATAAAAAGGCATTGTCTTCAAAAGAACAGCAAACTAGTGATAATTGGCATCAAGATAAATATCTTATCTCACCCTGGCTACAGAATACAACAGGTTGCATTGATTTAATAAAAAGGACAGGATTTGTTGCTGAGGATTGTGTACCCTCAGCAAGCTTGCAGGTGACACCAAGCTGAGTGGTGCAGTTGATACAACAGAAGGAAGGGATGCCACCTCAAGGGACCTGGACAACCTTCCTAAGTGGACCCATGTGAACCTGATGTCCACCAAGTCCACACCATAGTGCTGCACCCGGGTCAGGACAATCCCAAGAGATGAGCACAGACTGGGAGAAGAACTCATTGAGAGCAGCCCTGCAGAGAAGGATGTGGGGGTTCTGGTGGATGAAAAGCTCAACATAAGCCAGCAGTGCGTGCCTGCAGCCAAAAGGCCAACTGCATCCGGGACTGAATCAACAGAAGAGAGGCCAGCAGGGCAAGGGAGGTGACTGTCCCCCTCTGCTCTGCCCTGGTGAGTCCCCACCTGGAGTGCTGCGTCCAGGTCTGGGGTCCCAGCACAAAAAGGATGTGGGGCTGTTAGAGAGGTCCAGAGGAGAGCCATGAACACGCTCAGAGGGCTGGAGCACCTCTCCTGTGAGAGAAAGACAGAGAGCTGGGGATGTTCAGCCTGGAGATGAGAAGGCTCCGGGGTGACCTCATTGCAGCTTTTCAATACTTAAAGGAGGCTTATAAAAAGGATGGAGAGCAACTCTGCTCAGTCAGATAACGACAGGACAAGGGGGGGATGGTTTTAAACTAAAAGAGTTAAACTAAAAGAGTTTAAACTAGAACAGAATATTTAGATTAGAGGTTAGGAGGAAACTCTTCACTCAGTGGGTGGTGAGGCCCTGGCACAGGTCGCCCAGAGAAGCTGTGGATGCCCCATCCCTGGAGGTGTTCAAGGCCAGGTTGGATGGGGCCCTGGGCAACCTGATCTAGTGGGTGGCATCCCAGCCCATGGCAGGGGGGTTTGGTACTAGATGATCTTTGAGGTCCCTTCTAACCCAAGCCATTCTGTGATTCTATGATTTATCCCTGAAATTGTCTAACTTGCTTGCGCTTGGACTGCTGGCAGTCACTTAATATGAAGCAAACACTGAACTAGCTCACTCCTTGAGGTCTGTCACGCTGCATGTTTTCCCTCTTTGCTTTTCTTAAAAGGAAGAAAGGGCAAAGCATACTCTTGATGTCTTGCTATAATGTGCCTTCAGCAGAAGCATATTATTCATTAACATCAAAGATGAGCCAAACAAGAGTTTATACAGTAGAGAGGAAAAAAAAAAAAAAGAAAAAAAGAGGTAAAAAGAATCATGAATATACGGTTTATTATTGCCAGCTCTGACTCAGGCTGCAATTCCATGTAAATGTCTTTGGGCACAGCTCTATGCTAAACAGCTGCAAACTTAATCAATTTGCTCATCTGGTTCACAATGAAGTCACACAAAAGACAATGCCAGCTCAAAAGAAAAAAAAAAAAGAAAAGCACACTACTAAGTGTGAAAACACAGCCTCAGCAACATGGAGATCCTCCCCTCTGCTCCTTTTTGTGTTCCTGTTCCACCACCTGTTCAAAAAGTGGGTTTGGGGATTGAGGGAAAGAGGCTGTTGTTGCATTTATTGTTTGTTTGTTTTTTCTTTCTTTAAAAGGAATGTATGTGCATGTGCACACAAACCACTTATACACATACAGAAATATCTATATTGCTATATTTACATGTGATGTAAAATTGAGAACGCTCTCCCTTACCTTAGGCTCTTGTAAATAACAGTGCATGGCCTGAGTCACATCAGCAGCATGAACTGCATTATGATAAGGATTTTGACTGTGATAATCTTCTTGAACCATAACTGCAGGAAAATAACAAATATCCAAATTTAAATAAAATAGCAATTTTTCCAAGTACCATTTTATGTCCTTGTTAGACACAGAAATATGCAATATCACAGGCTACACACACATAAAAGTGTCAAAGTCAATAAATTGCCAGTTGAACTAACACCCGGGTGTAACAGATTTGTATGTGAGCGAACTGTATTTTCTAAAAGAAATCAACTACATGTAAAGTCATCTCAGAGCAAAAATTATACAACTTGAAGTCAGTATATTATTATCTGAGGTACTTTGACTTTAAGAACTTTCCAGGAAAGTCTCCCTTTGAAAACCTCGCCTGCCTGAATGTTGAGGCATCCTGGAATACAAAATGAAGATACTATTAAATGGAGCATCAGGATGGCTTAATATCATGCCTTCAAAGCAGAGGAATTAGGCAGTGTTTTATTGTTGTATCAAGTGCTTTTCTTTCTCCTCCTGGACAGCAGTTGTGGGAAGACACCTCTACATAGTTTTCTATGGGCATTTTCTCATACTGTCACTCAAAGAAATTGAAGCCCATGTACAGTTTAGAAAATAATTTAGACCATGGTCTGATTAACCTCTCCTAGATTTAATATTTCCTATTTAACTTCTTCCTTGCTTTGCTACTCTCTACTCCATCTTCCTGTCTTTTAGCCCTGTAAGTAGAATATTTTATGTAGTTAAGCTAATATGGATATCCTTTAGAGTACAAGAACTGTAACATTTAAAAGGATGAAGGGGGAGAAGATCTGAAGTACAGCAATCAAGTTTTATTCCAAATCGCAGAGTTTTGCCTGATGATGCATTAGTTCTTTCACGTAAACTTCAAAAGAACATTTTCCTGGCCAACTACAGCCTGTCATTCCCATCCAAATCTCTTTTCCTACTCTGTGTACAAGCCAGCCCCGTTCCATGTAATTGTGACTGTAATGTTAAAAGTATTACTGCCATGGTATTTCTGAAGATTTGTGGCTCATGAGAAGTTAAAGTGCTGTAACCACTGTGTGATCTCAAGAGCATCCAATGCATGGTTGACACCTCATATGGACAATAATAAAGCATCTTTGCACTCCATTAACCTGAGGCAGAACTCCCTTTCATGTATTTTTCATGTTCAGTGCACAACTGAAGAGGTCCTGGGTTTAATCCTCTGTTTTTATGGATTCATAAACTGGTCCTGTTTAAAGTCCACAATTTTCCTAACTTACTTTAAGAAAATAGACCTAGGATAGTATTTAGATTGTGGTTTGCCAGAATTAGAATGGCACACTATATGCACAAAAATAAAACGTTAAGGTCCCATCAAGGACTAAACTTAGATTTCTCTCATTATTAAAAAAAATCCCAGTAAGTTCTAAGTGGATTTAGTGTGGCACCAGGGAACACTTGAACTGTCTTAATCTTCTTGAATTTGATCTTCAGATTGCTTTGGAACAAGGTATAAAAGGTAGCAAAAGAATGATTTAAGTTCATGCTAATGAGCTGTATTTGGAAGAAAGGTTGCTTGATTGCACAGATGGGTAGGGACAGAGCTAAGAAACGTTTTTGTTACTGCTGTTAAGCAGAAGGCATCAATAAAAACAGGAAGGTGGTGAATTTCAACGCTAGAATGAAAAATTGCCTTCTTCCACAGTCTTTTTTAAGTAAATTAATCTTTTGCTAAATCTCAGCTAACCAGGAGATAAGCAAGGTGACAAAGACAAAACACAGTTACAACTTCAGTGGCTTAAGACCAGATTTCTACAACCGCTTTCTCACACTGCATTACATCAGTTCTCAAGGTCAGCTGCTCTGCCTTTTTGGAGCTGGGGAGAGTTGAGTCTGCTTTAAAACAACAGTAAAGTCATGACAGGACTGATAAAATTTATGAAGTAGAAGGAGAATTCAGTGACAAAAACAAAAGTATTCCCTTTACTTGAAAGGGGAGAAAAGCCTTCTGAATGTGGTTTCTCCTCTCATTAAATTACAAGCTTTGGAACCACAATCTTGTTTTCTCTGAAGCCGTGAAAGCCTGCTAAGAGGGACCTGAAACCTTTCTCCTGGTCTTTTAAAAATCAGCATCCCACTCCACAAAATTAAGTAAAAGGTACCACCACACAAGAACCAAATGAAGGACACCTCACACTAGGGTCTGTGTGCTGTGAGGATGCAAAAAGACAGCTCCTTCAGCTGTCGAGTGGAAGTACCACTTTGTTCGAATACTCCATATTTACAAATCTTTCTACTGAAGCACTGCCACAGGCCCAAACACCCTCATAACATTGTCTTGCGCTCTGTCCATGGAGGCAGTATGTCTGCAGTACAGTGAGTATTTGTACAAGGGCTTGAAAAGCAAGAGACGGCATCAAATTGGCACTGTTAAGCATTGCCAACATGGGTATGAGCAGCATAGTTAGGAAACTACATTGAGAACTTCAGAAATGGAAATTAAAACCTAACTGAAGACAAAACCAAAGAAAGGAGCAGTCTATCCTTTCTCAATAAAAATGCCACATGAATGAATTCACATATATTACTGATGATTTAGATTTAACAAATACAACACAGCATCTGCTATGAAGCTACTCAGCTTGTCAATACTTGCTTGATTTTAACAGAGATTTCTATACTCACAGAAACTTTGAGAGATTTTCTCTCAGTCAATGTACTTCAAATCACTGTACAATCTGGACTGGATCAGTACTCTTCAAACCTTATAACTAAACTATAACCAGCACTTCAATTAAAGTATAAAAATGCGGATAAACAGCAATATTCATCATAATAAAAAGCTGTATTTACCCAAAAATCTACGAAGTTTCATCGTATCTAACTGGAAGTGTTCAATTAGTCCATGAAGATTAAACAGATGAAAGGTTAAGCTGACTAGACTGTTTCCTAAAAATAAGATGAAAATACTAATTCATTGGAAGTCATGAAATCAGTGACTTTCACAAGAAATGTACTTCAAACAAATTGGTGACAAAAATTACACAAGCAGATTTCTCTACACCAACTTAAGGTTAATATTTAAATTTCATTGCATAACAAGATTCCATCAACTATCTCCTGTAGCAATCACCAATACTGTCCACTGTCAGCTGATAAGAGGAAAATATTACCAAACATTAAAAAAAAGCAGAGTTTCACTGTGCAAATCTGTTAAAGCAGTATTCAACTTTGTGGTACATCGCATCATGATTTTTATAAATGGACACACAAGTTAAAAAGGAATACCAGAACAGTCAGGCAAACATAAAAGCCAGTCAACACTGTTAACTTGTGTACATTGCACATGTGCAATCTTGTGTCTTTTTTTTGTGAAGCCACTCCTTACTCAACCCAAAAATCAAAGAAAAAATGTTTACATTTCTCTAGGAAATGTATACTATTACGAGCTTACAATGTACTTTGCCTATTCACAGCTATAATATTACAATCACTTGCAGTGACAAAACAAATAGAACTGTGCGAGCCAGGGAAATAACCTGCACGCTTACTGTTTACTTGAAACAGCTTGCAGATTATTTGTATTTACTCTGCAAACAATATGTAATGATGGATTACTCAGCTTTGGTACATTTACTCCGACAATCTTCATTTAGCAGGAATTAGAGAATGTAGCATGGGCAGAAACCGAGGTACAAAAAGACAAAGGTGTCTGCTAAATCTGGCTTATTACTAGGCTTGACACGTGCATGCCACTTCCTCGCAGTAAGATACACAGTTCTTCAAAGAGCATTTACTGAGTAGCTAATTTCTCACAGGCTCGTCCAGGGCAGCTCATCCAGCAACGCTCTGTACACAGCATTCTCCTCTTAAAAACTTCCAATAACAAGACTGCCTGTTCAAAACGTTATCCTAAAATGATTAAATTAAAATGCAAAGAGGATAATATAGGAAGGCTCCCACAATAGAAGCTGCAGTGACAGTAACTAAAGGGTATCAAAAACAAAAAGCATATTTAGGATAGAGAAGGCCCCATATAGAAAGGAGGACTTCAGTTTATCGGGAGTAATCTGATCTGAAATAAACTATGCTTATAAACAATTTAGCTTGCACACCCAACTTTTTTGATTCAGTTAATCAGAACTTATAATTACCTTATATCAGAACTTACATGTATAATTACATCCTATCTGCAAGAATCCCCACTGTTTTCATTTTTACATCCGTGCTTTGCACTAAATGAAACTGTGAGGACCCCACTTTTACTCTAGGTTAAGTCAAGCATCCTTTTAACAAAACAGCAGAGAAAATTATCTTTTGGTGCCATGTTTTCCTTTCTGAACTTCGTTTCTGTTTCCTCCTGCCAAACTTTAAGCACACTGACTGCATCTCTGCTACCAGCTCCTCTTGACTGACGAAAGAACTGGAGCAGCTGCTCTTCATTCACAGCCCAGGCTCCAAGAGCTTTCTACACTGGCACACATGCCTGTCTCCTTGGTGTTGGACTCATCTCCTCCTCCCATTCTATTCAAAATCCAGTTTCCATTGCTGCATATTATAACACAAGACTTCTCCCTATCCACTCCAGCAGCCTTTCTCCCTTCCAGCACATTTGTAAGTCTCTTTTTTAACTGGCTGTCTACTAAAAAAGTAGTAATAGTCTCTAAAGGAATTAAAACTGTTCTACCCAATATTCAATTAACCCAAAAAATAATTTGTTTAGTGAAACTGACCTTTTGGACACAGACATGTAAATTAACAGCATTCCATAATTATAAAAAAATATTACATTAGCAAAGTTAATTGTCAATTTATATCAAATTACTACTTACAGCACAAAAAGAGAGAACAGCACCTGCAAAGTACAATGGCCTCTGCTACAAATCAATGATTATTATCAGTACTGACAGTAATGGCATTTTAAGAGAGTGGCAAGGCAAACTAGAATTTAGATTAAGGACTATTAAATCAAAATGGTACCTGATGAAATCTGTGTTTTTGAGTGAACGAACAATCACATCATAACATAAGAGCAATAGCTAAATTATGCTAAGAGATAAAAACATGAATGAAATAGAAAAAGTAAACTCACCATTTGTCAGTCTATCGAAAAGAAAAATATCAAAATTCCAGTTTCCAACCTTCTCAAGCATACACTGAAAGAAAACACGAAAGCTGTAACTTTGTTTTCCTCAGCATATGCCTATCTTCCCATAGCCCAGAGGAAATATTTATTATTTCAGACTGACATACATGTAAATCTTAAGAATCTCTATATACAAAAAAAGGTATTAAAAATGATTGCATGATTACAGCAAAACTTTAACATATGTGCCTCAAATTACAAAACTGAAATATAAGTGTCTTGGCAGTATGGGTTTGAGATCTCCCCTTCATACCCTTAGTCATTTGCTTAAAAGAAGTGACACAATTTTAAAACAATTGGGTTATAAACAGAAGCAGTATGATAGAGTAACTCTGTTTAGACAAAAAAAAGTTGAGACATCTTAAAGGCCCACACTTGACATTTCACGTAATCTTTTTAATAGATGTACGGATCACAAAACCCTACGATGACTTACAACGTTTTGTTTCAGAATCTTTTCCGGATTTTTGCAATGCATTAATAGTTACCCCATGAGTAGTCCTTTATGTTAATTTCTCTCTTTCCCTTTTTGTTCATATAGAAGAAACAGTATCTAGGTTTTTTACTAGGAATATAAAACAACCTTGTAATTTCTTCCTAATAAACTTGCTTTTCACTTTGCATATGGCTAGATTAGCACTTCACAGCCACTCCACACGAACTATTTTTTCATGAACATGGATGAAGAACAAAGCACATTCTAGTCCTCAGAGTCTGTTTTAAAATTGATACTTGCTTTCTCATGTTCCCATTAAATTAGTAGCTGCTTTGTGATCCAGTTACTATGTCCTAGTTTTTCCTTCACCAGCCATTAAAACTGAGCTACCAGAAGAAATAAATAGCATTAACAAGATGTTTCTGCTGTTAAATTGCACATATATTTTTAAGTTCATCCACAAAGTTATCAGAGTCTTCCTATACTGGAGCCTGATCACACTATATAATATCAGACATGCTGTATTTTAACGATATTCTTTTTCTGCATCAAGGTTCCTACCAAAAAGCATTATACACAATCAGTAGCAAGACCCAGCCTTTGGGCTCTCGACAACCTGTAAACTTTGGCTGCTCATTCCCCTTCAGCATCCTCTGTCATCAATTCACCAGCCCTTTCTTTACCCAGCTAACAAATTGTTAGTATTGCCTCTCTTCCCAGCATGCTTTACCTGTCCCATGGCACAGGCATATTACAGCTATCATACTTTTCTAGAACTGCATATAAAAAAATGTCATTTTGATGTAATATTCTACTGATAACTTCAATTACTACATTTCATTGAGCTTTTTTTTTTTATTTAAGGAGTCAGTCACTCCTTCAGATGGTCATTAATGAAATCAGACTACAAAGGAAAAGGGGAGGGAGAGAAAGAAGTTGCCCAAATTGTTCCATTACATTTCTTAAATACAGATACATTCTTCCTCACTTTTTCTTCAATTATTATGTTGATAATATATCCTTGATTCACTAGATTATTTTATTTATTTATTTATTTTAAACTGCAAGCCACGTAAGCTCTAAACAATATCCCAGTAAACTCAGGGGAGGTGAAGGAGTTTGTCAGAAATCACATAACATTGGCTGGACTTTATAAAGTATGTGCAAAACATACATGCACACATAAAAATAGATGCTTAAAAACTACTTCCTTGCACTGCCTCTTAACATGAGGTTGCTATATGCAAACAAACATTTTAAAGACACGCTTGATAAAACCAAGATAAAAATTAAGCCACTAACCTTTGCTTGTCCATTATAATCATCATCTAAAATGTTTGAAGAATTTGGAACAGTGATACCACGGAAAAAACGGGAAGATCTCAGGTATCGCTGGAAACTAAGCAATCTTCTCACATTTCTTGCAGACACAGACACTTCAATTTCAGAATTTGCTATAAAAAAAAAAAAAACAAGAAAATAAACACTCTCTCAAAAAAAACTTTACCAAGAAACACTGTTCAAGGAAGTCTGGCAGAACAATTGCACAGCCTTTTTTTTTTTTTTTTTTTTTTTTTTTGGTGCATCAAATGTTTTGGCCATGAACAGAGATCACTATGAATAGTGAACGCAGAGATATGGCTTAGAAAAGAAAGTTTTCTATGTAAGCATCCTGTGAAGAAAAACAAATATTTAACTTATAGCTGAAATGTTTCTTTCTAAGGAGCACTGCTACTGTTAGGACAGAAATATTACAGAAATTATGCAAGCACACAAATATTGCAAGCAAGTTCCTTTTGGAAAACTGCTGTCACATATGCACATCTAATCCGTGCCCCTAGCAAATCATATCAGATACATATACCATCTAAATAATGCGTTGATGCAGAAGTTATAAAGTGATTTTGAGCATCTACAAGTAACACATACGCAGATTTGAAAGTTCAGAAATTTTCTTAACTTTACTAGCAAGGTTTTAACACACGAGCTTTTCCAGGTAATTTTACCCAGAACTACTTCTCTGGAAAAAAAAAGAGAAACAATCACACACCGACCTACACTTCTCAGTGTATCTAACTTGCTTTCTCAGTACAGTTTAACAACTATAGAATGTGTCTTAGTCTCCTTTCAAAGAATAATCCAACTATTTTGCTTTACTTTTATTAGACTAACCAGTTTAGCTGTCCAAAGGACTCATGCTAGCTTATGACCACTTTCCCTTGATACGGTTAAAGGGTCCGTCTGTTTGTTTCAGAAACCTGCAGACCAAAGTACACATTGCTACCATTTCTTTGCAGCGGTTCAGATATTTCCAGTCTGAAATATTTATGGCCAAACTTCACCTTTACTCTCTTTCCAGCATTACTCCAAACAGTAGTTTAACATAACCAACAGTCAACAATTTTGATGTTCCTTCATTTTGTCCAAAAATATGTATATTAAAAAGAAAAAAACATGTTAAGATAGTAAGTAAAAGCAAATATGCTGTTTTCTAAACATACAGACTTTCAAAACAACATGAACCCAACTTCTTGACCTTCCACAAGCAAGGCAGATTAGAAATCGGTGAAATAAACCATCATAGTATTTGTTTTAACACACAGCCTAAAATATGTTAAGGGACAAGGGTGTGGCCTTATTAAGGACCTAAATTAAAAGCCTCGATGATTTCTAGTGAGAGCAGTTCGATTCTATGTAAGATAATATGCAAGATAAAGCTTTAATCGTATAAATTGATCTCCCTGCAGAAGATACACCGTTCTTTCTGCTCCACGTTACCTCCTTGATTTATTTCCAATCTACACTAATAAAGCATTTCTGAACAGAAAAGAATTACACTAACACACAGTATCTGAAGTGCAGCGACATTTTATATCAATTGTCTGAATTAACAGCAATTTAATGGACAAAAGTGGAATCATCTTTCAGACACAGCTGAAAAGCATCAGGTAGCTTATCACGACACTGAAGTAAGTTCCTATCATTTCAAAGAGCTAACATAGACAACTTCAAATGAAATATTTTTCTCCTACTCATCCCAATTAAAGTCAGGGGCGCTTCCTCTGAAGACACTGATATGCATATATCCAGGTTATGTAAGCAGGTGTACTACATATGATAAATTTGCTTATAAAAATAGCGTTCTCAAATACAGAAGGCAAATAAATAAGAGTCTGTCATGATGCATTACCATGACAATATTTTTTAACCAAGTTTATTAACAGAGTACAGTCTGAGACACCGTCAATCCTGTAGAACACAGAAGCAGGCAGCAATGTAACTGCTCCTGCTAGGACAGCACAGGTTTCGAAGTTCTTTTTTCCCCTCTTAATCTTGATCTAGTTTCTTAAAATCCAAATTTCAGACCTGAGGTCATTCGGTTTGAAATAAAACAATATAAAATGGCTACATTTTGGTCATGAAATTATCTAAGATGTCCACAAATCCATATACAAAATCCAGAAACTTCACTACATCTCAGTAAAAGAAAATACTTCAATAGGAAAAATCTTCCAGAAGTACAAACAGTTTTCTTGATCATGAGTAGTCTTTTTATAGGTCTGTAGTTAACAAAAAGCACTTCTGATGTCATGCTACAAGTAACTCTTTCATAGATGCCACTCAGTCTTTGGCAGAACAGCAGCACAGTGTAGGTAACACAAGTAAAACACATTTTTGACAGCAAAGCACAAAAGCATGATCATTCAGCTGTCTGTCCCTACATTCCACCTGTTTTCACATTTATAAGTCATTTTAGGGGATTTGCACAAATTTCAATATTTTTTGTCACTATGTGGGTACAGAAAAAATAATTTTTCAAAGGAAATGCAGTTTCCTGCAAAGGTGAACAGTCATTACTCTTCACTTTACAATGCACTAGTAAGATTCAACTTCAACATAATTTTCACCTCTAAATTATCATCAGTTTGTACAGTTCATAAACCACGACCTGTCCATATCATTTTATTCCTCCTCCTTATTTAGTAAAAGAAAAAAAAGTCCAGCCTCCAACCATTTCATGCTTCTGGAAAGCACTGCCCCAGCTGATGTAATTCAAGCAAGCTACAACAAAGCCCATTTCATTCTTTATCCTTCTAGGCAGCACTGCTGTTATTACAGTATTACAGCCTCATGAAATGGTTGGAGGCTGGAAGGGACCTCAGGAGGCCATTTAGTCCAACCCCTCCTCAAGCAGAGCCACCCAGAGCAGGCTGCCCAGGCGGCTTTTGAAGATCTCCAAGGAGGAGACCCCACAACCTCTCTGGTCAACCTGTGCCAGGGCTTGGTCACCCACACAGCGAAGAAGTGCTTCATGTGCATTGTGCCGGTGCCTGGGGCTGCTCCTCCTCAGGTGCAGGACTTGGCATTTCCCTTTGAGCTACTATTCATTCCACACGTATATCCCAAGTTCAGCTGAAGGTACTAACACCTCAACCAAACATCCCATTATTTAGACCTCCAGTGATCAGAATCACTTCCAAATGAGAGGTTTTGAGCCCTTCCAGAATACCTGGTTCAGGGGGACTACACCAACCCAGCAAGTGAGCTTATCTCCCTAAAATAGTTAGACATTTGATATGGGATGACTGGGGATAGGTGAGTCAGATGTGGAGGTTTGACAGGTAATTAATTTAAAAAGAAGGCTGAAAAAGAAAATAGCTAGCTTTCAAGGAAGAAAATTTCAAGGGGAAAAAAAAAAAGATTTTTAAGCTGCAGTAACACTGAGAGCATCCATACTTGCAGCTCCCTTTTTGTCAGAAAGTATTATTGTAAGGGATAACATAGAAATAAAAATACAAAATAAATTTTTGTGAGTTCTGGCAGACCAGCAAATACAAGTTCATGAGAAGGACTGGTAAAGCCTGAATGGTGTAACAGTGCAACAGAAACTTGGTTTCCCTTTATATATATGATTAACACATAGTTTTATGACTAATGATAGAAGAGGGTAGGCTGACATTCTTTGCTAATTTCAGTGACCCTAGGTAATACAGTAAAATAAAATAAAAAATAGAGGGCACCATAATGGCTTTACTTTCTTTCCATTTATAATGGAAGAGTGCGTTACCTTTGCTCAAGGCATGGCATGAAAACATTTCTCCTCCCGGCCCAAATGTCCTTCATTTCATTTGCTTCGTTTCATGAGCTTTCCGTGTGCTAAATGCCTTTTTAATGTCTTACCCTGAGCATTTGTTCTTAAGAGATAAGGACAGTATAAGGATAAATTAGAATGATAAAATAAATAAGTACATGACATGAAAGCAAAGTCAGGATGTTGGAAGTGCTAAGAAGGAAGCCGCAGCAGTCAGATCCAGCTTTGATGCAAGAAACCAGACGACAAGCTGTAGGTCTTTGTGCCTGGTCAACAGCAGCTCTCCTAGGATGTTCTTCCTTTTTCAGTTCATTCCCCACTTCAAGTTAGAATACCATCCGATGTGCTTTTTACTTCTAAACTCGTTTATTTATTTATTAGGATAGTCATTCTTGTTTCCAGGCATCTAGAAATGAGATACTAATAGAACAAAAAATCCGAAATACTCTAAAATAAAAATAATGGTTTACTAACATCAGTTATTTTAGCAAAATGTTATGAATACACATCAAAAAATTAAGTTATGCAAGTTGCCTTCATGCAACAGGTTTCATCCGCATTCCAAGACACTTAGTCTAATCCTTTCCCACTCCCAATCTTTGAAGCGTATTCTATTTCATGAAAAGAAGGAAAAATTGTCATGTTTCACAGGGACTTTAGAAATTTTTTTTCTTGTGTTAAAATAAGAAGACAAAATAGGGAAAACACAATCAAAGCCACCTTAGATTGATATATTTATTCTCAATATTTGCATCTTTTGTACAGTAAGGAAAAAGAATGAAAGGAGGAATGACAACTTAGTAGTTTAATTTCTTATTTATAGAAGCCTTAAATCCTAGCAAAACCGATTTGGTTTTCTTTTAATGCAAAGATAATTCCTAGCCTCTGATGGGGTTTTGGTCAAAACAAGGCAATCCAGCTCATGAACTTTACCTCCACATCTTCCCTGCTACAGCCTGAAACATAGATACAAAATTATCTATGATAAAAATTGATTTTTACTATTATCAGTAGAGAGTTTAACCAAGGATATCTGATATCTCTGCCATTAACATAAATAAAAATGAGGATGTATAATATAAGAAGTGAAAGCATGGATCTTTCTCACGTTTGAATATCAAACAGGAATTTGAGGTGCACAGGTCCACCAGAGGAGATTTCTTTTTCTTAAAAAAATGAACTACAGAGAATCTCTTCTCTCTTCATGGAACATTTCACAATTTTGGTATAGTAAAGACAAGTACACATTTACTTAGCTATTCCTTTCATGATTTTTACATAGCAGATATCACCAGCCCTGAGGTACTAAAGGAAAGTTTCCACTACCTGTAAATATACTGAAAGAAATATTCAATTTCATATGACAACCGCAACTGTATTTCTAAGGCCTTCCAAGATACTAATTGTTTTCTATTTATGAACAATTTACAAGTATTACCTAGCACTTCACACCACTAGAGGGACCCATAAGCATTCTAATTTTGCATCTATTCCCAACAAACCGTTAGGAAGTGCATTGCATTAGATGTATTAGATTGTTTTCTCTGAGTTCTGTTTAGCTCTATACTCAGTTTTTCACTGTCATAGTTTGCATTTTTAGGTACTTTTCAGATATTTGGTATTAGTCATTAATAAAATCTATGATATAACTTGCGACATACAATTTCAGAAGGACTTTATATATAAAGATTACTGGTGTCTAAATTACATTGTTATATTTCCTTAGATCCACTCTTAAGCCCTGTTAGCATCATTGTAAGGCTATAAACCCCCTCTTAAAAGAAAGTCAGGTCAAATTGTTTTAAGGTATCCTACGTATGCATTTGTGTACACATTCAGACTTTTTTTTTTTTAAGAAAACGATCACTGAAAATTATGCTATGGAATAATGTTTAATGAAAGAAACATGGCTTTGCAATTGTCTTCTGACTGACTGGAAAGAGAAAAAAAGTAGTATTAACTTTCAAGAAACTCTAACAGATATCCCCCAATGATCAAGTACAACCATTAGGCACCACTATCATGGAAGATAATCCTCTCTCTGAAGGACCTTGCAGAATAAAATACCGTCTTAGCAAAGTATAGAAGCCATAGACCATCAGGAGGGAAGCCACAGACTTCAGGATGGAAGAGACTTCTCATAGCTCTTTGGACCAACTCTGCTCAAAGCAAAGTATTTGAGAGAAATGACTCAAAGTACAGGGATTTTACTACTACAGTACAAATTAAACACCAAATCACCAATGGTACTGTATGCTTTTAAATAACACAGCACCAAAAGTGTACAGAAAACACTACGAAAAGATATCTAAAAGGACTCTATCCATATGATTCTTTTGAATTTTGGCTCCTTCATCTTTGTAAATACCACAGGAACAATGTAAAATTAAGTGAATTGAGCAATGGAACTCCTGTACTGAACTGAATAACATTTTACAATTATTTGAAAACTAGGGAACAGTACTCATAAGACATACTCTTTCCCTACCGATATACTGAATCATAACCCTAGCAATCTTGTAGTTACATACTTTCTTTGACCCGAGTCCATCTACAGGGCAAGGCAAATCTGTAGCTCACACCATTATGTAGTGTAAACCAATAAGCTTCACTGAAAGAAAATACTTAGCTATGTATCATCAGAATACACTAATGTTTCCTGGGGGGAAAAAAGTTATACTTAAGTGTCATCGGTGTTGAGATGTTAATGCTCTTGAAGAACAAACAAGAACACATGACAACATAATGGTTCGAGTCTTTTCCCAAAACAAGGATAATATATTCCAGACCGTCACCAGATCTTTTTTTCTAGATGTCTTCCAAGAAAACACCCACTCTTTTGTGTTGTATAATTCTCCAGTTCCATGACAATGGAATGACAGAACTATCAAGTAATTCTTTTTGGCCATTCTTCCCCACACACACAAATGAAAGAAGAATTCAAAAAAGAAACACTCTGGTTGACGGAAAAAGGAGAATTCCTTTAAAAGGCTGCATGACTGTAAGTAGAAAAGTCACACTGGAAACAGACAAAAACAAATGAATTCTTGCATTTTTTATGACGGCAAACTTGGCTCCAAGTATAACTTTAAAAATAAGCTACCTGGAAAAATGGACACATTAGAGAGGTTCAAAGGAAGTGAAAAAAATAGGATGTGGCAGTGTCTTCTTCTAAGGTCAGACTTACCTCCACAATAAAACACTGCGCTGTACCTCTGCAAGACTCCAGAGCACACGTGCTGTTTTACAGAAACTTAAAAAAATTGCAGATAAAACAACCATCTACGACAGCAAAATATGTGTA
This sequence comes from Anas platyrhynchos, assembly GCF_047663525.1. NCBI lineage: Eukaryota > Metazoa > Chordata > Aves > Anseriformes > Anatidae > Anas > Anas platyrhynchos. The sequence goes on along the minus strand of NC_092588.1, from coordinate 36,383,077 downwards.
TCTGTCCTGTATTCTCAACTGGAAGCTTTTACATGGAAATCTTCCTTAACCAAGCTTACAAATACACTTGGATTTCAAGTTTAATTTCACTGTTTTCTTTTGACCAAAGCTCTTTTTAGATTTTCCCATGACTAGGCTTTTGCAGCTTCCCTTGTGTGATTGCATTCTCTGCACTAATTTAAAGTAAAAATCTCTCTCATCAGAATGAGAGAAACTATTTTAGCAATCCAGATTATGAATAACGAAACGCTAATTTCAGAACGTGTCCTGCACAGAAAGGGAACTTTCAGAGAAATCTTGAGTGTGAGCCTTTCAGTCCTTATACTGCTGGTATTTTCACACAGAAATAAAATACTTAAATCAACCTCTGACCACACAGGAATCTCCTCGCGTGATTTTCTTTGTTGGGAAATTTGCCTTTCTTCACAGTAGAAGATATAAGAATAGCTTTCTTTCCTGTTCAACAAATTCAGCTCAGTAATTACTCTATTTTCATGAAATAAAAATGAGCATTCAATTTCTTCTGGGCTGTGCTCATTTTATCTCAGCCTCTAGATGACAGTCAAAAGCATGTTCGGGTACTGTTATGGATTTCCCAAACTCTTTAAGGGAATCAATTTGGACTTGAATTCTTCTTCCTCACTTGACTTCTGGCTTTTCATCTAAGATAAGTCTATTTCACTGTCCAAGGTATATCTTTTTCAATGATTTGTGAATGAGGCAAGTTCAAAGCAACACTGCAAATGCAGATGCTGACACTTCGTTGATGCTTGCCAGATCTCAAGGTAGCAGATACAATGTTCAGTGAATTTATCCACGTTTATATTTGTCTGAAAGTTGTACACCAAAGATAAAACCTGGCATTTCTTCATGTGTTTGCACTCCGAGAATCAGATTTATACATCGCCAATGCAAGTCACCTGAACTCTTCCATTCCACTGTAAAAGAGGCTCCGAATGCAGCCAGGGAGAAGACATCTATCTATATCTCAGTGATGTCAGTGAGCTCCAATCACGTTTTCTCTCCAGGATGCATCTCTGTACTGTAAGCACCAAGTTGATTCAAAACTGAGTCATTCCTAAATGTTTACAGAAACATACTGATTAACTCAAAAATCCTTTCTTACCTCTAAGATATTTTAACTCACAGATGTGACATACTCAGTTATCTCTGGAACACCAAGTAGAGCCACGTGTTGGCAACATCACCATCATCTCGTACATATAATGCTCAGACTACAGTGGCATGAGAGAATTCTGACAGCCTTTTGACAAGATCTTATCTATTTTGGTGCAGATACAAAAGGAAAAGCAAGAATAAAAAAAAGTTTCCTCTCCACAAGACCAAAGCTTTTTGGTTGGTTGTTTTTTTGTTTGTTTGTTTGTTGGTATCCGTTTTTTCCAGACTATACCCAACAACCTTTCCCCAAAAAGGAATTTTATAAGTATTAAATTGTATCTGCATAAGATGCTTCATGGTTTTGTTTGTTATCTTACTTATTCATTTTGGCTTCATTTCCCCACTGTAACATATTGTACGCCTCACTGAGCACATTCACTGATTTTTCTCAGGTGAAACTGAGTGATGGGAGCACACAATATATTCTTCTGTTTGTACACGCCAGAGTCTTCACAAAGAAAATATCTACACATATATACATGCATACATTTTAGCAAATTAAACATTACTGATAACCTCTAAATAACCAGAAAATAAAAACCTAAAACTTTATTGTTGGTTTGCTATTTTTAAAAGGGAACATTCATATACCATCATTTACCAATTATTCTAGAAAATGTTTTGTTTTGCAGCAGCTTTAATCAATGTAATCTGTTGACATTAAATTGTTCAGAAACAATTCAAAAAGCAACCACTTTAATTGTAAACTATTTGCAAGCCACCAGAGAACGAGAATGGTCATAACCAACCACTGCAATCACTTTTTCAGTAACTTCCCTGAAAATCAAACAGCACATGATGGTAGTCAGACAGTAAAATGTCAAACTTGTTACCTGAGGAGTGCAATGTAGATTCAGTGCTCTATGTTCAAATCAGTAAAATATTGTTAAAGTATATGCAATTTACTGTGTAACTGTGAAAAATGTATATCCACTGAACAAAAACTACAATTAATTTACTTCTGAGGAAGAAAGTTACGTGGCTGTTCTCCCCTCTCCAGAATCCACAGCCTTTAGCTGCTAACTCGCCCATGGTTCCACAGAAACATAATCACCAGATGACAGTAACAGATGAACTACTAATTGACATCCCTGTGATAACCGATTACAAACCAACATGTGGGACACAATACTGACTTTCCCCATGTGGCAGGATGTAGTCTTGTTCAAACAAAAACCTGTTTATTGTGCTGTCCTTTGTGATGAGTTCCCGTGAAGAGCTAGCAAAACATGATTCCTGGAACAGCATAAAGTGCAGAAGAAAAGCTGGCACCCAAAAAACGTAGTTTGACCATCAGTCAAATCTTGCATTCATAATCCGCAGATGTGTCTCCCACACTACAGTCTCTAACAACAACAAAAACATTTTTCCAGCAATCACTTTACAACCGGTTTTCCTAGAAAGAAGGTACAGGTAAGAATACTCCTACCCAATTTAGGGAGTTGAATATTCATATTCAATTACAGAATGCTGGGATGAAGATGCAGACACTGAGCTTATAATCCTTAAGAAGAAATAGAAGTGATCTTGCGATGTTAACAAAGTTTACTTTGGTATTTGGCAATACAAGTTAAAGTTGCAAATGAAAATAGCATTAAAAAGAAAAATGATCGTTTTTTCAACCTCCACCCCCCAAAAAAAAAAAAACACAACAGTAGCTTTCTGAAAATACAGTCATGCCTTTAAAATTCTGTACTCTTCAAACCTATCAATAACAGTTTGGATTAAGAAACCATTAATAAAACATTGGAAAAACTAGTTGGCAGTTTATTGGCTCGACTTCCTGAAAGACTTGGACATTCTTCACAAAACACCACTGAGAAAAAAAATGAAAACGATGCTTAACAACAAAAGTTAGCTAAGCAAAATATACAATAGCAATAATGCTTCAACACTGTGAATGACAGCCACGGCATGTCATCTGTAAAAGAGGTAAGCAACGATCACTGCAAAATTTTTAGAAACATAATGTAGAGTTAGTCAATAACAGATGAAAGTTACAATGAAACTTCACAAACACCATGAAGGAAACATAGCCAGGCATTACTGATGTTGGGTATGTAGCTGTTGTGGAGAGGGGGAAAAAAAAAAAAGACAATACTCAGATGCCTTAGCCTGCCTCTGCTGTAGAAGAGACCCATTTTGGGCCAGTTTTTGCTCCAAGCAAAGGAGAACATGTTTTAGCTTGACTGGCTCCTCTCTTATGGTTGACCATTTTTCAGCCCCATAGGTGAACAAGGCAAAAATTCTTCTGGAGTTACCAGAGGAAAAAATAAAGAAGGATCCCAATAATCAAGTCAGGTCAGTTCCCACAACTCCTCTCTATCTGCAGTCAAGTAGCAAGATACTAAAACTCTTTTGCCTAAAAACTATTAGGGAAATACTGATCAGGACTCAAGTAGCATTGCAGGGAGAATTAAAACTTTTTTTTTTAATTCTGTAAATGAACAGATAATTTATTGGTACTGTGGGATACAGGGCTGAATTCCTTACATGCCCTCATTCACCTTGTTCTTTATAGGAAAGAAACTCTATATGAAGTAGCAGGAGTCTGAAGTCTGCAATCAGCTCCGGAACAGGCCACGATTCTTAAATGCAAAATAAATCTGACTCTAATATGGCAACTCTGAGAACTGCCACAGCAGCTGACTCCAGAGGAAAGTTACAGCCGAAGAATTTTTGGGCCTCCTAGCAACATTCCTTGCTGTCATCAGACACCGCAGTTGATGTTGCTAAAAGTTGCTGCCTGTGCCTGAACAAGTAGGGGCAAGAAGAAAGGGTGTGAAAATCCTTTTCCTCATCTGCCTGATGCACAATTGTCAGGACGGGAACAACGTGACGAGTATCATAGAAAATACAGTTAATTTGATGATGGCAATAGTATCACACAAGACTAACATGCTGTTCTTTTAGTATTACTGTTAATATTTTCCTGTATCAGCATGAAATGCCATATATTTATATATATATATGTATATAAAATTCATAAATTGCATGCTATTTTTACAAAGGTGTTTGTTTTGTTTTTTTAATTCTCAGCAGAATTATCAGGACTTGAGACAGAATCTCTCTCCTCTTTATTTAAGCATTCAATACATCATACTCTTCAAACTTTGTTTTCTCACCTATTTTGTGAAACTAACTTTTGAATGAAACTAAGGGTTTAAGAGTTTTAGATTTAAGTAGTGACCTACTTTAAAAATGAGCATCTTCAGGTAGATCAGACTATTAATTAGCACAGTTTCTGCCACTCATTTTTTATTAATAAGGTAATTACAACCACACTTGTTACCGTGAAATAGCTTTTCCAAATCTCACCGTTGCACAGCCTATTCAGAATTGTGCAGATACAACGTTGGTATAGATACTTTGTGACGATACATTAATATTATTTGCATCCTTGAAATAACACGTCTTCTGCATTCTGCTGCATATTCATGTATGGTGGTTACTGCAGCTTTGATATTAAAAGTACTGATATATTTAGTTATAATATGGATGTAGAGAAAAAAAGTAAAATTATTCAAAAATATTCTTATTGTAATACTTCTCTGAGGAAAAAGAAAAAAAGTGTTTCCTAAAACCCATAATTAAAAAAAAAATAGCCTGCTATTTGCTTATAACACTTTCATCTCTATTTTAGATTTGTCTGCCTGTGAAAAATTTAAGGTCTAGCTACTTGTTTGAGAAAATGCAATATTAACTGACTACGATCAGGTCAAGAACAATGTACTGTAATTCTTTTCAAGCATCATCCTGCACCGAGCCCTTCTGCTGCAGGAAAGTATTCTTCTCAACTGATTGTGTCTTCCAAGTAAGTACTCAGCATACACATCAGTATTTTTAGATAAGTCTTATTTTCCACAGGAATTCAGGTCTAAATTCAATAAATACAAGTTTAAGCTATATTTTTAGAAACAGAAATTTAGTGGTGAAGATTTTCTTATTCAATTTTTGGTAATGAAGTAGCATGAAAGATTTTCTTAAGTAATATAAAAAATGGTCTTGCTAAATAAGCTGCTAACTCTATTTTTAGAGGCTCATTAGTTAAACTTAATGGAAGCCTTTGTTTATTTGTCATTAATCTGCTTTTAAATACTTACAGTGAAAAATACGGAAATCAATGTATGGATGAGAACCTCTTCTCTCTGTTTCAAATCCTGCCCGACTTCTTACTCGCACATCTCCTAGAAACAGGGTCAAGAGTGAAATAAAAGTGTGGAAGAGTGGCAGAGATAAAATGCAAATGAACATAGCCTGGAGGGGTAAAGATTCATGTACTTAATGGAGTAGGGTTATTCAAACAATAGGCCTATTTCAATGCTTTTCGTTTTAAAGGTGAAATTCAAAACAAAGTTTGAAGACTTGTTAAACATGCAATTGCATGCTTTCTCGTCAAAACCTCTCCTGCCTAAGCGTACGTTGCCAGAAGCATGTGACAAGCATTCAGATGAAATTAAGAACAGCTTGCTACACCAGTATGGTAAAAACGCACCTTGATATGACAGGAAACAATAACATTGAAAGTTGATTTGTTCCTCAGTAACACACATAAAACAATAACATTTCGTATAGTACAAAAAGATTCAGCTTCTAGAAATGGTAGCTTTTAGCAAATAAGCTAGTTACAGTATGATTTTATTTTACATAATAGAATATTTTCCCACTAGCATTTACTTACTTGCGCTCAGCTGTTTGAATATTACACATGAGCCTATTAAAATACCAAAACTCAGTATTAAAATTTTATAAAACTATTTTGCACTGCAATTAGCTTTAACCTGAATTTTAGCATACTTGTTGATTTCTACTTAGGCATTTTACCAACTGAAAGCTGATCAGTATTCTTTTGTAAGGTAGATGTATGCATAAGCAGTTCACTTGGATTAAAAGCTTTCACTTTAAAAAACCTTTCCCAATTATAAATTTGGGCAAACCAAATGCATTACACCCTGAGACGTTAACAAAAAAGTGATATCTAAGATGTGGAAAATTTCTGGTTTCTGATTATGAAAATCCTTTAAGTGTAGTATGCTCCTCTCTTCAAACAATGATTTTCATGTTAAAATTATTTAATGCAAGAAATCAAGATTGATTTTAATATATATATATATATATATATATATATATATATATAGTGCTATTTAACGTAAAGGTTTTTAACTAGTAGTATTCTAACTGCTTTTCCTTTGCCAACCAGCTAATTTGTAATGTTGAAAACAACAGTGTAAGTCAGAAGATACTAAAGTTTTGGTCAATATCTTTAGGTAATATACTTTCAGCACTTAACCATCTGTCCAGAGATACGTATCTGTAAGCACAGACATATCCATAGTGACACACTTCACGTGAATGTTATCTTGTGAAGCACGCTGGAAGCACCACAGAAGATAAGTATATCCCAGGCTCCCTCTGTGAAGAGTCTAAAGTTTTCTTATCAGTAAAAACATAATACTTTTTTTTTTTTTTTTTTTTTTTTTTTAACTGAAAACCTTAACAGAGCTGCAAGGTAAAGTAAGTCCATTGCTATCTACAGAAATTTTCAGGATGTGAAATTTTCAGTGGTCTGAAAATATTCAGACCACTGACAATATACTGAATTAAAAATTTCAAGTATTCATCTCAGCAGCACTGCAAGAGGCTTGCCTTTTTCCAGACAATACAGAGGCAGCAAATTGTAGAACTCTTCTGTTAGGCACAAAGACAGCTGGTGGATTTAAAGAATGAGCGAATAAAAAGGAAGAGGAAATTTAGGAAAAGGGGAGGTGAGTACATTAGTAGTTGTATAAGAAAGTATGTTTACACAAAGGAAAATGTAGCCTTCATTACCTATCATGCAAATTTATCTGACAAATCAGTCAGACAGCTGTGTAAATTTTCAGTGCACCAGCTGAACTGAGCAGTTGAGCTTTTTTTTTTTTTTTTAACAAAGTATAACTTGTATAAATGATATTTATTTTTCAAAGTATCCTTAACTTTCAAAATTCACCAGCCTTAACATGAATCAGCAAGTAGTTTCAGGCAGTATACAACTGCTCTTGTGAACAACTTACTTGTTCAAAGAGTCAAGGTAAGGAGAAGTTCACCGAAAAATACCTGGAGACTAACATGGAATGCTGCAAACAACAGAACAAGCAGGTTCATCTCACAAACGGTAGCTAGAAAAATTCCCTTTCTTTTTTTTTTTTTTTTTTAATTATTTTTTGCTGGTGCCTACTCCCAACAGCTATAATAACGGTACCTCTGTTTCTCTTGAAATGCCAACAATGTTGTGGATTTTGAGTAGGACAGCAAGAAAAATGCAGAACTAACTCTGCTGCTTTTATCAGGAGCTATAAAATTGCCTATTTAGAGGAACAGTTAATCAAAGTAGAAGTGGCATATTAAGCATACATGTGGCAAAAAATTGATGGTAATAAGATATGGGTAAAATGAGATTATTTACTTGTATACACATTAATTAAATTCTCAAAGGAAAGCAAAAAATGTCATTAAATAGCTGTTAAGGAAAAATTTGTTCCTTACAAATACAATCTCTTTGGTTGTGGTAGAAAAAGGTCATTTTGTTAAGAATCGAGTTCTCAACCACAGTTTCTACAGAATAGACTTGAATTTATTCTGGAATTCTGCAGAATGTTGGCAGTTCTGTAGAACTACAATGTATTGCAATAAACCTAAATTAGAAATTCCTATTGGGTCAAAACAAAAGCAGAAGAGCTGTCTTCACTATTGTTGTATAGTACTAGTGCATTTTTCAAGATTTCAGACCAAAAATGTGTTTTGAAAAACTGCTTCAAAGAGAAAAGTAGTATACATCTGTCTGAAATTCCCACACGTATAAAATAAAAAGGAATAACACGTCACTGACTGTGTGTTAGCACATTACGAAATCACGTGCCTAAGCACAATGAGATTAATCTCTACTTCACATATGTTGTTAGTCCCACAACATCCAGAAGTACCTGACCATCATCTTGAAGTCATTGTTCAGTTGATCTGAGCTCTGAAGATCGATTGATGCCAAATGTGCTAACTTTACACGCTGATTTGCTTGGGATATTCTGCATGAGATTTTGTAACCCTATCACTCGGAAATGAACTTAATTTTAAGGAAAATGTGTTCATCATCATAGGTAACTTAAAAAAACACATAACATTTCAGATGACTTTTTACCAGACACTACTGTGCAATTCTTTCAAACAGCAACAGAAGTCAACATCAGAGCTTGTTATTATTGTAGTAGCTGAAAGATAATTAAACTCAATACCTAAAACAAGATAACTTATGAAAAGTTATTTATTTAGGCCTTTTAAAAAAATATCAAAGCGGTTACAAAATCTTTTGAAACCATCAGATCACACTGCTTGTAAGGTAAATTTCCTTGAAGGAGACAAAGTGGTAGCAAGCTGACAGTTCTTAAAGTGTCACTTTAAAAATTTTAGCCACTGTGAATTAACTCCTCTGCTTCCTTAGGGAAGGCATCGAAGTCCATCATCTTAATGACAGTGGACTTCCAGGAAGACTTTTTTTCTGTGAGTTTCTGTGAATCCAAAGCATAAAGTAAATAATCTTAATGTTCTTCAGAAGGGAGGAAAAAAAGTATGAAACCTTTCTTTCAAAGTTTAATTTTGCACACTGACCTGACACAATATCTGTTGGCTGAGTGTTCAATCAGAATTTTTTCCAGAATAGTTCTACGTGCCCAGGGTAGGTTGCTTTTCTTAAGACAAAATCCATACAGGGAAAAACTGATTTGAAGGCTCAGTAAATAACAGAAGTAGGAATAAGGTGTAAGAGGGAAATTCACAGGTACAGCTGAAAAGGAATCAGGCCTTTAGCAGAACTTACCTTGAGACAGCTCGTTTAGCTCCTACCCCTCTCTCAGATTCCTGCTTACATTGCAAGGACAGCTCTGACACTCACAAGGCAGCTGAAATGCCATAGTTTACATCCCTGCGTGTTAAGGTGACACAGCACGTATTTTGTGCTACCCTAATCTTCCAGTCTGAACCAGTAACCATGCAGTAGCTGCTCGGGTAGCCGAGGCCTTCTGGAGAAGGGGCAGAAATCTCAGAGATCACGGAGGACAGCTGGGAGCAGAAGCCACCTCACGGTAAACCACCCACACTCAAGTCAAAGCCATGAAGATGTGAAGAGCAGGATTTCCAGAAAGAATTACTAGCTTCAGAGATTCAAGATCCTATTAAATTTGCTGGAGAAACAGATGACAGGTCAGCCGAATATGCTGGAATTAAAGCAAAAGCAATACCACATAGCAACTGCTACCAACGAAGAGCATGCACCTGCATTACACATTTGCTTGCTTCCACGTTTTTCTATTTCAAGTGATCAGGACCCCTAGAACAGAGACACAGCTCCAGGTTTAGGGGAGAGGTGCATGCTCCCTGACACAAGCAGTCAGTGCCCCAACCTTTCCAGCCCATGCACAGTAGCAAAACTTTCAGGCAGTACAAAACAACTACAAAAAAAAAAAAAAGAAAAAGAAAAAGAAAATAGAAAAGTAAAGAAGAGAAAAATCAGTAAAGTACCAAGATTACACGGAAGCACTTTTAAGTATTGAGAATTCCTCATAGTTGCTGAGAGAAGTAGCTGACTGAGGGGATGCAGAGATATTAGCCTGTCCGCCCAAGGTTTTAAAAAGAAAAATTCTACAATGCTGCATCTGTATCTAATTTTTAAAATAGAAAATCTGCCACTCGGGAGTGGCTTAGTGTATATTTTGGGAATGGGGTATGACAGCTGAGTCATTAGAGTCAACGCTGTTTGTTTATATTGACACTGGATGAAGACAGTTAAATTAGCTGCTTGTGTCGTGTGCCCCTAAAATTTCATCTTCAAAGTGATGAACCTGGAAACGCTGCCCTACCACAGGAGTTTCCACCTACTTGCTGCAAGTGAATATCCACCGGGTTCCCACTTGAACAGCCTGAAGACATTAAAGGAAGCAACTCTACAGCCAGCTCAACTAAACAGATGCAGAGGGAGGTGTCCTAGATACCCTCGGGTTTATATTTTTGGTCTGCTAAAATATACAGTTTACTGAGGTACAGTCTATTAGTAGACATAGTCTGTTTGGAATAGCAACCAATGAAGTAAAAAGGCAATACCTCCCATGACTTTGCAACTTCCCTTTAAGCTACAGCTAAAGGATTTCTTACAGCTTACTCTGCTGAAGTTTAAAAAAAAAAGAAATCACACAGTTCTGTATGAGAAATGTAACACTTCGTTTGTCACAAATATTCTAGTTAAATATATTCATTCTTCAATCCCCTCTGACATGAATGTTTCTACATACTGATGCATCCAACTGTTCAGCTTTCAGGCTGGTCTTTTGTACAACCCGTTTATGAATACAACAATAACCAATCCGTAAATAGTTGCTATCTTGTACAGTATGGTGCATTTAACATTTGGGAAAACAAAAAGTGATCACTAACAAGGGAGAAAACAATAAAAAATTAACATACTGATTCAAACATCCAGTGAGCAATTGTGTTTGTTTGTTGACATCCTCTAGCAGAAGTTAGAAGAGGTCTGTCCTTTGACAGACTTACTAGTTCAGAAGAGCTAGAGTACAGCATTATCAAACAGTAATGCCTGCAAAAGATAATGCTGTTCGTAACAAGCACCAATCACATAATCTAATAAATTAACTCAAATTGTTAAGTGGAATTCAATTTACTCAACACATTTGCACACACATTCTGAAGATATTCCATGCCTGCCTGCTGGAACGAGCAGTGAAGAAAGATTTCAAAACCATTACATTTTCCCCTCAGGTCAGCTATATATACACACCAGGAACCACAGAAAATCAGGCTTTGCTTTCTTCTAGATTCACTTGATCATTACATAAAGCTCTTCTGCTGAAATCATGGGCCTAACTCCTAGATGCACAGTTAATTTAAACTTCCAGAACAGCTGAAGATAACTCTTGATTTCTGGAGAAAACAATTTTATTTTTATTACAAGCTGGACTTCTACCACTAGCAGATCAGTATCAAAAAGATAAAAAACAGACATATGCTTACAGTACTTTTAATTAAAACCTATCAGTGCATTTGTAAACAAAATGAATGCCTATTTCCCCTGTTAGGGGAATTAAATGTATTCAATTTGTAAGATTTTTCAGCAGAAAATTTTGTATTTTCTAATTATAGCAAAATAAATTTAGTTTAGAACTATGAATCACAGAACCAAGGAAACAAACTACCTCAGGCCTGAATTCACTGTCTTATTCTTATGACTAGAGCAGAAGAAAATCAGATTTCAAAAAATTTTAGTGTTCATCTTGCGAGGATGATTGAAAATAAGTGATTTTAACTTTTTTAAATGAAATAAACCTGCTTCTTCCTTCTCCCCACCCCCCAAAAGAAAAAGTTAGCACCTTTTTCAATTAGCATTTAGAAAGCAGCATCTTCTGTCCTCCTACTTCTCTTAACAAATCTCCATACACATTCTCCTATCAAAAATTCTTTACTAGACAGCCAGTGCTATACTATTAACTTGACAAGCTTGAAAGAAAAAAAGGAACAAAACTGAAAAATAAAAATGTAAGATGCTAAGTCAAAGTTCTATTTATATCTATGCACACATACACATGCATTTGCCTACACATGTAGGCTATGACTACAAATTCAGATATCTATGTACACATGTGTACATACATATACAGCTTGTGACTAAATTCATAGAGAATGCAGTCACGAATTTTTGAGGACTGGAATATGCACAAATTGCAACTGAATTGAAAAGACTCCGGGTGTAAAAATACATGTTCTGTCTGATCTAGCTGAAGCAGGTTGAGAATTTATAATCACTAGCTGCTTATGTTTGTCGGGCTGTGCAAGACAGCATGTAAGCATTCGTAGTCCATTTCAACACAAAATCACAGCTGAAGTTGGCTTAAATTAAGCAGTGTAATTTTGCAGCGAAACAGACTTAGGAGCGTATACAGAGTCCATCATGCCATCTGCAAGAGCTTTGCATCTTTCTCCTCTCAACCACTGACCTCAGGTCCATCCTCTGTGCACTCAGTTTCATGGAGGGTGTCCCCTGGTGCTTGCTGCTCCCAGTACTGCCCTTTCTCTTTGATTTGGCTTTACCCTTTATCTAGTTGCTACCCTGGAAACGTTCTTCAGAAAGCTGACTAAGCCACTAGTCCTGTCACACATCCTTTCCCTTGAAGTCATCTTCTAGAACTAATAAGAGAAGTATTGTTTAAAACTGTATCATTATTTCAAGAACACCTTGAACATTTCACTGCCTCAGCACTGAATTTTTTTTCAAGTGTGTGGTAATCCTCACGCACAAATATTCTTTAAGCTACAGTTTTAATCAGAAGGATACCACGCTGAGGTGATAAATTCCATCACAGAAATGAAGATCCGTCACAGAAATAAGTGAGAGTCATTTGGAAGACTAAACTTCTACCAAATGCATTAAATTAATTAAAAGAACCGTAACTGAGTTTTCTTTAAATACAGGAGTAAGGCATCTGACACAATGGTTAATTCAAAAATAAAAAATGCCAAACAACCAAAAAAAAAAAAAACAAGCACAAAAATGCTTTGCTAGAGAATGTAACCAGAATATTTTCCAGAAGAAAAGTTCAAGAGTACTATACTCAAATTTACCTATAAAGTGATCATAACTGTAAGGACTTTGCGATACAGAAAGTGGTGTGCTTACCTAGCATACGAATGTACAACGCAGTCTGATCAGAGCTGTCATAGGAAATTGCTCCACGTCTCTGAAAAAAAAAAAAAGAGGTATTTCATGCATGTTACAACTGTGTTTTTTTAATTGAAACAAAGTATTGATTGTCCATTTCCAATTTACTCCTCAAAATTAGTCTTCAAAATCTGAACATGCATCCTTCAAATATATGTGCTGATATTGTTTTTGGAGGAGACAAAGGAAGAACAAGAATTCATGATGAAACTACGAAAAACAGAACCAGAGTGTGGAAGAAAAATATCCTTCTACATTTCTTTCCAGATGCTTCTCAAACATTTCCTACAATAAATAAGGCACATAACAAGATTAAACAGACCCCAAAATGTGTTCCTTATTGCCTTCTATGGTGTAATACCTGAAACAAATACTTGCGGTTCATCGCTTATTTACCCACCCATGGGTTATTTCCCTGCTTAAAGCTAAAAGAAGTTTTAAAAGATGTAAAAAGTTGCATGACACCATCGCTACATCTGAGGAACTGAATGTACTTTCTGCAAGGGCAGGATGTGGCTGGCACGTGCTACCTTCCTTCCACCCAGTACTTTCTGCAGGCAAATCCAGGTACTGGTGAAGCAGGATGCAACCCATAAAGGCTGAAGAAAGGTCTACAAGAGCCATCAAGCTATCTGCGCAGGACACAGACTCCCAAACAGGATGTATTTCTTACCTACACAAAGCCGCCTTTATAGCCCCACACACATCCAGCTGATGCGATAACAGTTATAATTCAGGAAGTTATAAGTCCTGAAAATGTGGTGAACTAGTCCTGCAACAGCTAAAAACGGGGGAAAATGTTCCTGTAGTAACACAACACTGACTTTTTCTTGTCCAACACGTTTATATTGAGAACACAGAAGTCCTGTGTGCCTAAAAGGTTTATCCTACCCCTTCAAGAACCCCAGATAAAAGCCAGCCTGGAGGTGAGTGCAGTAACTGAACGCACTCAAAGAAAGACTAGAGATCAATAACCTCTATCAGTATGATTTGTATAACTGATGTGTTAAGACCCCCAAAACCCAGAAAGTACATAGTTTTAGTATTTTTCATGTTAAGAGGACAGGAAAAAAAAAAGCGACAACAAAAACAGACAAAACCTTATACTTGAGGTCAAAAAAGTTTTTTGTTTTTTGTTTTTTTTTTTCCCCCCCAAAGGTTAAACTTAATGTTTAATTACAGAAATGACCAAAGACCTAACTCCAACTCAGGTCCGATTATATTACCTGTTGTAAAGACTACAAAGAATTCCCTATACCGCGCTTTTATACTGTCTTAGCTTTTGTTCGATACTTCCTTGGAAGACCATAAACGATGCAAATAATCCTTCCTTTGAAATGTGTTTGTACAGCATTTCACACAGCGGCGTGCCTGTCCTGATGGGGAAGCTAGCAATCCGCCCCATCAGCGGGAAAACGATGCTGATTTCCCACTAACACGTTAAAGTTTCCTCCTGTAACCTGCCTTAGAAACTCAGCAAATCTCAGCCGAATGTATCTGCAGCAGCCTGGAACATTTCGTGTCATTGACTAGGCACAAGCAGGGAGGTAATTTAGTGCTAACTTGCAATTTGCACCTCTCTATCACAGATTAGTGGACGTGTCCAGTACAGCTCTGTAATCTAATGCTGGAGAAAACTCAGCACACGTGCAGCTAGGAGAACCATAACCACGGGGAGTATTAGTCTCTGAGAAGAAAAACAATATACAAAAATCAACCAAAATAGAAATCCCTTTGATGCACCAATTTTAAAACACTATTTGCTAGCTAACAATCTAAAATCATACTGGCTGGCTAAAATAGCACATCCATGTATGAGATCAAACACATGGACGCGTTTTTAAAAACATTACCCACTTGCTTACACGAACAAGTGATTTGGTTCTGCAAGGACAGTAAGAGATCTCACAGGAATCCTCAAGCAATCAAACCCTTTCAAAGTTTGGTTTCGAAAAGAAAAGCAATTTATTTTGTAAACCTCACAAATAAGATTTACAGAAGCAGCATGACAATCTCAGGTATTGTTGCTAAAAGGGTAGAGGTCCTACAGATATTCCACTCACTGAAATATGTTAAATATAATAGATAAAAGGAAAAAAATAGATAAAAATAATAGATAAATAAGATAAGGATAGATAAAAATAGGTAAGTTAGATAAAAGGTTTATCAGCAAGTTCCACCACGAGGAAGGCAGAGGATGGGTGCTGAGTGGTTGGACCAGAGAGCAGAGAACAAGGGAGGCACAGAGCACTGCAAATGCTGCGGTGTGCAGCCATAGACCACACGGGGAGCCAACAATAATGGGGTTTCAGCAGCCTGCGAGAGGTAGGTAAGTGTAACAACACTATGCTCATCCAGCCACGGACTGCACTGGTGTCTGCTCACGCCCTGCAGAGCCAACAAACTGTACCAGCCAGCATCCTGCAGGCTGGGGTGCATCACCCAGCTCATCACTCCAAACTCTGGGTGTATTTATTAAACTCTACTACCCCCTACACTGCTCTAGAAAAATGCGGCATCCTGCAAAAGCAAAAAAGTAGAGTCATTTAATCTACCCTGACTGCGGTTCCTTAAGGTATGCTGTCCAGGTTCCACTTTTAAACCCATCCAAATCCAGCAAACAGAAGGAGCATCAGCTCCCACCAAGAACCATCGTGTGCATCAAATTCGTTAAGCAGAAGGAAAAATAAATCCTGAAAAAACAGTTTCTGTGAAACAAGTAACAGCTCAAACAATTTAATCACTGGGATTCTACCCCTGGTGACCACCAGAAATGACTCCCCTCTCATCACTAATTGAAGGCCCATTCTCTGTAGCCTACATCAGGACTACACTTCCAGTATAAATTTGCTGTGCTTGCAGAGTGAAGATAACTAGCATACACTGTATCAACCTACAGAAACCACGGCTAATGACTTCAAGGACTGACTTCCAATACTTCAAAGCCTGACTTCCAATACTTCAAAATACCAGACCAGCACTTGAAGCTGGACTGGATGGGTGTGAAAAGCAGTCAAGACCAAGACCTTGGTCTTTCTGACCAAGTCAGTCTAATTCCTAACTACTGTGTTTATAGAAAAATCTGCCAAATCCAAACTTATGTCAAATTATTCTACCCAAATTACCTTTTTTTGTCGTACTCTCTAGTCATTAGTACGAGTCTGAACTGGGTGGGCTCTTCTGCTTCAGCAATAAAGATAGATGACAAAAAGACAACTGGGAAGTTGGAGGAACATTTACGCTGGATTTCCACTTTGCAAACCTCATCTTAAATTTCAGTTTCATATTAGGGTGCCATTTCAGCTTCCAAAGAACAACACGAGAAGAAAAGCTTGCATTTCTCAAATCTTTATGGAAAGGGAACGGAAGAAGTTCAAACTCAAGCAGAAGATCCACTAGTGCAAGAATGGCAATGATAAAAGGGCTCCAGAAAAATGGGTGAAGGGAATATCTATTGAAAGATAGATGCAAGCCAGTTCTTTCTGAAAATCTTTTCACAAGACTATGGTAAACTATTAAAGGTCACGCTGTGGGAATGGCATGCAAAACTAGCATGTAAATACTGCTTCATCAGAGGGAAGCCACTTCAGTGATGCTGGTTGGCACAGCATAAGCAGGTAACAATTGGAAGCAGAGGACCTGCTCTGTTCAAGCCAGATGGAAAAGTTTCCATCGATAGATAAGTTTTATCAAAATGATTTCCTCATCCAGTTCAGAGCAGAGCACCAGAATTATTCCTAGGTACTTCGATATTTTTTTTACCTACTTGGCCCAACAACCAGAGAGACTGTTCTCAGCCAGAGAAGTTGAGGACAAGTTTGGAGAAGTTACTGTATTATGGCAACTGCAATTTGCTGGTTATGCTGCTGCAAATATACACCCTTGGAAACAATTTAAGACTAAGCCTGTTATTCACCTCGAAGTGCCTAGAATGACAAAGTAATTAGACCGGATTTCTCCAACTATTACTGGATTTCAAAAGCTAGACTGTCATTTAACATAATTCCTACAATGATTTCAGTAATTAAAATTCCAGTGTTCCACAAGATACTGCCGAGCTTCTACAAGGGCAGGTGCTGGGAAGTGCTCCTTTAGAGCACTTACACCACTGTTAGACAGAGGCAGGCCACTGCAAGGCAGCCCCACTGCTACCTTCCAAATCAGTCACTGAAGTCCAAAACAATCCTTTTGAAAGTTTATCAAACCAGCAATAAGAAAATGGATTTAATTTCAGGAAGGTGATGCTAACAGCAGTAAGAATAACTTTAGGTATGTATATAGCAAATATCTGAAGGGGGCTACTTTCATATTTTCTTCCATATAAAGCTTTTCATATAATCGTCACCCTGAGATGAAAATGGTCATTGGCAAACTTAGCTACTGTCTGAATAACTGTAGTTACCAACTTCAGTGATACAGCCATCTAACACCTACCTTTCCTGTATTTTGTCTCACACACCTTAGAAGTATAGCATGTGGCATCATAAGACTTCCCTGAAGTTTTCTTAGCTTAAAAACTTCAAGTTTTAACAAAAAGTAACAAAAGCTTCAAAATTGATAAGAAAACAAAACAGGAAAAAAAAAGCATATAACTGACTGAAATGGAGACAGAAAACCTTTAGGAACTCAATGAGAATGGCTGAAGGACACAAAAGCAATAGCAACATGGGATGACTGGGTGATCACAATAAATAAATGTAATTATACACATTTAAAATATATGACTGTTCATGTAATTAAGAACGCAGCCATGCTACATCAGCTACCTGGAACTCCTGTTTTTCTCTCTTTAAGAGAATCTTTGACCAAACTGAACAAGGACAATATCCCTAAGCAGACTGTGTCAAATTTCAAAGAACCAACAAACCAAGAGCACATAGTGTAGGTGACACACTGACTAGAATACCATACCAGTTGGTAAAACTTTGGAAATTATCATCTGCCTTGAGACACAACTGAACATTTATTAGTGTATTCTGGTCTTTTTCTTGATGTGACAAAAGTTATCACAATTGCTAGCAACTAATCCTGACCACTTGTGTTTTTAGTAAATTGAGAACTGTGCTGCTGGTAGTGACTGACGATTTGGGGCACAGAAATCTGGCAAAGCTCATTTTTACACCAAGTTCAAATTCACATTTGTTCAGACACCCCTCTAGTTAAGAAAAAACAAAAATTAAAAGGTTATATATAAAAATAATAAAAACGTTAATATTGTGTGTTAATAAAAATATAAAACTGTATATAAATGCAGGAACTCTTCACAATCTGAAACTTCAGTGCTCCTCTCCTTTTGGGATTAACCCCCAGCTAGGCAGCGAGCTCTACTGAGAAGAGTCTGGTCTCCTCTCCAAGAACCCGCTCCACCCCAGTTTACTGCCATCAATGCAGATACTCGTGTCCTTTACAACAGAGGAGAAGGCACTCCCAACCTGCTCTAACGTTTGCATGCATCTCTCTCAAACACAGGCATCAACCAGGGAAAGGCTACCAAGCAAGAGAAGTAGCTGGTATTTCACCTCAGCAAACAGAACTGGTATTTCCACTCCCTGAGCCCTCAAATCAACAATACAAAAGGATATCCTGTCCAGGAAGCAAAATACTCAGAATTTTAAACAGAGTGAGAATAATACAAATTCTTCTCCTTATTTTCACAAAGCCTTTCAAGTGCTGTAAAATTGAAGATCTGCTAGGAAAGGCAGCTGACAAAACCCTGCCCTTCAGAAGCCATTTGAGGTCGCTTCTCCCAGTCCCCTGACCAGCACAGCACCGCTACAAACTCTTCCCACTTCAAGCAAGGAAGCGAGAGCTACAAAAGCGTGTACCAACACTTAAGAAACACAATCTTAGGTGAAAAATGATGTATTTCCAAAATAGTGTTTAAACAGGAAATAAAAAAAAAAATCAGCTCTTGTGGAGGTCTTAGTGACTCGTTTTCTCAGGCTCCCCATAAAACCGAAGTGGAACAATAAAACGACCTACCTTAGAAGTAATCCATCTGATAAGGATCAGAGTTAAAGAGTTAAAGATCTGGGCAATTCCCACTGGATCACCCAAGAGACCTGCAGCATAATCCCCTCCTGATCCCCAACAGTGCTAAGAGCCCTTGGAGCATTAAGAGGTCGTCAAATAAGAGGGAGCAGCTGCAGGAACCACGGTGCCCCCCAGATCCCACAGAGCACCCCACAAGGGAAATGCTGCCTGAAGCGGATGGCAGGACAGCCTCAGGACACTCCAAATGGCCAGCACTGATCATCTCCCTACAACTGGGAAAAGGAGAAGAAGAAAAACCATGATGTTTGTGCATGTATTTCAGTGCTGCAAAGCTTGGGTGAAGCTGGAAGCACCCGAGCTCACCTCGGAAACCGTCTCGCCCTTGCATTTTATGACGAGGCTGATTCCCACAGGTTTCCCTGCAGCTGACATTCATGAGCCCCTTTTTATCTCCACCACCTGGGGAACTACTATGAACTGAACTTCAAAACTTACTTCAAGGTTGCTTTTATGGCAAGCTACTATAAATAATGTTAAAGAAAGACAGTTAATGCAGTAAATCCACGCAGGCATTAAAACAGATCTCGGTTCCCTAATCTCTTCCTACGTCCATTAAATACCAAGTCATCCTTTATGGTACCTTTACCTATACGCATACTCAGGCCCGAACTAACACATTTCTGCCATTTATTGCTCAAACGCTTGGACTCGTCTCCAATTTGTCCCCCACCCTGCCACGTCCCAGGGCTGGAGCAGACTGATTTCCTCTGAGAGCACCGATCACGCAGCCAAGCAGTTTTATGTCCTCAGAGCAGCTTTGACATTAAACTGACAAAAATGTTTAACAAATACAGAGATTCCTTCAATGAGTATTGGAACAAATGATTTCAGAGTGCAGGATACCAAGGAGTTAAAAACAATAAAATTGAGTAACCAAAAAGAAAATAAGATACTGCATCTCCCTAAATTATTTTTATTGTAAAAAGACCACATCACAAACTCAAGTAGAAGCCCAAACTACAAAGTCAGCAGAGAGCTACCAAAGGAATAGCTTCAGCACTGAGAAACTTTCCTCTCATTCACAAGAAACGTGGAGGCATGCCCCAGTGGACATGTACTGAATGAAAAAAGATGAAGACTCAACGGAGATGGAGTTCTGCTGTTAGGAATCATGTTATAAAAGATTTGTGCTGGCTTTTAGACTATGATCTCAGCACCAGCTGAAGGTAGCTACAGCACCATTATATCTGCTCCCTCCTCTCCCATTACCTCTGAATACCTGTCAGTTCAAAACCATAGCCATAGGCACAAGCTCTCCAAATGCACCCTTTGGTACCTCACTGAGTAAATACTAAACTATAAACCATCATGCATGTAGATTTAAAAGCATTCCCATCTCCAAAGACTTGACCAAGTTTAAGACACTCCAACAGTTAGTAATCACCAGTCTATTTTTATTTATTTAAAGTAACATCAAATAAAATAGAATCAATGAATGGCATTAGGCTGTACCTGCATTAGCAATTTGAGACAACGGGACCAGATCAGAGTGCAGCAGCCGCTGATGGCTTTACTCCCAACCTATACGACACTGAAGAAATATGGATATTCAAAGGCCACATCCAGGCAGGCTTCCTGAACAGGACTCTTACCACAGGAGGCTAAAAGCTGCCAAAAATGATTGGTAATTGGTAAATCCACTATGCCACCATCACAGATCAGAGTATGTGTTGTGCACAGGAAGAGAGGAATGGTTAGCTTCTTCTTAAAGAAGCTAGAAGAGATCAAACCCATGCTGTAACACATAAAAAAGGGCATGGTAAACAGGGACAATGAGGTGATTTGCTTCGAAGCTCCATTCTCCTGCAACTAAAATGAAGAGAAATACAGCCTTGCATTCTTTGAAAGGTCAAACACTTCTCTTTGCCACCACTGTTCTCAGTCCCTGATCAATTTTCTGCTTAGCTGTCTCAAAGCACATGAAAACGCTCTTGGAGTGGATTGATGGCCTTATTCCCGGCACGTGGAGCGAGCCTTTCTTCCACTGGCACCAGAAACGCATTATCTTAGAAGACAAACAAAGTAATTACCCTTTGCTCTTTTGTCTTCTACAGTACGTGGTCTAATTAATTAAACTCTTCTTACTTAGACCTTTTCTTAGAATGCGTAAGTTTAATATCGAAACACAGGAAGAAAAATATTTGCCTGCCTATCTGTTAAATGCTACTACAGCACTATTTGGTTTATCTGTGCCTTGGGAACTAAAAGGCTGTTTCATAAAAAGGATTCTGAATCTGGGGGCAGAGCAAGTTCAAAAAGTGCAGATTTGCACGAGATGTGTTAAGACATCAATGAAAAAAGCTGAGGAGCTTCTCTGGGAAAAAGTACTGCTTTGAATACACCCAGTACCAACTCTAAGATGAAGGAGAGATAAATGATGTTTTACTTAAATATGAAAGAAATTGTTCAAGGTCATCAGCAGGTCTGGTAAAACCTCAGGTCCAAGACTACATCAAAATACATACAAAAAAGGCAGTACTGAATTCCCTCTACGTATTAACTATCGTGCTATCTAGGCTGTGGGAGTACAAGCAGCAACACTCGGGCTGCTGACACCACCAGTCTCAGCTTCTTCCAGAGATGAGGGAGCACACCAGAACGAACAGCTATCGTGTATTACCTTTTTTTTGCTGAGGCTTTTCATTTTCTGTCTTTATCTTCTCAACGCATGCAGAGATACCATGCTTGATAAAGTCAGATTTCCCCTACTTCACAAGTATCTCATGCAAGCCTGCATCTAGTTCCCCTGTTCTTACCATCAGCTGCATTAAACAAGTGCAACCGGTGTCTCCGACAGTTTTCAAAGGAACACACATCCCAGGAACCTGAATTTAAACTTAATGACATAAGGCACTGTAGATACAGCAAAAAAAAGGCATGTTTGGCTACAGTTTTTGCATTTACACATATACATATCTTCCTGCATAATCCCATTTAAAAAAAAAAAAAAACATTAGCAATAGTGAAACACAGGGTTTTAGAATACTTTTTTTTAACAAATATTCCAGTAGAAAATTTGCCATTTATTTTCAGAATATCAGAGCAGATGTCACTTTGGCTTCCTTTTGAAACTGCCATAGTACAGGACCAGCTTCTACCAAAGTAGCTCTCCATTAATATGCCGTTGTGGTTTGCAGTAAGAGCCTTGCAGGTACCTGGGAGTACAGTACCATGTGCATGATCCCAGTTTTAACTGCACACTTCTCAATACCCATCTGTTCCAATCTTTCTTCTTTATTTTAAAAATCAATTTAAGCCATCCTGAAGAATGACTCATTGTCTTACAAACCTCAGTAACTACACTACTACATCTACAGATGCTTCTTTAAATGCTCCCCACCGAATAAAAAAAAAATAAAACTCAACAACATCCACAAGAAATCCAGAGTTGAAATAACTGCACCATATTTCACGTACACTATTGGGTCTCATACAAGACCTGATTAAATGCAGCAGAGTTTCACTATCTCCATCACATGAGGATTTTGAAATGCAGAATTTTGAGGCCTGTTGCTGATCTCTCCCACTTTCCAGAACGTCCTGATTTCACAAGCACACACTTGTCCACCTGGCCCAGAAATGATCTCTCTGTGGGGTCTCACTTGCCCTTCAAATATCTTCCATGGCAGACAGAGAACAGTGACTTGTGGCACCTGGATTTCTAGGATACAGCCCTGACTGACCCATGACTTGTTCTGGGCCAGTCAGGAAGCTTTGCTGTACTTACATTAACAGCATGCGAAGACAGCAGAGGAATAAGTCATTTACCAAGTCATCACCACGCAGTAAAAGACAAAGCTTTAAACTCATTTCAATTTTTTCTTCATTTTTCTCTCCGCCTTACTGTGTCATTTGATCTCTCTCTCTCTCTAGCAGGCTTCACTAACAAAGAATAATTAAATGATAATCTATGAGAAGTATTCTTGTAACTACATGGGTAGCTGTTTGCTGCAGCCCAAACCATCCACTAGCATCATACTCAAGAAAAATACATAGAAAATATTCTCAGGATCCATAACAATAATGGGATAAGCCTTCCAGAATCACAAAATGCATATATAGCGACCCACTTCTATAAATGCCACTTCTCTTCTGTATTAATTTAAAAGGCTACCTAAGCTTTATAATTTCAATTCAACTTCTCAAAATACCTGCCTTGCTGACACTGAGGCACATGATTCCGACTGTTCCGTTCATTAATACAGCTTCTTATCAGTTAGTGAGCAATGAGCAAACATAAGTTAAAAAAAAAAGTTCACAAAATTCACCTTCATTACCATGTGTACACAGCCATTAACTCCGAAGTCATTGCAACTAAGCTCAAGGAGCTGGCTGATCTGAAAGCAAGGCTCAGAGTTCCAGAGCTTCAACTTGCAAAAGCCAAGGACAGCTACTGGTCCAGAAGGCAGAACTACGCAATTTCCTTTAAAACCATTTAAATTTTAGGCATCTGCCATCTCAGTCCTCAGTGAGGAAGAAGAAAAAGAATCCAAGCTGAGCAAATAAAAGGGATCTGAAAACCTTATGTTTCTATACTGCCATATTCAGTCATCAGCTGCTCTAACACAGCAACAGGAAATCACCAGGATCATCCTCTGTTCACTTCAGATATTATCTTGAAAAAGGGTATGAGGTATTAAACGCTTTGCTAAACAAAGCACATAAATCTTTGCCAAGGTAAGCAAGCAAGCTATGAAGCGTTACTTTTTTTTTTCTAGTAACTTTTTTTTTTTTAACCTTTCATGTTACTTTCTCAAAATCATGGTTATGCAGGTTAAAAGAAGCAGCCTTGTTTGATGACATGGCAAAAAATGTGTGTGTATCAGTTGGGGGGTAAATGTGAATGGATTTAATTTCCTTAAGTTAAACATCTAAAAATAAGTTCTTTCTAAAACACTTCTCTTGCAACACAAATTAGAATAAACTATTAGCCTCTCTCTCATATAACAAACTATAATTAATCTATATATCTATCTATAAATCTGATCTAGTACATCGCAATTTCTATGAACACAAAGAACACACCATTATAAATTCAGAGCATCTAAAGTGGTTCATCTGTCATGCTGTTTGTACCATATAACCTGTGGTCTTGCAAAAACATCTAGCAAAAGAACTGAAATTCTACAACACAGTATTTTCTTTTTTTTTCCCGGCTCCCACTTTCCGAGATTTATTACTTACAGTTGTATTGTAGAGGCATTTACACACATTTAAAAAAAATAATAAAACCAGCACACTCAAGTGAATGTGAAGAAAGGATGGATGTTGGAACTAAATTTCCAAACAATTCCAGCACTTGTCTTCCAAAACTAAGACAAAGGATTTGCCTTTTTGAATGAGCAACCTCTATTACTAAAACATTTTTTTGTGCATGTGTTTTTGTTGTTCACATTTTGTTTTTTTTGAGGGGGGGTTGTTTGTTTTGAATGGGGGTGTTTTTAATATAGCACTCATAGCAGAAGATACTGAGAAGATTATAAGTGAAAAGAATGTCTATTCATTTCAGTGTCTGAAGCCTCAGTGACCTCTACCTTCACGCTGTAGACTAGAAAAATGAAGTTGCTTATAAGCTTTTGCAAACATCAACTGTTTAGCAAATTGTTCACTTGTATTTGGGATGGTTGGGGGTCACAGGAGAGGCAGAACAGGTTGGATAGCCATCAGAAAAAAACAGGTTAATGTATAATTAACTGTATGTTTATACACACTTCCAACAGTTTTATTTACAGTGTGCTATTGGATATGAAATACTGAATGTTGGTACAGCCTCCAAAAAAAATAATATTATTTTTTTCCATAGCAGAACTATGCCCATCTACTGCAGACCCGTCAGCAAGCATAGCCATGTCCATGTTCGTAGTGTTCAGTCCTCACGCACAAAGCTTCCATGGCAAAGCTCCATCCCCATTAAATCAAATCCCCAGCCAGGTGAAGAATCATGCAGTGTTTCGAGATGCATTTAAGACACTCTCTCACTTGTTGCATCCCCAAGCTGTACTTCCTTCCTACAAGCTTAGCATGCGCTGCACGAAAGAAGCAAAGGCTTTGTTCAAAACTCCTGAACTTAAAAGTTCAGCTTCTCCCCAGAGAAGAGAGAACGGCAAGAAGCTGTACTCCACTTTTACCATATCCTCTTGGAAGAAATAAAAGAGTTAAGTAAAAATATTAAGATGACAGTCTACACATACTATTTTTTTCCTAAATAAAATGTGAAATATACTGTTTCAGCTGTCTGCAGGACTTCGGTAAAAACCTTAGACAGAGAACGACTCCAGCATGGTCATACAGGTCTGGTCTCCATCAGCTTGCATCTCTCTACACCTGTGTAGACGCTGGCATCTGCTTACCCTCAAAAGGTCTGTGCCATAGCAAGAAAATAAGACTATTTTCAGAGCTCAAGGTGAACACCTTTGTCTATAATGTTGGTGAGGGAAGAAGTACGGCTGTTACAAGGCAAAGTGCTGTTAGAGCATCAGCTCGCCACCCGTTCGCTCAGGACAGACTGTGCTGAAGGTCAGGTTTTAGCTGCTCTGAGGTCTTGTGCTATACTGTTGAATGCATCTTCACACAGATTGAATGGTTTATTGGAAGCAGCCGAAGAAGGATTTCAAATCCAACAGGCTTCACATATTGCAAGTAACCTGGCTATGGAAGTGGAAACAGATGAACAGTAATGTGTGACAAGAAAAGCTACCAGTGTTTGAGGCTTTGTAATAAAACTGCCATGTTCTATTTCTAAAGCACATCCTCTGAACAGCAGAAGACTGTAGCACTGCCTGTCTTATCTGTAACTGGAAACCTGAATCCCAATTGCTGAGGTTGCAATCTCCCCAGAAGGACAACATCAAAAAATTGTCAACGTATCACAGCACCAGAAAAGGAACATCAGGAACAAATGTAAATCCTAGCAGTTACATCCCACTGTAACCCTCCATAAAGTATCCACAGAGGACGAGAAGTCTGCCATCTAAATTTAATGCCTAAAATTTTGGGTTTGGAGCTTTTTTCTTACCCTTGGTTTCCCCTCTGATTTGTATGGCTATAGCTGCCCTCACGAAGGTTACTCACTCATCTCACAGCTTCACAGTTCCAGAAGTGTGTGTGGGGCTAGGAAGCAATCGGGGCCTCCACAGACAGCAGCTGTAGGTATGAATTTCCATACACATTCATCTATCTGGTGAGCACAAAGAGCAAAGCAATGGAGAGAAACAAGCGAGGGCTAAAAGCCAAGGGGCAGAGTACGGAGCTGCTGCTCTCTGCTCTTTGACTTTCTCCCTGCCTTCTCATTCAGAGATGAAAAGCAATCAGAAACAAAGAGATTGAATTTTTAAAAAGTGATGGAAGCTATTTCTTCTATTTGACTCCCAGGTGATGAGCAATCTCCCATAACTACCAGGGCTCACCTCCCTCTAAGCCTCAGAAACATCTGCCTGCTGCCTCTGCCTCTTCCCAGCATTTGCTACTCCAGCACCACGAAACGAGGCACTTCACAACCCACCCCCAACCCCACACACTCTTCAACTCACTTCACAGGGAGTATTTATAGAGTAGTTTACACAGAATTAAAATATTGACATCTACTGAGACTCCCCAGCTTTCATTTATTATAGGCGGACATTTATTCAAAAGATTTTAGATATAATTTCCAAGTTCTGTTTAAAAAATAGTGTTTCTATCGTGGAAAAAAATCAGCATTCCCCTATGCACACAGGTATATATTACACCTTAAAAAAGTAGTAATAAAATCATCTTTGTTTCAGATCCCTTGTTAGTAATAACACAAACACGAAAATATTACGTTGTCAAAAAAGATAAGGTTTAAAGGGGAAAGCCAAGAGTTTCAGGTTTAATAAATTAAGCAGAGCTGGCAATAGAATATTGAATATTTTATTTCAGAATAAATCTAATCTAGCTCTTGTTTCACTGTTCTGTGATCGCTTCCATTAAAATAACCCAAATGACTAAAGAGAAAACACTGAAACTGGTTATACCATCAACTGTCAAATCCACAAGTCAATATAATATTTTTTAATATTTTTTCAATATAAAGGCACTACAAATGAAAATAATAATTAACTTAAATAGTCACCACAGAGTGTATAAAGATTAAAGAGATTCAAAGAAAGATCTCGTTGGCCGTGCGTAAGCATTTCACAAAAAAAGTCAAGCACTTAAAGAAGTAACACACACTATCTGAAATACAAGAAGGATACAAGAAAGGATAAGAAAGGTCACATCAGTCAACTGCATTCGACTTGTTTCACCTCAAAAACTTAACGTTTTAAGCTTGTGAAAAAAAAAAAGTTGTATTTTCTGCTACACCGTTCTTTCCCTCTTCTGGAGCCTTTCCCACTAACCACTTACTTCAGAACTTGCTGATGCACCATACCCAAAATGCTCGTAGTCCTCCGTGAGTTTTCCCAAGAACTAATTAAACCTACGCCCATTAAGGCTGAGCTGACCCATTTCAACTGAACTGGTTAAGCAGACCAATTTCAGCCAAACTGGTTAAACTCAGAATGGCTCTAATGAGACTGGGCGCTGAAACCCCTACCCTTCCCCACACCGGTCCAGCACCTGACATTGCAACACCTCATGCTACCTCCCAGACTACAAGGCAGAATTGCCACTTTCCATCTTCTATTTCTTGAGCCACCCTGTCTTGTGTGCTCCCAGGTTCTCCTTCTCTGACCTGTAACAGATGCAAATTTCTCAGAGTGAATGCTTTAAAGACTTGCTAATAAAGTTTAATAATGGTATTTTCATTCAAGGCTGATATTTTATAGACATTTACATGTTTGTAAAACTGTTACTGTACTCCATTAATATTCTGTTAGCATGTGGGTGCCAGCAAACATGCAGCCAAAGATGTTTCATCAAAAACTATCTACTTATTTCAGATCTCACCCACTATTGATAAACCATTAACAGAGAGCCTTTCAGCAGTGCCTTGGCTTGTGCCTGTGAGCCTTAAACTGAAAAGGGGCACTGTGTTAGAGATGCTGAAAAGGTTTGGCATTTTATTATGGAGAGCTCAGAGTAAGATACTTTTCCTTGGATACAGAAAAAAAGAGGTTTATTTATTTGTTTTGAAAACACACTATTAAAGAAAGAGCTGACAAAGGAACAGGAGAATTACACACTCAATGCAAAACTAACCAAATTCGCAGGAAAAAAAAAAATCCATGAGTGCAATGTCAGATTAAGTTAAAGGAGGTATGGAAGCAGGCACATAAAGAAAAGCGGTCTATTAATAGACTAATTTTTGTTTCACTTCACAGCTGCCACACTGACATAGACAAAAGGTGAAGAGGCAGAAGAAGAAAGTTCAGGGGCTTCTTCAACTGCAATTACTATCCTTCTACAGCCTTTTCAAAAATATGATATCCTTGTATTTTACCTGAACGTCCATTTTATCTCATTTACAATATTCCCAGATCTCCTACAATTAAAAACCACTCACAATTAAGCTTTTTTTTTAATGGGATTTCATAGCAGCATACTTCTGAATTTAATATTCCATTCTTGAAGGTTAACAAGGTGCTACTTCCATTGTCGAGTTTCACATTAACCAGAAATGAAATTCAAGAGTGTAGAACTAGAAAAGTTATTTCAATAGGATATAAAAGGTTTACGTTCCAGAAATTCAGTCCCAATCCTGCTTTGCTTAGTTATTTTGCAAGAATACTGGAGGAAAAAAAAAATAAAATAAAAAATAAGAAGCCATACAATTGCCACATTGTTTCTTAAAGAAGCAAGGCTTGTGGCAGCAGGGACCAGAATGTTTAGCTGCGAAGCTCCTTGCCACCCACTGGACACCTGTCAGTCTTGGCACTGGCCTTTCTGTGCCCATGTAAAGAAGCTTTTGCACGGCATAGCCCTCTCTTGACCAAATTAGGCTAACCTCATCTGCATTGACATCAGTGCCTATAATTTTGGAATCTCATCGACAGAAATAGCTTTATCACAGGGCCCAGCATACAAATTAAGCATCTGTATAGGGCACGCTGAACTTGTGGAAGCGATGAAAAGCTGTAGTGGAAAATCTTAGCATACGCTTTGAAGCAACATCTAATTACGGCAACAGTTAGCTACTCGGGGTGAATGTATTATCTGAAGGCTTGATTTTGGTCCACTTGCAGCATTCTTTGTTTGCACACAGACCGACGTTAAAATCTGTCATTTTAAGCAAGAGCTCTGAACAACAGCTCAATCTGGCACCTCTGAAAGCCTCTAATACTTCAGGTACACAGGAATCGCACGCGGTTCTGCCGCCAGACCCCAGTCCCGGCCTTCAGATTAGTCACTCCACTGTTCGGGGAGAAGCCATCTCAACTTGCTGCGGGATTATCTCCAGCATTACATTCGTGCTGTGTGTGTGCGACAAGCCGAGATGCAATTAATTTTATAAATATTAGATGTCTTGGCCGGGAAGGGGAAAATACAGAATACCAGATGATTTCCTTTTGACTGCATCCATCTGACTTATAGAGGGACTTCTGGAAAGAAGCAGAATGCCCGAGCAACCTTCAAAATGCCTTTGGGAAACAAGGGAGGAGATAGAGAGGACTAGCAGGCTCCAAGAGAAGTGGCAGCTCAGCACCTACCCGAAGTGGAAGATGCAGCCCGAGGTGTGCAGATCCGCAGGCGCCGTTCTCTGGGGAAAGGAGGATCGGCTGTCAGCTACCGCTCCGAACGCGACAGAAGATAGACGGGAGTCTCTATGTAATTAAAGCCTTTCTCACCTTGTGAGGGAATTTGAAGGCTCATGGAAATAGAGATGAGCACGTGGAATTAAAGATCAGAACAAAAGAATAATAGAAAACGTTCTTTGCTTTAGTGGTTCCTGAATATGGATGTCATTGCTCCTGAAGGGAACAGGACTGGGAGCTCCAGCCTACCCACAAAGGCTTACCTACAAAAAACAAAGAAATGCAACCCCGACTGAAGTTAAAAGATCCTGGAGTCACATTTTTTTGTGTGTGTTGTTTTGTTATTTATTTTTTTGTGAGAAGAGGGGAGGAGCCAGCCTGTGACATACGAAGCAGAGCCTTGCTTCCCGTGCTATAGATCCATATGCCACCATCACAACTACACCACTTTTTCTTTACTGTTACCTACACAAAGCAATAAGCTGTTCCTTATTTAAACAAAATTTTCATGTGCAATCATCCTCATCCTGCTGTCCCCTCTTTTGCATCATCTTCCACCATGCACCAGTGTAGGAGAACAGGAAAGGAAAGGTACCACATACGGTGGCCGACTCATCAGCCTGGTCAAGTCCCACCACATCCCATTCCAGAGAACTTCTCCTGGAAGTCACTGGTGAAAAATCCAGCTCCTGGTCTTTCATTCACTTCTCAAATTGTGAATAGCAAAACACTCTTCAAATCCTGACAATTATAGATCAATTGATTTTTCAACACTGAACTTTTATTCTGCTTCGAGAGAAATGAGTATTTCTAGGAAGTAATTCTATTCCTTTCAAGGAAATTTCAGATGCCCTTCTAGACAAGCAAAACAGATATTTTGGAAAATATCCTGCACTGAAAGGTATTGGTGGCATAAGTCATTAGCCAACAGTCAGCTGCTTATAATCTATAGTTATGATGTTCTTAATTTTAATCCCCCTCAAAAAAAAAAAAAAAAGAGTTAAGCTGCACCAGTGCTTTTAAGACATACACTTTTTTTTTTTAATAGACCAAGAGTAAAATTACATGCTGGTTTTCCACAGTGCTCACAAGTCAATATAGGCACGTAGGTTGGTGCTCCCATAATTAAATCATAATACGTTACTTAAAAAGAGAAGTGAACGGTCTGAAACGGCAATAGGCTTCACACATTGCCAAGTGCTCAAGCTCTGAAGGCAGAATTAATTTTCTCAGTGGCTTCTCTAAAGCAATCATCAAAAGTATCCGAGCATTTCACAAGTATTGATCTTCAAAACCCCAGCCCAGCACAAAGATCAGAGCCCAGACACCAGTCCTTCCGGGCACGGAGTTTAAGACTACTACATGTGTATTCTTCCAGTTCTCAAATCACTACAGGCCTCATATAAGCAAATAATGTTAAAATCAAAACCTCACAGGGTGTTGATGTAAGGATGTTAATATGGACTGCACAGGCAATCCCAGCATTTCCTAAATGTGCTGCTCCTCTTCAGGATTACATCCATAAGGGATGAAAATGTTGATTTTTTTTTCTTTTGATTTAGAAAAAGAGAAATACTAAGAAAACTCTTATTAGGTCAGAACATACTTTACCCACATGACTTCCCTACGCTGCAAACTCTAGCTTCATCTCAAAGGCCACATTAGCTGCTCTAAAATACAAACTGCATACGTAAGTCCTCATGCTCTAATAACATAAAACTAACAAATTCAAAATCTATTTTAAAAAACAAATGAGAAATGTTTCATGAGCAATAAATGCTTACAGAGATATATAAATACATTCAGCAGAGAAACTATATTTGGAAGCAAATCCACAAACGCAAAGCAACTATTCTTAACCAGTGAGTACCAACTTCTTACAGAAAGCAGCACAATGCAAATTAAATTAGTTACGTACACAGACTAATTTTTATCCTCCTTGACTTGAGCTACTTACACTCCTCCCTGGACAATTTTAACACTCTGCAGTGGATTTGCTGCTTCTACTATCTATAAACCTAAAATATAACTAAAAACCTTTAAGAACTCCTAGGTTTAGAAATTGTCCATAGTTGCTTCCTCTAGGCAGGTCAGTTCAACATACAAAGCCTACTGAAGTCCCAAGTGGTACAGTAATTGGGGTTAGGCACAGACCAGGCCTAAAATTATCTGTAAAGCAATCGGTCCTTCGTGATGGGAGCAAGTTTTCAGAAGCGTGCAGTTCACTCTGAAATGCCTTTGACCCTGAAAAGCTAGCATCACATAAAGCTTTGAACAGGTTAGCCACAAGGGCACAGCAGAGCACTTGAGATCCTAAAAACCCTTGCAATAATTGCAACGAGACTGAACATCGCTATAATTAAGTTTCCTTGTTTAATAAAAGTAATTGCTTGTTTTAAAATCCAGGGGCATACAGCAGTTTATCTGAAAAGCTCACACCTCTCATCATCAGGTTATGGCTTGCGTTTACTGGTACAAGGCCACTACCCTGAGTATTTCAAGATAACCTTAACTGAGGCCGGTTTGCCCTCAGTTAGGATATGTGCATGTTGGGTACTACATGTGGCTGGTGTTGGCTTGCACCTCGACGCATCCACATCATTAGATCTTCCTTTTATCCCCTGGTTTTTCATAAGCAGGCTTCAGTGTAACATGACCTTGGAGAAGGATGAAATACCAAAAAGCTGAACTTCCACCCAAGCACAGCCTGCGCTAAGGCAACGTAAGGTGCTCTGCTCCTTGCTTCCAGCTGTGATGAGAAGCAGTGGGAGGACCTCCTAAAACACAGGGCTCCTGAAGAGAAGCACTGGAGACAAAAAATCTTTTTTGCAAGTAGGCATCTATTATCATACCTTGAAACAGACCAGTGAAAGGCAGCTTTGAAGTTGGATTGTACCTTCTTCAGGGCTTAGTAGAGCAATTCTATTATTGCATTAGAGAAAAACATGGTTATGTTTAACAAATAGCAAACATCTGTGAAACACTCAGGATAAATTTCAGTTTACATCAAAACAGTGTGTTTTTATTTCAATATGACAGCATTTTTTTTTTTTTTGGTAAAAAAAAAAAGACATCTAGAAGCTAAAAGAATGCTTTGTACACAATTATAAAGGTCACGGATATATCCACTACAAAAGCCATTTTCTGCAGGCAGAATGTTGTCATGAAATATATTCATGGAAATCATTCCATACGAAGTGGAATTCCACATACAAAATTAATTGTATTATCAGCCCTCAACTTCTTCCGCCATATAAGCTTTATCACAAATCCCTGAAAAGAATAATTTTATTTTTCTTCCCTAGCTAAATAATACAACATATTTTACCTATTTTTTTCCTAGACATTTCATACCTGTATAAAATATATGCTCACAAATTCACTTGATGGACTTCTTAGGCATTTACCCCCTCAATGTCCGACTGATTTTTTTGTGAGATTTTCTTCCTTTATGAGAATTTGAAAAAGTAATGATTTGTATAGCTGACAGTATTTTTGTTATTTCCACATAAAAGGAAGGAATCTAAGAAACCCAGTGAACTGGTTGAAAGCCACCCCTGCTGAACTTCAAATAATACTAAAATGGGTTAACTCAGCAGTAGAACTACTTATTTTTATTTGTTCTTATCTGACAGCAAAATTGTTTATTACTCAAGAGTGTAAAAAAGGGAGGCTGAGGAAACCCACCTCAAGCTTGCAGCAAGACAGAAGAGCTTCCTGATGAAATAACATGAGCAAGCTTTCTAAAGTCAGGAAAATACCTGAATTCTTTGCAGAACCCGACAGAAAAGGTTTTTGATGGACGGAATCCCTTAATCTGTAATTGTATGCAGCACATGTACCCAAACAGCAGACAACATCCACAAGCTTCTCCTTAATTCCCACCCCTGACAATTAACTAACTGCAGGAGGAGCTAAGCCCCCAATACCCACCACCACCAAATTAATCCAAAAGAAACTTGGACTGAAACTTGGACTCCACTCCACAGTTCGCACAACCAGGGAACCAGAAGAGAAGCCAGGCATGTTCTTGCCTCCCTCAACAAGCAGCAGGCAGACTATTTATTTCCCCGTCCCGTTTCCGTTTTGGCAGGCATATGCAACAGCACAGCTCCAAACTTCACCAGTTTGGACAAAGTTCTTAAAAGCAACCTAGCCAACTTCCATACACTTATCAATCTGGACTGCCAGAGATCTGGAAGTCCTTCAGAGAGCACCTGGTATCACACACAGTAACTCAGCACGTTCTGGGCACTGAGCTCATTCTCAATGATACAAGTCTGGTACAAACTCGGGGAGCTATGAATATGGGAACAGCCTACACGTATGCACTAAATCGGTGCGTGTCAAAGCCTGCTGCACATGTGCAGAAGGCTCCTCGGATTCCTAGCCACTTTCTCCAGTAAAAAACAA
The DNA here is from genome assembly GCF_047663525.1 of Anas platyrhynchos. Lineage (NCBI taxonomy): Eukaryota > Metazoa > Chordata > Aves > Anseriformes > Anatidae > Anas > Anas platyrhynchos. The sequence continues at coordinate 36,349,021 of NC_092588.1, read as the reverse complement.
GGAAAAAATATATACTAGGTGACTCATGTCCTCAATGTCTACATGCATCATCAGTGTAGGTAAAAAGACTTCTTTTTTTAAACCGCAGGTGTTGTCATACTCCATCAGATCAGATCAGCATCACACCAATGGGATCCCATTTAAACGAACGTAGTCCTGCTAATAAACCCTTACCAAATCTGGGACCAATGCACTCTCCTGAAGATTGACTGGAGGGAGGAAATCTGGCCTTCCAGAAAAAATGTTGTAATGATGGTCAAGACAGACAGGAAAGCTACCAAAAAGGATCCAGCACTAAAAATGTCGTCAGATCAGGAGGGAAAAGAAATGAACAATTAGAAAAAAAATGTATGATATCAAGTATTACATGGACTCGTATCTCAAACTTTCCAAACAGCCAAGAAATGATATGCCATTTAGAGGTATTCCATTTCTGTAATAATTATCAGTGAACTAAGAGACCCATTGTATCTGGTGATATAAAAGGCTAATTCATTACAATTTAAAGATTAAATTGATAAAATTGTCTTCAGTATCTTGATTAGATGCTTTCTAGGTCTACAACCCCTTCCTTAAGTAAGCCATCAATTGTTTTCTTCTGTGTGTCCCTGTCTAGACTTCTGCAGAATATCAACAGCCTGCAACTTGATTTGTATGCCACAACAAAGGTCTCTTTCAGGTATCATGACCACCAGCGTCTGGATCTGTGTGATGACTACAGATGAAGATTTTACGTTGGCTTCTTTACTGTGCAAGCAAAAGAACCGTCTGTCCATTGAGAGAGCCACAATCACTAATCCCCACAAAAAGTTTGTTGTAAAAGAAATGTAGTCCGTAGTACAGCAGAAACATAGCCAGACGTTCATAGTAAGGATCTTTCCTCCTCTCTGCTGTCCCCAAAAGAGCAGGCATTTAAACTCTCTTGGAAAGCCCCAGTAACGAGACTGCTTTCAGGAACAACACGAACCCCTGCCAAAATGCTATCAGAATAACGTACTTGGTTATAAGGTAATAGCTAAGATAAAAAACTTGTTTTGTAAAGCATAAAAAAATGAAAACAATTATCCTTCGTTTTCATGAAGAAACATCTTTTAATCTCTGTGATTTTAAGACACTAAAATAAGTTTCCCCTCCCCTTTTCCCATCAACAGAAAAACATTAACTGAAGTTAATTGTTACAGAAATACTAAGAATTTGACCTTAAACCTCAGGAGTAATTGAAAACATGCAATCTTTAAATGAATGCTGAAAACAGGGGGGCTGAATAAAAATAGTGATCTCCTTAGCTTTAATGCCCTCCGCTAATATGAACAAAAGCCTAGGAATAAAAAAGAAAAATATGTATTCCAAGAGCTGTAACTATGACGCTTCACCTATTGTACCTGAATAAAAGCAACAGGATACAAAAATAATTTTTATTTGCAGTGACGCACAAAGCATTTTTAATCAAATGATCTAAATCAATACTATCAGCAAATTATAATAAATGCAGCATACTTATATAACATTTCACTTTTAAGGAAAACTTAACCAGCTCACGTGAGCTTGGGAACTGAGACAGAAAGAAGCATTTGATTGCAATTGGAGCAAGTTACATTTGTCAGTACAGCTAAAGCTTCTAGAAGGTTGCTGTGTAAGCTTTCAGTGCAGAGCTGTGCCTATATTCCAGGCAATACTGAGGTAGCTAGTATTACCCGTAACATATTTCATTTTGCTTTAAAGAAGAAAAAAAAAAGAGGCAAACATCCAGCCTAGAAGTTCACTGGAGAGAAAAACAACACACTATTTTTGCACTTAATCTGCATACCCTGAAACCGGTTTGCAGACAGAGACACGATGCTGACGACTTTCTGTGGGTCCCATCTTCCAGAAGGGGGCTTAGGCACCAAATTCTTCGGCTTCCACTCTTCCTGCTCAGCTTCTTCCAACTGCAATTTCCTTGCCAATCAGCCAGGTACCACAAATTCTTAAGTAACTGACATCATTTCCAAAGACAAATCACCTAGATGGCTGGACAAAGCTGATTAAGAAGATACAGCAGAGCCATACCAGCTTCATTTGAATGCGTAGGAAGAGCTGACATCGGTGCCAACACGTTTATGTAATGTGGTCCCTGCAGATGTTCAAATGCTTTGAGTTGTCAGCTGGCTTTGGAGATACACATCACAAAGCTGACTGGCAATTTAAAGTAGAACCCTCCAGGTGGTGTTGTGTGGATTTTAACGTGGTGAGACATCTTGAGAAACACGCTGGGATATCTACCTTATAGACCAGAAAGTTTTAAAAACCTCAATGACACATTCCACCATGGGCTAATTAGAATTAATTTGTGCCCCATGGCCTCAAGAGCTGCTCCTAGCATACTCAAAACTCCTTAATCATCTTTCAAGGAGGCATACTTCTGCTATAATTTGATCTATGATTGCGGGACAATTTAAAGCAGTCAACTTAAATTCTTAATTCTGAACTTAGTCCATCCACAATTTTAAATGCATGCATTTCTTGTTGAAGCGTGTGCATGAAGAAGAACGATCCAGTTTGTCCATTTACCACTGCCTACAGCAACCAGCTGAAGGTTGCACCTGGGCTGCCCTTTGTACGCTCACAAGGAATAAAAGGACAAGACAAAAGCCTGCACATTTTTTAAATACTGCTGCGTAGGAATTCCTATCTCAAATATTTGGAAAAAAAAAGTTTAAAACCCACATGCACACCATTATTTAATTACAGGCACTGCTATGCATTTTTTCTCTTTCCTACTGGTTTTAGGAAGTCAAGCTTTTTTCTCCTTTCTACTTAACACAGACTCACAGAATGGTTTGGGTTGGAAGGAACCTCAAAGATCACCCAGTTCCAACCCCCCTGCCATGGGCAGGGACACCTCCCACCACACCAGGTTGCTCAAAGCCCCATCCAGCCTGGCCTTGAACACCTCCAGGGATGGGGCATCCACAGCTTCTCGGGGCAGCCTGTGCCAGTGCCTCACCACCCTCTGCATGGTGAATTTCTTCCTTAGATCTAATCTAAATCTCCCCTCTTTCAGTTTAAAGCCATTCCCCCTTGTCCTGTCACTACACTCCCTGACAGAGTCCCTCCCCAGCTTTCCTGTACGCCCATTTAGGTACTGGAAGGTTGCTGTAAAGTAAAAAAGCATGGATCACAATCCTAAACACTACATATTTGCTTGTTATTTGCCAGTTATTAAAGTTGTGAGGGAGAGAAAAAATAAGCATTCTTCTTAGACGAGACAGTAGCAGATGCAAACTTCCATCTATACCATTTTGTGAGCTGATTATCAGAGTTTGTGCTCTGGGATTGTAACTCAGAGCTACTAGGCACAGCCCCACAGCTCTGTTCACTGGCTAGCTTCATTCATTCAAACACTGCTCAAGAAATTTCAAAGCAAGCAGCTTGGCAGTCCCTCAGCCTCCCCTTAGCACAACATCTATTAAACCCAGTCAAACTGAATTGTCTAATGCTTCATACTTGAAGTGTACTCACACAGGTGAACATTCATGAAAGATAAATGTAACTCCTTTAGCAGGGCAACAGCATTTTCACGTCCACGTAACCTCCGGTTGGTGGGTTTTAAAAGAATATCCTTTGTCCAATACAGAGGTAGATGTCATCACGTTGCTTTCTGCCACACAAAAAACATGTCTAGTAATCAAAATACTCCATGGCTGCTGTTGGAGGCTTAAATAGGTGTTGGATAAATAAGTATAGCATAAATAAAATTTTGTATCATTTTAATATCATAAATGTCTTCATTCTCCCCCCTTTTCTGCACTGTACAGCCCCAGTGCTGAGGAGCAGATACTTTACACCAGTGGTGTGAAGGATGGATGTCTGACCAGGTCTTTTCCCCTAAGCACAAGCCCCTCCTCCTGTGAAAAGTACAGGACCAGAACTGCCATATCCTATAACAGCTTATCAGGCCTGGAAAGGGAATACATGAGAGAGGAAAGCATGCCAAAAAAAAGCTAAGTGAAGGGACATGCTTCTGTGTACCTGAGAAGGACACCACGACGGTGGAAGAGACACACAGGACACGAGAGGTCTCAGCTGCTAGGGCAGGAGCTACCTCACTTATAGTCATCCAATCCCTCACCCCTTGAGCACAGGTTTTAACAGTATTTGATTCCTGGCCTTATCATAACATTGCTTCTCCTAACAGTACTGACAGGGGTTCAGAATACTTTTTTTTTTTTTTTTTTTTTTCACATTTCAGCCAAGTAAGATTAGCTTACAAGCATGCACACATCTAGTTCAGAACTCAACCTGAAACAAAGTATTTAGAGTAAAATCTACATATTTGCATTTTGCACGCTGCAAAACTAAAGAAAATCATCATTAATATATACACATTTTAACTACACAAAATTTTCATCTGCCTTCAGAACCGCAAATCTCCCATCTTTGTTGAAGCAAGGCATTACACTGTGAATACATTAATAGATTTTTCCTGATATGCTTTTGTCTGAACAAGAAAGCGTATGATCACAGACTGCTAAAACAGTAAAGATCTGCAGAATGCCCTGGATTTAATTTATAAAAGAATGCATTAAAAAAAAAAAAAAAAAAAAAAAAAAAAAAAAACACTGATGATAGGATGTTAATTCTTTTCACAGAATCACAGAATGGCTGAGGCTGGAAGGGACCTCTGAATATCACCCAGTCCAACCCCCCTGCCGAGCAGGATCACCCAGAGCACATTGTGCAGGATGGCATCCAGGTGGGTTCTGAATGCCTTCAGAGGAGACTCCACAACCTCTCTGGGCAACCTGTTCAGTGCTCTGTCACCCTCACAGCAAAGAAGTGCCCCCTCATGTTCATCTGGAACCTCGTGTGCTTCAGTTTGTGCCCGTTGCCTCTCGTGGCCTCCATAAGCTAGCTGAGGCCTACACTCACTGGTCTACTTGGATGTACAGGGTGCTCACACCTCAACAGATGGGTACAGTTTCAGAAGAGCTATAGTAACTAGAACCTGTAACCATACTCTCCACCTGAATGCTCAGTAGTATCAAGCTTTCCAAACTCAGGGGCACCTCTTTCACTACGCCTTCCTTCTTCTTCCATGGCTTCAGCTGCTTCAAGAGCAGAAGCTTTTACACGCTGCACTGTGCCCAAGCCCACCTGAAGCCAGCCTGAGACCCAGAGATGGGGCTGCTGAACCCAGCAGTAAGCCCCAAAACTGTAGCCATGTGCACACAGCCCTGGATCTGCTGGAGCTAGGAGGCAGATCCAGGGCTGGAAAGCAGCTAGAAAGCAGCCATACATGAGGCCTGAAATGACAGCACAGAAAACAGCTGGGAGATGACACTTCTGACCAGATGGACATGAAGTAGTTCAAATCCAAAGCAGAGGCCCCAAGCCAGGCCTAAAATGCCTCAGGTGGAAACCATAACTCTGTAACCACTGCTTTTCCCTCCTGTCCTCACTGGGGGCCTCTCCACATCATGCCTGCGCTGCCCCACTCTCTGCAGCACATTAGTTCTGTCCCCCCTGCAGAGGAGTGGCACAGCACAGAGCATCTCCTCACAAAGAGCAAGGATGGAAGTACTTTACAGGACAAGGGGGAATGGGCTTAAGTTGCGCCAGGGGAGTTTTAGGTTAGATGTTAGGAAGAACTTCTTTACCGAAAGGGTTGTTAGGCACTGGAACAGGCTGCCCAGGGAGGTGGTGGAGTCACCATCCCTGGAAGTCTTCAAAAGACGTTTAGATGTAGAGCTTAGGGATATGGTTTAGTGGGGACTGTTAGTGTTAGGTTAGAGGTTGGACTCGATGATCTTGAGGTCTCTTCCAACCTAGAAATTCTGTGATTCTGTGACACTCACCACTCCGTGATAACACACACAGCCATAGGTGTCCATGGAGTCCCAGAAGCCCACAGCTTCCTCCTCCTGCCCAGAACCACTTCCCTTCTTTGCCCCTCAAGCAAGGAAATCAGTGGAATTCATAATGAGCAGGGATCTACTTAGAAACTTCAGGTAAGACCCTTACGTGGTGCCTCCTGTAACTCACATAACCGGAGGCACTTCAGGGTGGGACTCAAAATACTGCTGCCAATCACCACTATCAGCATGATGTGAGCTGCTGAATGCAGCAGGAACGGGCGGCTGAGCAACTGTGCACACAGGGTCGGAGTCGGTCCAAATTTGTTGGACGTGGCACCTCAGGAATACGGGGAACAGCTATTATGGTGTGACTGCCCTTGGCCTACAGCAAGCCTCAGGGCAACCTCGGTAAAGTTTGAAGGATAGAAAACAGGCAGGAAGATGGAGGGGGAGGAAAAAAAAAAGACTAAAAAGAATAATCCCAGCTGTCATCTGACATCATCCTGAAGCACTACCTTACAATGGCATAAGACTAATTCGTCTTTACCTATTGTTCATTCCAACCAAGTGCTTCTAACACCTTGCTGTAAGTGATAAAAGACTAGAAATCTAGAAAATTTAAATTTCTTAGATAAAAAACAAATGGAAGCAATAGAAACCTTCAGAAATTGATACGTTTACGATATAATTTTGTCCTGCGACTTGTCAGATGCAAGACAACATCTCAGCAAATGGTAGACTGAACACTGTTTTTCCCTCTTCTCTTAATCTATGCAGCACCCCCCACACCACCATTTAGTTAGCACATTTTACATATTCAGACACACTCACAAGCTTTTAAGTATTCTGAGCACTTCTCCAAAGAAAAGAAAGGAACGATCCTCATGTTCTGACACATTTCATTTATGAGCTGTAACAACCACAGCTACTTCTCAGTGAAAGGTGCAGAGAGGGAAGAAGCTTTCAGTTCCACCAGAAAATAACCTTTCGTTTGCACGTTATTTGTGCATTACCTCTAAATGTAGTGTGGTATTCATACACAGAATGCCCCCCAAACTTTATATTTTGCCAAGTCTATTAAGCCAAATTTCTCAATTGGATGTTATGCTGTTAAAAAAGGGAGGAAAAAATATGCATTCTTTAGACATCATGTAATCTGTTGAGCATTTGTTCAAAGGTTAACAATAGCCCACCTCTGAAAACATTCTGATTACCAAGCCAAGTCTACCCAATATCTGAACAGCACAGGAGCACAGACCCACCTAATAAAGGCGAAATTACACATTTTGGAGTCACGCAAATATTAACGTATAAGAGCCACGGGGTGCCCGCTGCTTTTACAAAAATCCAAACGGTGCATTAGGTGATTTGAATAACAAGGGCATTCATTATTCAGCCAGCTCTCATTTGGGGAGAAACTGAAACAATCACAGAGTTGTCAGCTGTGCTGGGCATTCCCACAGCAGCCGTGGAGACGAGCCCAACTCGAGGCAGCGCTGCCTCTGGGAGCTGCGGCTCCCATGCCTTGCACCAGCACTCCTGATGCCCTGCAGAAAGGCGAGCAGAGCTACATCAGCAGAAAATGAGCACAGCGAAAAGGAAAGGGCTCGCTGCTGCTTCAGCTGCGCAAAGCAGCTCTCCGCACGGTCAGGAGTGCGACTGTCAGCAGAAGAGTGAAGATATGCAGCTAGAAGTGATGCCGTGCAGCCAGCGCTACGATGGCTGCAGACATTAAATAAAACTGTCCTCTGAAAAAGGAGAAATTCTGTTTGAAGTAACAAAACCTATGGCTCCAGCCATCATCAGTGTCGAACGGCAGAATTACAGAAACCACCCTCATGTTTTATGACATACTAAATGTAAAAATACCGTGCTCAACTTCTACAATCTTATTTCGACGAGTGTCAGATGAAAAAATCTTCTGTAACACTTCTCCCATTTCATTACAAAATGTGCACATGATGTATTCTTTAGCTGATCCATCAGCCTCCTTGCCCCCAGTCAGACCCTCTGCCACATTCAGTATAAGAGAGCAACGTGACCTCCCCTCTCCCAAACTGGTTTCAACAAATTGATTTTTTTAATATGGCCTTTTTCCTATGCTCTGTTATAAATAGAGCAGTATCCAGGAGAAAGGAAAAAAAAAAGTCTTAAACTTCATTAGTCCTAATAGTCTTTCCTACTTATTCAACCAATCATGAATAATAACTTCTTGTCTAATCCTCTCAGATCATCCTTCCTAAAAAGCTCATGAAAATGGATTAGCATTGTAGTGCACAGATTATTTCACTTCAATTCTATTGTATCAAAAGGCAGTAGGGGAAGGGCTTTAATCAAGGGCCTCTTATTAAGACATAAAACATTCCTTCATGCCTCGAGCTGGAGGGCACTGGCAAAAATAATGCCACAATATTACGTGAACAAGAAAAGCACCAAGGTAACCAGAGCTTCAACCGTTCAACACCCCTAGGGAGATGGAGCCTTTCTTCTCTTTAGAAGAACTCACCGTGGATCGTCGAGTACAAGCCCAACACATTCCCTGCCAGCAGAGCGTAAGGAATTTAGTACCTGCAATTTGCTATCTGTATTTTCCAGTCTTCTCTCATGGTTTGCTAATTTGTCACGATTTTGTGACTGAGATGTAAGCAGGATGTGGCAAAGATTTAAGCAGGATGACCATATTCAGGAGAATCACAGGATCCTCCTTGAAAGGAGGACAACAAAATTGGGGGAACACTTTCTTTTTTTTTTTTTTTTTGCAAGTATTTGGGACATTATGCAATTCTCAAAGTAAAAAGCTCAAGTTCACTCTTTTTTTTTTTCTTTTTTAATTCAGACAATAGCTAAAATTATACTGTTTCCTCTGCCAGCTTTGCAGGCTAAATATTCAATGCTTTATCTGGACTGAGATGTAGTCAGTTTACTTTGCCCAAATGAAAACAAGCTAGGAATAGCTGGTTAAATATATTTAAAATCCAATGAAAAGCGCAGGAATTCCTACCATCACCATGCTAAAAGAAACATAGCTCAAGACTTCACAACAAAAGAAATGACAGAACAAAACCCCACAAAGCCATTCTCCCGATCTGCCCTAATGAGCAAGAACATCAAAGACAACTCCCCACGTGTACGTCCACGCGCTGACACTTTGTGCCGAGCAGTTCCACACCTTGTTTGCAGCCACAAAACAATTTACGGATGGGATTTTTCCACAATACAAGAAAAAGAGCTCGATTCATTCAGTTGCTGAAATCTACAGCCTAAAATTCTGCAGTTAACAAAGAAATTTAAGCGCTCCAGACTTTTTCGGAACCGATTACGTGCTCTCAGTGCTCCAAGAGAGAAGCTAAGGCAGGGCACTAGTGGCAGGTCCCCCACACATCCCCCTGCGTGTTTCAAGAGACTGCCAATGCACAAGAACTTCAGTGTACCGATTTTTTTTTTCTTTAAACGGAAGTGCTAATTCACATCTGACTAAATATGAAACTTCCTCAGTGCATCTTCAGCTGCAACACCAATATACAGACTTCATCAGCCACAAAGCAAGAAATAGCCCAGACCAGCGTCACTCCTGCCACAGCAGCGCCGGTCCCCGTAGAGAAACTCCTCTACTGGACCATACTATTAAAATACTACTATTTGTAACAGTGCTCGCTTCTTTTTTTTTTTTGATCTAGATGTATAAACGAGTCCCTCAGGAAGTCACTTGCTTGCCAGCATCCATCCCAACGCAGCATCTCAGTTTCTAAGACAACTACAGAGAACCACATCAGAAGGCGACTGCACACAGCCGCGCTAAAGGCCGAGCCACCTACCCGAGTCCCAAGCTTCCCAGCAAAATCTCTCTCCTCATAGCCTCGGAACAAGCTCCTGTATCTTCTCCTGGGGTTTTTGTTACCTTGGGACAGAACTGATGGGCAAGGGGTTGTCTTGCATGTGTAATAAATATCCCATTTTACCAGTCAGAGTAGCCTCCAGCTGTGTCTGCTCCAGGAGTGAGGAGGGGGAAGAAAGATTCCTCAAAGGGAACAGCCTCCTCCTCTCCACATCTCTCATCTGGCAGCAAGGAGCAGAAGAAACAGTAAAGTCTTCTGCTGACACAAAGCTATCCTCATTACTCTCATCCCAGCATACAGCTTTTTGATGTTCAGGCAGGCCTGCTGCAAATTTTGGCTCCTTCACACTTCCAGCTAGAAGCAGAGAGAAGAATTTGCCCTCCACCTCGTGATGAAAAGCAGACTCCGGGAATCTAATTATAATTATTGTGGGAGTGTGGTCAGGAAGATAATAAATCAGATTGCCCTATCACAGGTGTACAAAGTGGGGGAAAGTGGGAGGAAAACAGGAGTCAGACTGCTGCAACAGAAACAAAACTTGTCAGGGTATGGAGGGGAGGAGGGCAAGGGAGGTGAGGGAACAGCCACAAAAGTTGTTCTAGACCAGAAAGAAAACAAAACATTTGGCTACAAATTTCTTACAGCACACCTAGGATGTAAACACACACACACACAGTTCCCCAACTAGCCCTTAAATCCAGTTGTCTAAAAATGCATTTTTATAATAAAATGCTTTGCCTTTGGCAGGCTGCCTTGCTGGATTACACTGGCTGCTTATTTACACTGCCGTTAGCTGCTAATGGCACAAGGAGAACAAACCAAGGAAAACTTCACATCGAATGAAATGCAAACTCTTCCAAGCTCTACTACGAGGGGTTTTGTGCATCTTATTTAACAGGAATTTGTGAGGCCAAGGCTCAACTCCTGGTCCCAGCCATCAGTGTGTGAGGCCCTACATGCATGTGTGCACACAGACAAGGCACACACATTTGTATTTGCTCACACACCTGCTTACCCTGCAGAGCAAATTCTTGTAAAACTGAGTGTTATATTTAGCTTTGTGCACAAAGAACTATCTGCACTGCAAGTGCTATTTAGCATGATTTCTGAGATTAAGATTAAACCCTTCAAGTTTTTTAGTGTGTCCATCCTAAATCTCATATTTACAAGGAAAGACCATTCTAAATTAGAAAGCACACTACATTCCTTAAATCACATCACAAGACACGTGAATTTTACATCCTGGGCATCCAACTGTATAAATTCACACGTGGAAAGCATCGGTGCATTCACAACGGCTTACACACTTAAGGACAGCTAAATAACTTCAGAATTTTTTCCCCAGAAGTGTGAAAGCAATCCGAGCAGCCAAATGACTTACTGTTTGCACACAGCCCCAGTGAATTTTTGAGAAAGCCAATACAACATGCTCAGTCTCACCCAGGTGTTTCTTAAACAGAAGCCATAACCTAGCAGGACGTAGAAACAGTCCTGCTGCTTAAATTAATCAGATCCACCATGCTACAAAGTGACCGAGCACACTCGGAAACTTACAGCTTTGCAGAAAACAAGTGGAAACTTGTAGACACAGAGTGATGAGCAAAATGCAAGAAAGCAAAAAGCCAGCGGTCATCAGCGTGACGGGGAAACGCTCTCAAGAACCACATTCTAACTACTACCAGGGCTGCCCTCCACCCCCCTGCGGGCTTTGCCAAAAATAGAAGAACTGAAGAAATACCAGGGATTGATTGCAGACGGCCCCAACATCATTTTCCGCACAGCAAAGCTGTAACACAACAGAAATGTCTGAAAATTACGTGACTTTTATGAGAGCTTTACTCCCATACCGAGTCAAAGTTAACCCATTTTGGGTCTTTTCTTAAGGAACCTGAAGAAGATTTACTTGGCAAATGCAGGTTTTTAAAGAAAAGCTGCTGCAAAGGACATCCCATAAATACAAAGCACTCCTAATTCCGACAGCCTGTATTGGCATTGCATTACTACGTCATTAGCTCATCATTTATCTCGATTACCCACGTACCAAAGCAGAATCCTTGCAGAACTATTTTATGGTTCAATATTCAATACTTCAAAACTTCAGGGGCACATGGTTACAATCTCTGTTTTCAAAGCAACTTCTTTTTTAAAGATAGCATCAGAAAGCTGAGGCTCACACAAAGCACAGAATATACTGTTACACAACCTGGACAAAGAAGTAATAAAGAATTGACTTGTGGTGATTTAAGACAAACTAATTAATGAGGACTTTAAACTATTATTCTGCTTAGATCTTCCACAGGCAATTACAGGCCATGAAATAAGCTGCTGTGACCTTTTGCAGAATGAAGGTACCGATGCCGCTTTATGCTCCGATGTATGAAAACGTTAATTGGTCATAAAACTCTGAGAGCATTTTAAAAAGGAACAGCCCCAGAAAATTACTGTTGTGCATAAAAACCCCAATCAGAACTTGTCCACGCCGAGCAGAGTCAGAGTCAGTCTCTGCCTCTCATCTGAATAGATGCAATCTCAGCAACCAGACACAATAAATGCAAGATGAAGGGAATGGCAAGCGGAGCAGCAACACGCAGAATTAATTCCAGAGGCTAGGAATCGCATCAGGAAAATTATTTCATTATTTTAACTTGTTAATTATTCATGCAGCAGAGATATGGGGAGCAGCAGGAGAAAGCTAATGAAAGGGCACGCAACTGAGGGCTACCGATGGAGAGGACTGGAGTGGTATAAAAGAAAAGTCACGGAAAGCAGAGAGTGGGTGAAGAAAGGAGTTTAGGGTAAGTTCCCCATTCAGTAGCGGGCCCAACATAAGGCATCCCTTCTGTCTCCCCACTGCTCGTTACTCCTGGCCTGGCATACTGCTTCCTCATTACTAGCAGGCACGGCCGTTTGTGGAACTACGCTATGAATCAGCCAGGGCTGAGAAATAACCTGCTCGAAATAAAGAAGTTGACACAACTAAGAGGAAAATGCAGAAATGAGCAGCTCCAAGGGAAAAATAGGTCACGCCGACACTTCTCCCAGCAAGAAGGTGCCACTGCGGGATTAGCAACCAGTGCCCATGCTCAGACCGTAAGAACACACCGCTCAGCTCTGTCTTCTGAGCAAAACACATTTGGATAGAGTACATGGCACTACTACCTGGTACACAGGAATACCTTGTACTGCAGGGAGACTTGGTGCCTGCACTTCTGACATTCAGATCGAGACTTTTATCACTTCAGAGTGGTTTGGGTTGGAAGGGACCCTAAAGACCACCCAGTTGCAACCCCCTGCCATGGGCAGGGATGCCACCCACCAGACTGGGTTGCCCAAGACCCCATCAGGCCTGGCCTTGAGCACCTCCAGGGATGGGGCATCCACAGCTTCTGGGCAGCCTGTCCCAGTGCCTCAACATCCCCTGAATGAAGAACTTCTTCCTAATATCTCATCTAAAGCTCCAGTCTTTCAGTTTATAAAGCCATCCCCCCTTGTTCTATCACTTCACCCCCTGACACAGACTCCTTCCCCAGCTTTCCTGTTGGTCCCTTCAGGTACTGGAAAGCTGCTGTAGGGTCTGCCCAGAACCTTCTCCAGGCTGAATGACCCCAACTTGCCCCATTCCCTCTTCGTGGACACTCATCCTTAGATCTCTTTCTTTTCCATCATCAAGTTCAAGCACTTAAGGCCAGAACTAGATCTTTACTTCCATTCAGACTCTACTACCACACGTCAGCAATGCAATTTTTGGAGACACTGAAACAAACAAGAGTGGAACACGAGGCAGAATGAAAGAAAGGAGTCAAAAGTGACAGGCTAGGCCAAAGTTCTCTCTTACTCATGTATGATATGTTTATATGGCATAAAAAGCAATTGCAGAGACATGTGCTGACCTCTCAATTCAAGGGTTTGTTTTTTTCTTTTTTAGTGGATTGCAACGCAGGACATGTAATCTAGAAGCGCTCACAGCTATGTTTCTTAAGTGGTTTTCATTATAAACCCTTATTCATTAAAGAAAAAGAGAGACTAAAAAAATTAACACTAAATAAGGACAGGCACAGTTTTAGATACTTTTTAACGAATATTAACAACACGAGTTAAAAACCAGACATGGCAAAGAATCCAAAATTATCCTCCGAAAGCTCAGCCTTAATTTAAGAAGCATCATTTTGTAACAGTTGGAGTGGACACCCTAAAGGCAGGATCCAAGGTACTATTTAACATCCACCTGACCTCGCAGTGAACCTCAAGTCAAACTCACCGGTGTGAAATGCCCTAACTAGCTCAAGAGCCACCAATTCGGGTGCCCTTAAAAGCAGCTTATAACACCAGCATTTAAAATTATTCCACGTTCAAAGAAAATTATCTCAAGAAAGATGTAAATCCCATGCAATAGCAGCTCTTCATTTGGCTGGACTCGAACAATATCACAAATAACCTCCAGCTAATAGGTGTCACTTTTACTATTTTCATTATCGATACTTTGAACTTGAAGAAGACTGTAACGACGTAATTCATTCATAAAAGAAAACTGCAAAGAGAAAATGCATAAGGTTTTTTCTGCGTTTGCTGGGGATAGGAACAGGTTTAAATTGCCACAAGGAAGATCTAAATTCAGTATTATGAAAGAAGTCTTGACTGACAGGAACAGTTAAGCACTGTTAACAACAGTTAAGTTGTCTGAAGAGGTTGTGTAATTTCTATTATTTGAGGCTTTTATGGATTTGGTTTCAAAAGCCTAATGGGACCATCCTTCCCTTTAAATCAGGCTTAGTGAAGATTGCCCCAACTGCTTCATGCGAGGAGCTGGCAGGTAGCTACCCCGTGTTCCCAGCTGTGTGGGTTTTCTGCTCTTTTAGCCAGCTGAATCAGGGAGCACCTGACAAGCATCAGAGATGGTATAAAGGAAGTAATAATCATACGTGCCCAACATCAGGACTTTAACCTTCAGCAATAATGAGTTATGTCAGCTCACCGCATCTCATAAGACTCTATCTTAAAAAACAGATTAGGCAAACAGATTAGACAAACATCTGCTAATAATATCGCCAGCACAATTCATCCTTCCTGGGGCTGACAAGAGCAGACCACAACTCTTGAGGTCATTTCCAGCAGCGCTTTGTTCATGCTGCAACAAAGCATCGCACGGCCCGTTTTGAACCCACTGAGCGAAATTTTAACAAAACATTACACTGAAATCACGCTTAATTAAAAGAGAAATACTTGCAGGCTTAGCGTTGTCACAATTAAATGCTACATGCATGTTCTTACCATTGTTTCCCATTCCTGCTTGCTGAAAGGCTGAGCCTACAATGTCTTATGCCTAAATAATTTCACTTTTTAAGTGGGAATTCAGTTTTCAAGACCTCACATTTTTAAAGAAAACCCTCCAAACGGGCATTAAACGTGAAATGCTGGTTGTACACACTGGCTTCTCGAGTATGCTAGTACACATCTCCAGCTCTACTCCTATTGCTCCAACCTAGCTCAAACAGAAAGCTGAAGGTGACAGACTGGTAAGGATCCAGACCTCTTTGAAAAGAAACGGAGTGGAATACTAGGAGTCTTCCAGGAAACTTCAAAGGTGAAGTGAAGTTCAGAAGTTACACAATCATTAACCTCACCAGTGATGCTTCTTAGCCCATCATTTGCACCAGCCTATGATAACCGTAGGTTTGGTAGACGTTCATATCCTATTAGCTCTAAGAGGCTCCTAAGGGGAGGAAAAAAAAAAGGTAATCTAAAGACAACAAAATATAGCTGTACTCTAATCAGCCAGACAGTATTTTAAAGGACTTCCTCACTTAAATATCCTAGTTCTCTTACTTAGTCATAAACATATTCCTCTGGCTTACTCAAAGGAAATGCTGCTTGGTCCCATAGGTCCTAAGCACACCTGTAGTTTCCATTTTTTTACATGTTATTCAATCACATCTCTCTGTGATTCACTCTGAAATACCTACAGCATTTTGGTCAGGAAATGAAGAATAGATGGAGAAGCTTCAAGGTTGAAAAAAAAAACAAACTGAAATGCCAGTATCACATTTCATTTTATAAACTTGTGTCTACATCATGCATCACCTGTGCTGGAGACCACACAGAAGAGGAATGTATCACCTTGACTGCTTTGTCTGTTGCTTTTTCCAGAAGACCATCTACTCTTCTTCAAAGAAGAGAGACTCTTCCTTCATTTCCACAAGATAATGTGCTAAACTGGGTTGGTTTTCAAGAAGACTTGTAAATACGGAAAATTCACCATCACCACGTAAAACTCAAATCAAATGGTACAAATGGAAAACATCCTGACCCAGCTGCTACGTGGAAAATCAATTGTCATAAAAACAAAGTTTTCATCATATATTATATTCACGCTTGGGGGTGGGACAGTCAACGTATGTTCATTTTCATTTCCTTACTAATAACACCTCACTAAGCATTCAAATTCCTGGTCATTAACACAGTATCTTAATGGGTTTTCCTTCCCAAAGATACACGCACCTAATGTTCATACCCACACAGGGCTTCACTGCTGCCTGAGGAGGGACAAAGCCAAGAGGCTGGGCGCTCTCTGTGTTCTCCTTATGCATGTATGAAGCAGAGCGAGGCACGAAAGGCTGAACAAGTCAATAAGACAGCCAAAAACGTGAACAACGAGAACTGGCCATCACATGTGTAAAGCGCAAAGATGGCATCTTCCGTAAGGACAATGCAAGCCAGAGTCCTGAAACAGACCTTTCAGGAAATCCTTGGAAGCCAAAAGCAGCTGACTTGCCACCAAAGCACACGCTTTCCTCTGCAATCCCAAATTTTCTCCAGAGACTTCCACCAGAATACCATTTTATTGGCGCTTGCTAGGAAACCATACAAGCCCACATTGAGAAATTCAGGACCGCGTCCTCAGAAATAAACCTCCCTTTTGTTCTGACAGCCGTAATGACCGCTCCTGCAACATCTCCAGCGAGATCAGATGCAACAAAGTACCCCGGAGTTCATCTTGCGACTGATGTAATGCGGGCAGGGAACAATACCACGGGAATGAAGAAGCCGAGGATCTTTGTCTCTTCCTAGGCAAGTCCTAGGAGTCGGCGGGCGGCACGGCGCTGCATCCCGGATAAAACACCGCAGTGCCCGCTCGCTATTTCAGGTAAACCACTGCAGCTCTGGGCAAGGCCACAGGCAGCCCGGGGATGAAAAGCTGGAGAGCGGCACAGGCTCTGAAACGACGGAGGGACCGCGGAGGAGCCCCGTGATCGCCCTACAGAGGCAGTAGCCAGACAGCAGCGCCTCATTTCCCCGAGAACACCCCTGTGGGGACCGCAACGCCCCTATTAACCTCCCCTTACCCCCCCCCAGGAGGGCTCTCTCCTACCTGCGAGAGCTGCCGGGGGTTGGGGCAGCCGAAGAGCGCGGAGCTGGAGCTGAAGCTGATGGCCCCTCTGCGGCTGAGGACGTGCTGCGGCACCGGCCTGTCGAGGGGCAGCACGGGCAGCTGGCAGCATACTTCCATCGAAGAAGCCTCCGGGCGCCGGCCCCGGCCCCCCCCCCCTCCCCACCACAGCACCTGCCCCGCCGGGGCTCAGCCCCCAACCACGGGGGCCTCCTCAGCGCCCCCCCTCCTCCTCCTCCTCCTCCTCCAGCGGCGCCGGGCCCCGGGAGAAGGGGACAGAGGGAGAGGGGGGGGATTTAGGGAGGGGGGGGGGGGCGCGAGGCCCGTCGCTGGGCCTGGGAGGCTCGGTCAGCCCCGCCGGCCGCCGCCGCGCATGGGAGCGGGGCCGGGGCCCTATTGTCCGGCAGCGGGAGGCGGGGAGGGGACGGAGGGAGAGAGGAGGAGGAGGAGGAGGAGGAGGATGAAGGGAGGGAGGGGGGGGAGCCCTCGCCCCGCCCGCCGCCGCCGCCGCTCGGCGCAGCCCCGTGAGGAGGCACGAGCCCGGCGGGCCGTGCGTGGGTCGCGCGCCTGGCGACACGCAGCGCGTCATCACGTACCCACCCCAACCACCCCCCCCTCCCTCCCCCCCGCGCCACACCACACGGAGGCAGCGGGAGGGCTCGGCGCCGCCGGCGGGGCCCCGCGCGCATGCGCGCTGCCCGTTCGCGCCTTCGGCAGGGCGGCTGATGGAGGAGAAAAGGGAGGGGGGGGGAGAAAGAGGGGGGGGGAATGGAGGGCTCCGCCCCGGCACGTGCCGCGCGCCGCGAGGCCCTGAGGGATCGGGCCTGGGCGGCCCCTGACCCAAAGGTGGCTCTGTGTGAAGTGAAATAAAGCGTTAAATCGCCATAAACGATAAATCCCCGCAAATGTTAAATCTCCACAAACATCAAATCCCCGCAAACGTTCAATCACCACAAGAAGCCACCACACGGAGGTGGCCGTGCCCGCCAGCCCCATCCCCACAGCCTCAAGGCGGTGCCCCCTTGCAGAGGGGTACAGGAGGATTCTTGCCCCTGCAACGCGCAGAAGTCAAACTGACGCAATTTTTAACGTGAAACGCCACATTTTTGGGGAAATCTCACCGTCCCAGCAGCGGTCGGGCTTTTGAGGAAGAAGTGGAATAATTCGTGGGGTCATCTGGCCCCGTAGCTACGCGCGCCACATTCAATAGGACAGAACTATACTTCGTTGTTGTTTTTTTTATATAGGAATAATTCTCCCTTTGTTTCTCCCTGCAGCTGCTTTTTTTTTTCTTCATCCTTTCATCTCTTTATTTCTCCATCATAAAAAAAAAAAAGCCCTATATATAGCATGATAGGCAAGGGAACGCTGCTGTTCTTTGAAGCGCATGTACCCACTTAAAAATCAAATTTTGCAAAATGATTCATATGACTTAACTTTGCATAATACATCGCTCTTCTAAGTGCTTGCTTACTGGCAGAAAGGTTTAGATTTCACATGATAATGGTTATTTATAGGCAGTGACATGGCTCTGGAGGAGCCCGGTTAGGAAGAATGGTCGCTTTGTTTGGAGGGCTTTCGTCTGTTTGAACTCGTTGGAGGAGCAAGAAGTTTTGTAGGTGTGGGCTGGTGGCTATTTCACCCCAAGCTACCAAGTTAACAAACGCACCTCCTTCTTCTGCAGGACTGCAGTACCACGTTGTGTCCTGGATATACACAGGCATGCGGGCGCATGGGAGACAACAGTCTCAGATGAGGCCAACTGCCTCACCTTAAAAGCTTTTTCCAGCTTTTTTAATCCCATTTCCTCAAATAAAAATACAGCAAGCATTTTCAGCATATAACGTTATAACGTATGCAGCAGTTCACAATTTATAATAAGCCTGTAATTCCCAGTAAAATAATGTGCTCAGCTTTTTTTATTATTATTATTTAGTTCAGGTATGTCAAGTTTTCTTCCGCATTCTTAGACATTTCACTCATATTTGGCCTACTTGCATTAAATCATGACTGCATTTGAATCCATGGCAGAACTCCACCACTTTCACTGGAGTCAGGATTTTCCCACCCCCTCCCCCAATTCATTTTTCAAAATTCCTTCTGGTTCTCCTACACACTTATAACAATTTTGCTTTCTATACTTGGGTAACTTGAATTTTTACTTTAGCCCATCTAAAATTCATTTATCAGCAATATGCTGTGTAGAAGAATAGAAGCATATTCCTACTTTCACTGAATATACAGAGCGTATACTTCAGTCCTACAAGGTTAAGCTATAAGTGAGGGTTGTTGATAATGTATTTTTTTAATGCTTCCTATCAACTCTATATTCTTTCCATCAGACTAGTCGAAACTGGTTCTTTAAGGTTGTATTTGCGCTGAGTCTGAGCCAGTATATCCTTAAATAACATAATCAGCATTTTCTTTTCTTCTCCCTCACTAACAATCCAATTATCTTTGATCTCTAATTAACATTATATAAACACCTTTAAGGAATCTGAAATGCATTCTTATGAAGTAAGCGTAGAATTTCCAGACAGTGAATGATTCCATAAGTGTTTTGTTTTCAGGACACAAATTGCTATTTTTCATAAATACAAAAGTTACTAATATTACTTTGCGCTGTGGTTTCCTGTACGAGTTTACTGAGAAGAATCCCGCCCCTGGACGATAGACGGTCTTTGATTTATGGCATAAATTACACATTTTCAGCCTAAAAAGAATGCACAAACCGTGTTTTATATCCTGCCTATTCTGCTTACTGCCTTGTCTTGCAAGTTAAGAGCATGTAGCACAGCAAATAAGTTTTTATTTATTTTTTCCCTTATACAGGTATAGCAACAACAAAATGTTTTTGTTTGAATTAAATTGTTTTCCTTGTGAACCACAGAGTTCTTGGAGCACCACCACAGTGCTGCACTTCTTAAAAGCATCATATGATGTTATCAGGTGCCATAGTTTATCTACGTAAGCCCTGTGTGTTGTGGCTTCTTTATCACGGCAGATACAGCCTTCAGTACAGACTACATATCTGAATGTATTCAAATTTAGGGAGTGTTAATAAAGTTTCAATGAGTCCTTTCACTTTTGCAGTTAATGTCTTGTACCATGCTCGCTAGTGCTGTCTAGCAGGGAAGAAGCATTACTGGCAGACAGTTTTGTCAGAAAGCAAGGCACTCTTACAAAGCCAGGGAAATGGAAGATCACAAAAAGGTAATTAGTTCAGTTTCACAGTTCCTAGGAGAAGAGGCTCAGATCGCACAGGTACTTCAGCAAGACATCCTGCTGGACCAGCCGCACTGCAAGGAGCATCGCTTCGGGGCACAGCCAGCTCACGCTGGCAGAACTGAACAGTCTGCACAGAACAGGAGGCTTCAGTCGTGTTCTCGTACAAAACACAAAATAGGAATACTCAAAGGCATAGCACGGTTGTACTTTGAAAACACCTGAGGAGCACAAAAAATACTTACTTGTACAGATACATGATCAAGACATGCAGAAGTTTGTCGCTTTTCTTCTTACCCAAGGAAGTTACATGGTTTATTTCTGTAGAAAGGAAGAAATGTCTTTTCAAGTTGTGTTCTCAGTGGCTGCATTGTTACGCTTTGGTTTTGGCTTGTGCCGTTTCTCTGACACATGCTCAGATACGTCCTTTGTTTCTACCCAGTTATTGTCTGAGTGAATGCTATGCATTTCCATGGGACTTCCAAACATGTGGCAGCCCAGCTGGAGGACACCCCTGTCCCTGCTTGGTGCATCCCTTTCTTCATCTCCTGTCATCTTGCTCCTGCTGTGCCCTGGGTCTGCATCAGGCACATTTGAATGTTGTGGTGATGCCATGTCCATGGCTCCTGTTCAGTTTGCTGTCCTTTGCAGCCCCCAGATCTTCTGCAGAGCTAATAGCCATCCTGTTAGTCTGGTGGATCGTGTTGACTGTGGTAATTTGCACTGGCCTTTACTGGACAAACCACTCTGGGGGCTGGTCAAGATCATTCTGAATGCTAGTCCTGTCCTTCCTAGATCTCTCTCACCTGCAAATTTAGTGAACATACTCTCAAAGACAGCCAGGTCAACAGTGAAATTCCTGTGAATGATTAAATCCAGTATCTGGAAGAGACCTCCTGAGGAATGCTGTTTAATCTAATCTGTCAACCACTGCTAACGACTCTGAGGATGCTTTCCAATCACTTCTGCACCCACATTATAGCAGCTTTGTGTATGGTGTGGCCAAGGTTTATCTTTCCTGACTTTAGACACTTAACCCAGAGAGTAATTGCCTAAGGCTACTTTCGGAGTCAATAATTAAGAGAAAGACAGCAGGCCATTCAGGTTGTGTTCGAAGGAGCCTTTCCTTTCCCTGGAAGGAAGGAACACAGTGCTGCCTTTCTCCTCACTGAGACACTTTGCTTTGCTTCCACAGAGTTAACCAGATGAACTGGGGTACATGGCTTTGTCCGGTAGGTAGGTAGGCAGTGTGGAAGGGCAGTGTTGGTGAAGATACGCTCTGTCAGGTGTGCCATGCTACCATTAGCTGCGGGTTTTGTCCCTCTGCTGGAGAGGCAAAGTCCTTTTGACATTGCCTTGGCACTCCGTTTGTTTGCTTTTGCCCCTGCTTCCAGTATTTTGAATATTATATTGAAAAGTATTTAGAATCTTTTCAACATTTTTAACAACCTCAATTTCACTGAGCTGAACTTGCCTACCGGCCACATACCACTTCTGCGCTAACAGCAGCAAGCTGCAGCAGAAATTGAAAAAGACTGATCCCAGAGGACTTCCATTTTTCCTTTGCTCAGAGCCTCGAGAATCACACCCTATGGTTAGTTTAAGAGTGGAGTTTTAATGACAAGTTATAGCCTCCAGAAACAGGGGCTGACTGCTGAAACGGGGTAAGAAAAGTCAGTTATGAACACAGCTGCGGACTGTCAAAAATTTAATATAGTTTCAAAGACATATTTTTGTAACTCCAGTGCCGATATTGTTGGCAATAACAGTGTGAGAAAGTGATTCTTTTCTACAGTTACTACTCCTTAAATGCATTTCTAGAAAACTTGCTAGAGTGCACACAGCTTAAATGGTCTCAGCCACCAAAGTTATGGTTTTCTCAGTAATTATGGCTGTCTGGACAAAAATCTTCATATAACAATCATGTTAAAATGACTACGAGCGTTGGTGTCAACAGAAGCCTGTGGAGAAAGCTTCTCTTTGTGTCACTTGTACATGCGTAACAGCTGATGTGAGGTACATCTTTAATATCAGAGTGGGAGGATATGAGAAGCCCAGGTGCAGTTTCAGAGGTGCAGCTTGCAAGCTTACCGGTGTGATTACAAGCTGAAAATTCATCACTTTTGCTGTTGGTAATGGAAGGGGTTTTGGACCCCTGTCAGTGGACAGAATGAATGCATTGCACGTTTGACAAGCCAAACAACTGAGGCATTTCTGAGGCCCCTCTGTTTGCTTCCGCGATAAGCATGAATGCTTCAATTGCCCATTTTGTCTGCAGAAAATTTAGTAGTTTGTTTGGGTTTTGTTTTGTAACCTTTTGTTTGTTTGTTTTTGCTTTATGCTGTTCCAAGAACTCATTAAAAGTGCATGTCCTTTCTCAATTTCTATACATGATGGTGGAATTAGTCTTTTCAGCAGTCTCAGCAAAGGATTTTTAAAAGACATTTTGACTTGTGAAAAAAAAAAAAAAAAAAAAAAAAAAGTTAAGCAGTCCCATAGTTAGAGGACAGTCCCCCATAACTAGGCACTGCTTTTTAATTTTGGATTTGGAAGTTGCATTTAGGTTCAAAAGATTCCTGGTGTTCCATCTCATTCTTCATTAGCCTATTGGCAGTTAGTAAAGACATCTTGTAATATTAAAACTGATAATATCAAATACTGCTAGAAGTGAAATAATGAGCTGAAGTTCCTACATACCAGCCTTACCGAAACACCAGTCTTATTAATCTGCATTAATAAGATTAATCTGCATTAATGCTGCATTGTCAAAAACTAAAGGCATGCAGTTTGTTGTCATTTAAATCTCAAATGTGAGCCATTGCTTAGTAACACCAGATTTTTTCAAAGAAGAGTTTAACTCATTTTATTTCTGATTATATTAAAGATGAGTGCACTCCCTTGTTGCAGAAGCTTATTCGTATGAGATTTTAGAATAGTTAGAATAGCTTTCTTATAGGCATTTCTTAAATGCCAAAAAACAGGCATTTAATCATTTTATGCTTCCTTTTCAGCTCATTGGCGGTACCATTTTCTATCAAAACACACAGAAACAGAAGGTAAACCTAGTCACATGAATAGAAATGAGAGGATTCAATATTTTCAATAACTCATGTTTTTCTACAATGTAGCATCCTGACATTTATTTCCTTGTGAAGGAAAGGATGTGTCAGGGTTAGCATTAGCATGACTTCTCCCTGAAAGTCTGGAAAAACATGTGTCATTCTGCCCGTCCCCCCATTAACCACCTGAACAAATGCCGCGAGCAGATTTCATTAATTTCATGAGACTACCTCGGGTTTTATTTAGTTTTATTCTTTGCTAGACCTTTTGTGCTTAACAATAGCAAAAAAAGTGTCTGGAATCCTGTCTGATTTACAACTCACTAAATACCGATGTGCTTAATCCAATTAAAACTGGAAGGAATGTTGCCAATATGTCAACAAAAGTGCAACAAAGAGAGGGGAGGGTTAGTTTACAGAAATTCCTGAATTCCTTTGTCTTGACCAAATGAAAGAAATTTGTTCTTGTAAGACAAGTGCATACTAAAAGGATTAACTCTTGATAACCTGACTTTTATCTTCAGACAAAGATGCCCTGAGTTCTAGGCGAACATTTTTCAATCAATTTCT
Organism: Anas platyrhynchos; assembly: GCF_047663525.1. Classification (NCBI taxonomy): domain Eukaryota; kingdom Metazoa; phylum Chordata; class Aves; order Anseriformes; family Anatidae; genus Anas; species Anas platyrhynchos. The sequence goes on along the minus strand of NC_092588.1, from coordinate 36,325,110 downwards.
TGAAAGCAGCTTTGCATTTAATTAGCGTGCCTTGTTTAAAAGCTGAGTGAGGGGGTCAGAGTGCTAAGCCACAGGGGCTGGGCCTCACATTAGTGTGGAGTGCATTAGAAGCGTGATTTTAAGATACATCAGTGCTGAGGTACATGCTGCTGTGCAGAGGGGTTGTGCTGCTCCTTCCCACTCCTCCTGGCTGCTTGCTCCTGCTGCTGATGCTCATCTCTGTGGCGAGCCCAAAGTGTTTGGGGTGTTACAGTGGTAGAAAGTGGGCCATCCCAAAAATAAATAAGTAGGTAAACAAAGAGTGGGACCAGACAAGAGCACAGCTGGTAAAATAAAAGTAGGGATGGAGTGCAACTTTGGGAGTGAGCCCACAGTTCCACAACCACATTGTCTGTATCATAAAAATCCACATAGGTGGTGTAAGCCAGGATTCTGTAAGGGATTTCTGGGCTACTGTATAATTCAAAAAGTAGTTCACTTTAGAAAACCTAGCTTTAAAACCTCACATAGTTAGAGGTACTCTTTGGACTGCGTATATGACACGTATGATACAAGGCAGGCCTAGCAGAATTTGCAGTGAAAATATGGGTTAACTGGAATAAAGTACTAGTGGTACAAAGTGTATACTTGATGTTATGCATGTTCTTACATGCTTTGCTGAGTTGGAGTTATGGAGAACACCCTCTAGTCATGTGTCAGAACATCATTTGAATCTACATAAATCAATACCACGTCAGCGTTTTTCTAGGTTAAATTACATGACTAGAAGTCTGTAGACTACTCTTTTCAAGTATAGGCCTAACCAAATAAGCAACTTTTATAATATTTAATCTCACCTCAGACTCTGAATATTTAATATAATTCTTTATTAAACATTTTCAGCCTAAAACATATAAACAGAGTAATTATACTCGTATTCAAATTGTTCAAAATGTGGCAAACCCGCATGTTTTATAGAATAACTAAAATGGGGGAGACTGTGACATCTGCTCAAATGTATGAGTAAAACCTAAGGAGGTTTTACTTATATGGTGAATTGTTGATAATAATAATAATAATAATAATAATAATAATAATAATAATAGTAGTAGTAGTAGCAGCAGAAATCAGTAGGAAAAAAAAATCCTAAAATACCTGTAATTTTTCTAAAAGGACAAAAATAGCATAATATCCCTAAAGAACAATCCTGATACTTTATTGAAAAGCACAAAGATTCAAGAACCAAAAGGTCCAAATAGCTTAATTTGTTGAAATATTTGTTCCATTGCAGCTGACCTTGAACAGGATGATCTGTGGGCAAACTATATGTCATTGTGTCTGTAGCCAAGATAATCAATTCCCAGATAATGGGAGAATTGTATTTCATTTGTTGGAAGTCATAAGTAACACGAATACATTGCAAGTCAATATAATTTGCATTACAAGTGAAAGCTTTATTGCAAGATATGGGAAAAAATGCACAGCCTGGAGTCATGCTCCTGAACATGACAGCTGTATGAATGCAAATACTTGCTTTGTCATTCAATTTTCAGATATATTTTCATTTTCTTGTCACTTCATCATGTCTATATGCATGAATGTCCATCTGCAGAAATATTTCATGAAGCAGATCATTCTAAAAACAACTTGGAATAAAAGAAACACTGTTTGTTGTGCAAACTTATTTAATGGGGAATAAACATTGCTTTATATACAATTGTAACATTAAATTAATTAAAAATCTTAATTTAATCTAAATATTACTTTTAAACACTGCTAATAGGAAAAGGAAGAATTGTTGAAATCTGTTATTTGCACATTGTGTATTTGGAATTGTGACAACCATGTTTTGTGATGCAAGATGACAAAGTCGGGTGCCTTGCACCAGCAGAGGAGGTTGCGATATGAACAAACATTAACAGCATACACTGAACATTAAGACTATTAGCAACAGTCCTATAATACATAATACATAACATGGATTCTGTCCAGCTCAGATACAACGTGCATTCTGCAGCAAAGCATTTCCCAGTTCTGTGCCAGAGACTGTGCATGTGCTGGGAGCCAGAGGGTGCTGGTGGCTAACATCGACTGTAAGGAGAAGGCTTCTGCTTAGCTACCCAGGAAGGCTTGCTATTTTAGAATAAGCATGTAACAGTGCAAAGTTGGAGAGAGAGCTGTCATTCTCGGTACAGAGATCATCTCATTTTCATCTGAGAGGTTTTTACGAAGCTTCATGCCTGAGCTGGCTCACCTTGGCTGGGGACGGGTGCTATGTGAAGGGCAGCAGGGCTGCACTAGTTCCCAAAGACGCTTTCCAAAGTAGCTTACCTGCTCAAGTGCTACACATCACCTTTGGGAATTCCCACTATTTGTGAAGTCTTTTGAAATAATGGTTTGAAATAGCATGCAAAAGTTTGCAGAGCTGTTTTATTATTTTTTTTTTCCTAATGAAAGAAAAAAAAAAGAACCTCGCCTCCCTTAGAGTGAATCATCCTCCCCCACTTCTGAAAAAAAAAAATGTAGAATTTGTGAGTAAAACCCATTAGGTTCCCCAGTCACGTATAGTAATTTATAGAAAAAAAATATATAAATAAGGGCTGCAAATGGTTGGGTGCTTATTTTCTGTCTATCTCAGTTGGGAGCTGTGCCACTGATTTACACAGGGCTGGGTTCTCACCAAAATATGCAAAAAGGATTCTTTTGAATCAAAGGTAAATGAAAAAAAAATAATATATATATATATATATATTCTGAAACAAAGTTTTTTTGTAGGTGTCATATCATCCATAAAGGTCTTTGTTGAATTCTGTATGATTCTTCCATGAAGTCCATGGGACTTTTTGATATAATAAATTCCTTTGCCTGAACTAAGAAATACGAGTTATTCTAAGGGCTGTGAATATTTACTGCCAAAGTTTGCTTTCTGGTAACGCGTAGTTCTTCATTTATTGATAGCCATTATCAATGAGACCTGAAGCCTGAATTTTCGATTGCCATCAACGGGCAAGTCACGAAGTTGAACAGAGTGCGGTGTTCTTGAGCAAGGGAAGAAATGCCGGCACTCTGTACCTGTGCAAAGGTGCTGACCTCATTACAGGTAAGTCATCAGACTCGGAAAAAAGCAGCCATGGAGCAGCAGCCCTGGCTCTGGAGCTGGCTTCGTACTGCACAGAGAGACGGCGCGGCCTGATCAGCCTCCGGCTGCTGGCACGGCGTGGCCATGCTCCGGCAGACGCCCCGCAGCGCTGGCCACTCACCCCTGCTACCCTCGCATTTTGTTTCTCAATCATAATCCAATTAAAACAGGCAGCTGCAAAATAATCAATAGGCGAAATTCATTAGCTTTTCTCGGTATGAAATAAATAGGAAAATGAAGCTCTCCTTGGTCTTAATTAGTTCTTATAAAAATTGGCAGGCAAACAAAGACACTTGTACACTCCTTTATTTTCATAAGAGACTTGCCTGAAAGAAAAACCTCAGACATGTAATTTCCTTTTCTTTTTTTTTTTTCCCCTGCCTAACTCTCTCTCAGTCAGAGCCTAACCCAGCAGCTCCTCCGAGGGCAGAAAGAAAGGTGGTTTGGCAGCGTGCTCGGGTGCGCTGCTGCCGTGCGGATCGGGGCAGGTCCTGGAGATCCTCCACGAGCTGTGTGCACGGCGATAGGCCGCAGCCGCCTCCCGCGCCGGCAATTCTCCTGCCGGAGCGGCCCCAGACGGGCGCTGTGGTTCCGCCATCATTACCGCTGGAGCGGTGCCATGCCACATCACCCAGCAGTACAAATTTGATCTGGATCGGGTGTGGGCACGCGATTACGTTTTTGTCAAATTAGTGCAGCGCTCCGTGAGGATTTTTGGTTGCCTGCGTGCTTTCGCGCCGGCTGCGGAGGAAGACGCAGCGCCTGAGCCACGAGGGGTTAGGGCCAAGTGGGCGAGCGAGGCCTGGCCTAGGAGTCACCCCGCTGGTGCCCAAGTTTTGTCTGAGCAAACTGAACAGGCAGAGAGCATTGTAGCTGGAGCAGCACTTGGCGTCACGCTCCCGTGGCACTGTAAATTTGCCAGCAGAAGCCCTGGAAATATCGGCCTATAGTGTAGCCGCAGGCTAGCTGGGAGGAGTACCCATTCTCACAACTCTTGCGATTTAATTAAACAGCACTTACTTGTGCTTCACACTTTTGTGGCATTCAGACCTGTATATCATTTTTACAGGGCGTTTTTGTGGTGACCTGGAGACACAATGCTGTCGAAAAGGTGTGAGGTCACCACTTCCATTGCATCAGCTCTCGCAACGATGCCAGCCATGCAATGAGTCAGACTAGCAAGCTGATTTAACTGAATACTAAAAGAGAAAAGATATATATATATATATATTCAGTGCAAGTTTGGACCACTTCTTTGTTGGTAGCCAGTTAAGCCAACTGTAAGCATACAGCTTCATACTCTAAGCTTCAGCTCTGAGTATTTTCCAGATGAAAAATATTGTCATAATAAGGGGGAAAAAAATCCCTAAGAACACTTGTGATAGGTGGTTAACAATTAAACTACTAATTTCCTGAAATATTAGTCTGCTGAGTTACTAGGAAATATTTCCAGTTGTTCTTTTTCTACACTTGCTATGCTGAGAACAGAATTCATATTTGTGTTTTTGCTTATTTACTTTATTGGTGAAATATTTATGCTAACTAAATTATTTTTTAGGAAACATTTAATTTCACCAAAAAAAGTGAAAAGGGAAAAAAAATCCAAGACTTGATCTTCTCATCCCTTAGTCTGTAATTCCGCTAGTCCTGGGACTGCATATTGCTTTAAATCTTGATTTTTAACTCAGCCACTCAACAGACATTCCCTTCTGGATCCAGATAGGAGGATTTTAAGACAGTTACTCATCAGCACTTTAAAAAGAATTTACCTTTGTCAGCCATCAGTTAAGTGAGCATTTCCATGTCAGGGGAATAAATCCTGCGTGTGGATTAATGAAGCTTCAAAAAGAGATGACTACTGACTGCCATCTCCCCCACAGCATTCCCTCCTCCTGGGAATTATTTACGTGAGGAGCCAGCGTGAAGGAACTGGGAGAGAATAGTTAGAAAACAGGTACCAGGAGAGAACCGAGGACTATGCTGGGGATTTCAGGAATGAGTTTGTGTAGACAAAAACTATGGGAGGTGTTGCAAGGGTGGCTATTTAAGAGAATTGCGTGAAGCAGGAACGAGTGGAGAGAATAGTCGGGTGCTGAAGAAAGGTGGTGCCTGGTGGGGAGGACTGAAAGCAGCTGTGAATTCCTAAGGAGCAGGTACTGAGATGTGGTACTGCAGCTTCTGCATTTGATCCTGGTAAAATGATCTGAAAAGTAGGTCAAAGCACTCACTTACGCTCTTCAAGCTAATCTTCCTGATCCCTAGCTGTAGCTAAAATGTATTAATTTTCCTTGCTACCAAAACTGTGGGATTGTTAACTTACAATAAACAGCAGTAGAATAATGCCTTAGTGTGCTATAGCAGCTTGCAAAGAAAATTAGAAACTCTTTCTAAGTAAGGCATTAGAAGACTCTCTTACTTCACTTTTACTTGAAGTTCCAGATAACTTATCTCTGAGTTGTCAAAGTTATATAAACTAGGGACATCCTATTCTTTGATTTTCAGAAAGAAATTCGACTTAACATCAGACACGTTGGTATGATTCACGTCTTAGCTGCTTGTCTTCTTTAGCAATAAACCACAATAACTTTGTTGGTTATGGCTATCTCCATTTTAAATTAGGGAGGGTAGACAGAACTTTCTCCTAAACTTCAGATGAAAACAAAATTCCCAGCACTCCACTGAGTATCTTGTTGAAAAACTTAAGTATATTACTATTACTTAAAACTTCATTTTTAAGCCTTTATTTATAGGGGAAAAAAATGTGTTTATACACATATCACTTAGGCAGTCCACCAAACCTTTCAACAGGTTTTACTTGCATGGGCTAGGAAGTTTCATCTCTGGATTACTTCTCTGTGTCAAACTGACCAGGTAAGGGCACGAGTAATGTGCATATGCAACAGACTGTTCATTTGAGCATTTCTTGAATTTGCTACTTTTTCAAATAGTGCAGTTGTTGAAAGATATTAAAACCCAAAATACATTTAAAGTGAGATATTCTATGTGAATAGTAACAGAAGGTCACAATATGTTCAGAGAATTCAAATATATGGATGTTCTCTTATGAATGCTTACTTCTTGAATAGATGGAGTTGCAGATGGTTTACCAGATGGAATACCTTACTTCCAATATAGATAGCTATATATATTTAAAAATGGATGTAATGCAATCATATTATTTAAATCAGTTCTGTTATTTCTTTTGAAGCTGTAATGACAGTAACTATTCAGTAACAAAGAAATGTGGTAAGAAGAATGTAATTTCTTGCTGTAGAGTTGTTGGGCTTGTCTAAGACCTTAAGAGGCTCATTCCTCAGAAAGGTGCTTAAAATGATTCTCTCTTTTTTAGGAGACTGAATATCTAACAGGTAGCATGCAGAACAATTCAGGTAGGGCATATGAAACAGAACTGGCTGAAAAGAAATGACAAGAGCATTTGGGGATGTAGCTGCCTCAGAAGTATTCTTCCCTTGTTAACAAAAATCAGTCCCCATGCCTGAGCCAGAGACCCAGCACATCTTGTCAGAAGCATCCTTTTCCACTTAGTCACTTGCCTTTGGATTAGGTTGTTCAGCTGGGTGTTATTAAAGCTAATATCAGCAGAGCACAATATTCAAATATAGAATAAAAGGTACATCCCACCAAAAGAGTGAAAAAATTGCACCTTATCACTGTATGCACCCTTTCTCAGGATACACATTCTCTCATCTTACTAACCTACCATACTTGAAGTAAAGTAAAGTAAAGCATCTTTATGCTTCACTTGTTTTAGGTCTTTTTTTTTTTTTTTTTTTTTTTTTTTTTTTTCAGACTGCCACCTGAGAAAAGTGATCTACTAGCAAAAGCTTTTGTTTCAGGCTCATCTTTGTTCTTTATCTTGTCACTTCTGGTCAGTTACCAATATAAATCCCAACATCCTTGCCAGTGTTCCACCTTTTAGGCAGAACAAGTCACAGAAATAAGTGATAAAAGTAATCACATTAGGAAACTTTTGGGGAAAGGAAGTACTTACATGTTTATATCAGGCGTGGAAAGAAAATGAGAAAATATGCTCAGTTTCACATGTTATATAAAACAGTCAAAGTTAAAACAACCTGATTAAAAATCAAAAAGGCCAAGGGGAAGCGAGAAGTTTATGCTGATGCTATTTTACACAGCTGGAAAAAGCAACGTTCTCCATGTTAAGGGAAGTTTCATTTTCTTATCCCTATATCTTTCCCTTTATTCCACAAATTCCACTAAAAGTGAATGTATTTAAAACATTTTTTACCATTTGCATTGGCTTGCTGGCATTAAACTTTCTCAGTAAGTTTTCCCAGTAATTTTTCCCAGTTTTCATAGTACTTAATTTAATTAAGAGCAGTCATAATCTTGCCTGGTCTTTATCTGCATGAAAGTTCTCTAAAAACAAAAAATGATAACCTAAAGGCCACCAAAAGAAAAATATGGGCAGCTAACATTAAGCCATCCTTTTACTGCCATACAAAACTGTTCAGATTCAAAAGGAAAGTACAGTTAATGTTACTAACAGCAGCTATAAATCTAAGACAACTAATATAGAGATGTCTTCATCCACCATGAGCGTAAAGAAAGTGTGAAGAAAGGTTTGAGCTAATTTCAGTTGAAATAGTTTCAGTTACTTACTTACATTGATGGAGCCTTTTTCTGCCATTTTGCTGTCTGTAGTCTTTAGACTTTGTAGCCTTCTAGATTTTAAGTGCTTGGAATTCCCTTAATAGAGGGATATTTAGGAAAAAAAAAAAAAAAGGCAAACCAAAACAAACAAACAAAACAAACAAACAAACAAAAATCCTCCCAGCCAACATGGGGTAGGTCCTGCCTAACAAATTTGATTTCCTTTTATGTTAAGATCACCCATCTAGTCAATCAAGAGAAACCAGCAGATGTGATCTTTTTGGACTTCAGCAAAGCTTTTGACACAGTTTTCCATAAGATCCTGCTGGACAAAATGTCCAGCATACAGCTAAACAAAAACATCATATGATGGGTGAGCAATTGGCTGACGGATAGGGCTCAAAGACTTGTGGTAAACGGGGCCACATCAGGCTGGCGGATTGTCACTACTGGGTTTCCTCAAGGCCCTATTTTAGGGCCAGTCCTCTTCAATGTTTTTATAAACAATTTGGATGTAGGACTAGAAAGTGTTTTGAGCAAATTTGCTGATGACACCAAACTTGGAGGAGTTGTAGACTTGGATGAGGGTGAAAAGGCCTTGCAGAGAGATCTGGACAGATTGGAGAGCTGGGCAATCACCAACCACATGAAGTATAATAAGATCAAGTGCTGGGTCCTGCACCTGGGATGGGGAAACCCTGGCTGTACGTGCAGACTGGGTGATGAGATGCTGGAGAGCAGCCCCACAGAGAGGGATCACGGGGTTGTGGTTGACAGCAAGCTGAATATGAGCCAGCAGTGTGCCTTGGCAGCCAGGAGGGCCAACCGTACCCTGGGATGCATCAAGCACGGCATTGCTAGTTAGTCAAGGGAAGTGATCGTGCCGCTCTACTCTGCACTGGTGCGGCCTCACCTCGAGTACTGTGTGCAGTTCTGGGCACCACAGTACAAGGACATTAAACTGTTGGAGAGTGTCCAGAGGAGGGCGATGAAGATGGTGAAGGGCCTAGAGGGGAAGTCGTATGAGGAGTAGCTGAGGTCACTGGGCCTGTTCAGCCTGGAAAAGAGAAGGCTGAGGGGGCACCTCATTGTGGCCTACAACTTCCTCATGAGGGGGAGTGGAGAGGCAGGCGCTGACCTATTCTCCGTAATCACCAGTGATAGGACCGATAAGAATGGTGTCAAGTGGAGGCAGGGGAGGGTCGGGTTGGACATCAGGAAGAGGTTCTTCACTGAGGAGGTGGTTGCACACTAGAACAGGCTCCCCAGGGACGTAGTCACTGCACCAAGCCTGTCTGAATTTAAGAAGTAATTGGACTGTGCACTTAGTCACATGGTCCAAACTTTTGGGTAGACCTCTGTGATGCCAGGAGTTGGAATCAATGATCCTTATGGGTCCCTTCCAACTCGGTATGTTCTATGATTATATGACATTCTAGAAATTACCAAACAGTAACATAAAACAGGACATGGAACGTAATAAAATACAACCTGAATTCACAGAATCGTTTAGGAAGGGACCTCTAGAGGCCATCTGGTCCAACTCCCTTTCTCAAATGGCCACCCAGAGCTGCCTGCCCAGGACCATGTCCAGGTCACTTTTGAAGGTCTCCTGTGAGGAACACTCCCCAACCTCTCTGGGCAATTTGTGCCAGTGCTCTGTCACCCTCACAGTAAAGAAGTGCTTCTTGATGTTCAGAGGTAACCTCCTGTGTTCCAGTTTGTGCCTGTTGCTTGTCCTGGCACTGGGCACAGCCTGGTAAAGAGCCTGGCTCCAACCCCTTTGCACCCACCTCATCCCACCTTCATGTATGTATAGACATTGATGATCTCCCCACTGAGCCTTCTCTCCTCTAGGCTGAAGGCTCCCATCTCTCTCAACCTTTTCAGATAGGAGAGGTGCACCAGTCCCTTTGTAATCTTTGTGGCCCTTTGCTGGACTCTTTCCAGGAGCTCCATGTGTTTCTTATACTGGGGAGCCCAGAACTGGACACAGTACTCCAGGTGTGGCCTCACCAGTGCTGAAGTACAGGGGAAGGATCACTTCCCTTCACCTGCTGACTTTACTAAAGCATGTCATCAAGTTAATTTATTTCACTCTCCAAATTCCTCTAAAATCATTTTCTTTCCCTGTCTCTGTTAGAAGAAAGAGTCAGAAGCTGTAGGTTCTTCATGGAGATCAGGAGTGGCCTATCTGACCACTTATGTCTACTACGTGCTTTGATGTCAATATTATCAACACCAGATTCAGCAAACTGACAAAACAGTTCAGGTTTTAAAAATTGCCTTTCCTTGTCTTGGAAGCTAAAAATTCACACCATTGTTGAGCAATGGTGCCAGTCCTTTCATGCATGTATGTGTACCTACCAGTCTTTCAGCTCCAGGCTCTTACTTCTGAACTTGCTGTGAGCCAGGAAAAGGAGGGAGCAGTGGGTGGAAGGACTGGAGTGACTCAGAGTTCTTCAACCCCTAGCTCTGTGCAGCTGTAGGCTTCTGAAGCAACCCTGGACCTCCTGCTCAGTCTGGGCCAAGTGTCAAATTTTTTATAGGCTGATATGCAGCTTTGCATTTCCAGACGTGTTATGATTTGTCTGTTTTGAAATGCACACAGCATATAAATGAAATGAAAAATGTAAGTAAGACTTACTTAGATACAGGTCTTTTGGGACAAGGACTGTCTCAGTTTTTCATTGCCTGCCATAGTGGTGTCATGGTAGGCTATTAGATAACCAGGTGTTATGATACAAAAAGTAATAACGAATGAGAGACGTGAATAGGTATTTAATGTTATGTTTTATTCTTCTAAATTATATAGCTGATCTGAAGAAAGAGTTACGGCAATTCATTAGGGTTTGATTTTTTTTAAAAAAGGTTTAGAATGCATGTAGGATATGTACCTATGATCCACAAGGGGAAAAAAATAGATTTGCAGATATAGTTTTCAATTCCTTCAAACAAAACAAGAATGCTTATGAGAAAAATGGCACAGGTTACAAAGCAATATTAACACACCAGAGGGAGCTGTTTTCACGCAGAATAGCACATGAGAAAAGACTGCAGAGTGGTGCTTTCTTTTGATAATAGGATATATATAGGTACGGAGAATCTGGATAACCTTAAAGTGATTTTATTTTCTTCCTTTTATAATTTTTCCTTTCAATTTTGTCTTACCATTATAAAGTCTTTTTGTTCTGTTTTGTTTTGGAATAATGATTGTTATTTCAAAGTTTGAGATCAAGTATGATGATTGTAATCTTGTATTGTGTTCTTTCAACACAATAGGATTAGCTGTACCTACTCTGTTTTTAATGTCCTAGAAAATATATGCTATTTTTATTTCTCATAACTGTGAAAAACATATTTCAGATTGAAATGTGCCTTGCTTTTTCCTTGTCCAAAGCTGAAATTTGAGGAATAGACACTCTTAGCAATTGAGAATGGGGCTTCTGTAGCTGACTGGTTATTAAAATTACTTTATGAGAAAGTACAAGCTAAGAACAAAAGAAATGTTAAAATCTCATGCTTCACATTAAAAATCATTAAAAATACTTTTTTTTTGATCAACTGTTTCATTGTTGCTTCTCCGTTCAAAAATAGTCTTTTCATATGTTCATAATTAGTTATGCTTGTTTTTCAAAAATCTATTGATTGATAGTTCAAGTCTTCCAGTAGAATCCAAGCACAAACTCACTAACTGAATCTTGCCAAAGCAGACTTTACTGGGCTATAGAGCTCCCTGAATCCACTGTCAGAATTTTAGTCTATACAAAATTGTACTGGGTGTCTGTGGAAAGGTTTTGGTAGTGGGTGGCTGCAGGGAAGCCCCTCTGGGAAGAGAACTCTGCAATGGACCTGCCACAGGACACAGCCCATTAGCCAAGATGGTAGCACATGTGGGAAAACATATTTAACAAAGAAGAAAATGCTGCAAGGCAGGGAGGACTGAGGAAAAAAAAAATGTGAAAAACATCCCTGCAACCACCAAGTTCAGAGAAGGAGGTGGAGGTGGTACTATATACCTGCAGGGCAGGTATTGCAGGTATTGCCCTGCAGCCTATGGAGGACACCATAGTGGTATTTACAATCTTCTCCAGACTTTTTAATGATATAAGTTTGAGGAAAAGATCATTGGGTCCAACCACCCTGCCAAAGCAGGTTCCTTAGAGCAGGCTGCCCAGGTAGGCATCCAGACGGGCCTTAAATATCTTCAGAGAAGCAGACTCTGCAACCTCACTTCTGCTTTAATATAAAATATTGCAAGAACTCAGGTGACCTGAAGGGTCTTCAGTTAATTTTGTTCTGAAAGAGACTACATAATAAACTGAATAAACTAGTTTCAGAAGTGAAATTTAGGGCAAAACTGTTGTATTGTTAAACAAATTTAATATATTTGCATCAGAAAAAAAAAAAAAAAAAAAAAAAGGACAAATTCAAGACCACATCAAGAGTAAAGAGAACAGCTAACTAAATATATGGACATGCTATATTTTTGGTCTCAGATATATCAGCCTGTCTCATGAATGTTTTATTTATTCTTTCATAGTCTTCCTGAGAGAGAACCAATTGGATACTGAGCAAACAAACAAAAAGAGTAATCAGACTCCACTGACCTGTTTAACCCTGCATGTGAAGGATGAAAAGCAGCAGCCGTTTTAAGTGGAACAGGGCTTCTGGTGGCACTTCTTTCTCTTTGGATTGCATTGGCATGAAGATATCAAAATAGTGAATTGATAATGTTGTGACTTTCCACATGCCAGGCTGTTCCGTCACTTTTGGAAGCAGGTATGTTACTTGAATCACCTTGACTTATTTTTCAGCACAAATCCAAATGAATTATGGGTGCGGTAGAAAAAAGGGCATGTTATTAGGACCCCTGCGTAAGACAGTTAGTCCTGGATGGTATAAGATTTGCATAGAAAATGTTGAAGTTAGCTGGGTTTCCATCCTCTTAGGATGTGGAATTATTATCAGAATTTTAATATATCTTACTTTCATTCAAGGAAATAAACAAGGTGCTCTTGTCTGTGTTCTACTGGAACAAAAATACATAGCTTGAAAATAGGATTCTAAAATAATTTTAGTCATCAGAAACGTAGTACTAAAACTGTAACTGCTTTATCTTCCTTAATTCAGAGACCATATTTTTTTCTAGAAAAGTGTCATCTCCTTCTTCTTTTAGTATTTTATAGGACTGCTTTAAATAAGTAAGCAATAACTTTGAGTAACTAGACCTTCAAAGGGATTAATCACTAAACGACTGAGTAGGCTAGTGAGTTTAAATTTCCGTAGCTGACTGGTTATTAAAATTACTTTATGAGAAAGTAAAAAATACATGACTTTTTTGTTCTTTGGAATAAAATTCATCATAACTTTGATTTTGTTTTATGCTTTGGGGTTGCCACGTAGCTAATCATCGTTATGTAAGGGAATTTTAAAATAATCCTGTATAGCTGTGGCTTCACATGGTTACCTAGCATTATCTTGTGCATTATCAGGCTTAATGTGCCTTGTACAGTTCCAGTGTGATCAGGATAGATCTCAGGATTATGTTAAACATGTGTTGGGCATGCCTTTATTAAAAATTGTACCTATAAGCTTGAGCATAATTTCATTCTTAATTATGAATTTAAAAACAAAAGTTCAGTCCGTTATTTGATAGTTTGTGTATGACACTTAAAAGTAGAAAATATTTTTTTCTTCAGCTGATCTTGAGATCCTAAATTGTGTGTTAGCTTATTAGAAAAAAAAACATCGAAGTAAATATGAATAAATTTAAGTTGCTCAGTAAATCGTTTACTTGTTACCTGAATTACTCAGTTTATTATATGTCTGTGTGTTTGATTTCCTTTTCAGTATTTGATTTCCTTTTCAGTACTGAACGTAGCTAAAGAGCTTAAAAGTGTTACACGGCAGTTTCTGAACCAAAATGTGGCCTAGTAAATAATATATAAATAACATCAAGATAGTGTTTCTAGCTCAGCAGTGAGAAGGGTGAAAGAGCAGAGTGGGTAGTCTTACCTCACAAAGCAGGTTCTTAGAAATTATTCTTATGACTGGGGTTACAACTTATTTTTAGGCTTTTTCTGTAATCACTTGTCAACATTTAGAGAAAGGTGCAACATTCAAATAAATTAAGAGGTTGTGGTGAGAGTTTTGTTGTAGCAAGTCTGCCATCAAAGAGCTGCACCTTTCTCTTTATGAATTTTAGGTATCTATACTGGGTGTTTTAGATTACAGTCTATATGAGTTTCTTCATGTCATTACCTAGCATTATCAAGGTTTGCTTTAAAATGTTTGGAACTTCAAATTTATAAGTATGAACTATGAACAATGAGTAGGTAGTAGAGCCATTCAGTTGTGAGTAGCTTGTTTGTTTTCTTTACCTCTGAGATACATGAAGGAATGAATGATAGATCTAAGGGAACTAAATCTTTAACCTGTCTTTAGCCTTTACTTACATTATAAAGTAACGTCACAATGGTAAATATATCAGCAGCTCATGAACTGTCCGAATTATTGTACTATAAACAACACTCCAAATACTGATGGATATAAGTATTTTCTATACATAAGATTACAATAAATAATACACCATACTCTGTAAAACAGAGGTCATTCTCCCACTTGCCTAGATCCAGATTCATTCCATCTATCTTTAGGCACATGATTTGGGATTGCAGCCATCCTAAGCACCCTGCAGGAGTAATAGGGATAAAGTGCTTGGTAAATTGTCCTCCAAACATGTATCTCTGTCTGTTGACTGTACAGGGAGCCTTGCTTGACTAAGCTTCAAATTTAATCACTCAAATTAGGCACCTATAATTGGTTAAACTGAATCTGACTTTAAGAAAAATAAACACAAATAAAATTAGGTGGAAATACTACATGCAGACATTAGTGCTGTGGAAAATTTAGCCACTGAATTCAGTGTGAAAAACACCAAATCTTTATTATGAGCAGTGATATATATAGTGCAAGAGCTTATCTTCTTGTTTTTGTTGTTGTTGTTAGTGGTGGTGGGTTCTTTTGCTTTTCCACTTTTTAACACCCCTTTAAAATCTCTTAAGGAATGGAGAACAATTTAAAGGAGATTTTATTTTAGTTTTACTTTCATGTAAATCATATAAGTAATTTTAACCTCTACTAAGAAATATTATACATATCCACATATACATGTAGCCTGTACTATTTTAAATTCTGTTCTACATTAGCAGCTTTGGTAATGCACTGCTAACATGGCTGAACAAAGGCAACGTGCTTTGTCAACATCAGGGGAAGCATTATATGGAATCCTGGCCCTACAGAAGGGAGCAACACATGACGAGATTAAGAAGTCCTACAGGTATGTAAGATGTGATTTGCAATGTGTCTAAATCACAGGCAACTTTTAAAAATCTCATCACAATAGATAGTTACAGATCCATAGTGTTGTGCAAAGACACTGTATGAATTCTCCACAGAGCTTGTGCTGTATACAGCAGCCAGCATGTGTGGTTCAAGAAGCAACCCTCCATAGAACATACAAAACTATGACACTGAAGGTGTTTGCTAACATTGCTATATTCACCACCTTGCAGTGGCAAAACATATTTATTCTTAAGATTGCTCCTTATTTCTTTTTGCTTATTTTACTCTCTTTCTGATTTTTTCTTCACAATTCTTTCACAATTTTCTTCACAAATTCTATCTGAATTTTCTTATGTTTTGTTGTAGTTGGTTAGTTGGTGGTGGGTTTTTTTTGTTTCGTTTTGGTTTGGTTTGGTTTTTTGGTGTTTAATTTAGCTTCTGCCTTTGTGAGATTCAGTGCTCTGCCATCCTTCAAAATACTAAAATAGTCAGAAGTTGATATATTGATATTATGTTATCATTAAGTTGAACCTGAAGTTACCAACCAGTTAAATCAATGGTGAACAGAGGAGTTTGCGTCTATGAGTCATTGTCTCAAACTGCAAAACCAGAAATTATCCCCACAGAAAAATTGCTTCTTAAGTTAAAATACTTACTCCACAGTATTGTATTTTTACACAAGTGTTTACCACAGATGAGTTTAATTTATTGAAGCAACACAAAATATTCTGACAGTAGGTACTTAATATCAGCATAACTATTTACTTTTTTTTTCCTGTTGCCACAACTCTTAGCAAAAATTGTTTATGGGCCTGGCATCCACACAATAGTAAAACCTTTGGAGTAAGGAATTTGTTATTACAATTTCTTTTTGGTCTGTGAGACTGAAAAGATTCTGATATGATACTGATGATTGTGTGAATTCATTAATTTAATCCCACAAATAATTTGAGCACTTAATCTAAAATGTTTTAATTCAGCCAAACAAGAGGTTAGAGTGTTATGATAAAGAATGCAGACCACACTTGCAAAGTGCAGTATTAGAATACTGCATCCAGTTTCTGTGTTAACATCTTTTACTGATATTAAAAATTATAGCCTATGCACAAAGGGGATGATTCAAGGATAAGAGTGAGAGACAGGACTTCAATTAGTTTATCTTATCATAAAATAAATAAAAACAGATTATTTGATTACAATGTGTAATGTCCTTTAAATGGAATAATGTTAGGTGCGAGAGGGGTCTTCGGTTTATGAAGAGAGGCATAACCAAAACCAGTGGATGGACTCTAAAATCAATTCAAGCTTAAAATACGGTAGTTGGTTCTAATGGTGAGTGTAATAAACAGTTGAAACATACTGGCAAAGGAATTGGCAGATTCTCTTTTGAAAAAGAAGGTAGGAAGACTTTAAACAAGTTTTACTCAAACACAACTTATCAACATGATGACATGTAACAAGACCTAGAAGTAAGGCTAGAAGACTTTATTGGTCTTTTTGCTCTTAAATCTGTACTGCTGCTATTAAAAAGAGAAAGAACATTAAATGTCATGAGTGAAATAGATATTCTTGACAGCAAAACATGCCAGGCATGTATTTACAGGTTTAATAAGTATAGTAAAACTTTTATTACAGCATCATTATGGACACTGTTGGTTGCCCTGTATTAGCACTTTCTCTTCAACACACCTTGCTATCAAATGTAAAAATATATTTGAACTGAAAGAAATGTTAGGAAATAAATCTATTCATATACTGTTTGGCTTGATTTTTGTTGGGACTCTGTGTTTTTGAACAAATTGCATCTCTCCCTCTTTCTGATCCCAAAAGGCATATGATCAATGGAGGCAGTAGCAGTAATGAACGGTCAAACTATTAACACAACAGAAACAAAACTATTGATTTTGCACGGTTCTGTCTTGCATAACTACAGCACTAGAGGATAAATTTACTACAGTATCACATTCACTCATGACTTGCACCTTCTGTGTCCCTGTAGTATAGCCTGGCTGCGGAAACCATCTTCTGTATCAAAACTCATGTTTTCTTGTTGCTTTTACATTTAAGTTTCTGGAAAGGAAGCTTTCTTTAGTCCCCAAAGGAGAGAGTTGTCATGGAAGAATGTAAAATGAAATTAACTTTATTTAATGCTGAACATGAATACAGATGATTTACACAACAATCTATGGTAAAACTGACAGTGGTGCTTTATCCATCTTTATTAGTAATTATAGTAAAAAAAAGACTGCTTCTAACTAAAGTGGAAATGTCAAAGGGATTCACTTTTAATGGAATAGCTGTAAATATTTGCAAGATAAAATGATGAGTCAGTCTCATAGATTTGCTTTAATTATCATTTAATTTATGCTAATCCACAAATCTGCTGCTGAACGGGTAATCTTTAGTACAAGGTATAAAACCAGCAATACCTGATTCTGAGTTTCATGCCATTATTAATTAAGTCAGTATTAATCATACTACCACAGCCCAGGGCAAAATTTACTTTTTAATAAACATGACAGAGGTACATCTCTGTGTTTTTATTTGGAGTTTGGCACAATCAAATTTTCAAGGAGATAGAGCTAACAGGCTTTTAATCAGCAGGATTTCAAAGGAGATCTGTTTACCTTCAATTCCCTACAAAAATACTCCTTAGAACAATTTTTGTCATAATAACTTAAACTGCATATTGACTTCTGCTTTCCAGACTGACAGTGAAGTAGCATGAAGAGAGAGAGCATATTTCCTGTCTTCCTCAGGAGTTTGAAAACACACATTTAGGATAGACAAAAATTATAAGGACCTCACAAATTTTCCTTCAATGAATGGAGACAATACATGTATGAGACTACACATTAGAAACAGAATTTTGTAAAAACAATAAAAACCTACAGAACGTAATCTTTAAGAGGGATCTCTACATATTAACTTCCAAAGTAAGAAAAATTCTAAATAAAGTAAACAAACTGATCTCTTATACTGACTCTCCTCTCAAAAAATTTCATCTCATTAAAACCATCATAGTACAGGGTATATAAAGCAGAAATGCAAAGCATCTAAAAATATTTAAATAAATATATAAAAAATAATGCCTTCCTGGCATCTCTGACCATGAATGCTGAGGCCTGTACTACTCCTCATTAACCTACGTATAATCATTATTAAACAATCACCCAACAGATATGGAAGACAAAAAAAAAAACCTCAACTCCAGGTTATAAATGATCAACTCATTAAGGACCATAATCCTGGTAGTAGCCTTTTTCTGAACCTAGCTATATTTTCTCAACCACATACTTGAACACAGAAAAGAAACTCAACTGAACACGAAAAGAGATGAATTTAATACCATTCAAAGATACAAACTACGTATGCTTCAGAAAAAAACCGTGCAACCCTTGATATCCTTCTAAGCCTGCAGCACTTGCTCAACGTCTTCCTCGCACACTGAGGCCTACACAAGGTCGTGCTTCTCTTGATGCCGTCGATCGCGTGCCCCATTAGTGGCGCAGGAGAATCCCTTCCCGCCTGCTCCAGCCCGTGCTGCCCTTGGCCCGCAGGCTGACTGGATGCCGTCCTTGTGCGCAGCAGCCCAGACGCTGCGCAGGTTCTCCAGAGCCCCCCAGTACGGATGACACGCGTCCCCGCTGCTGCAGGCTTGATGACCAGGCAAGGGGACGGAAAAGCATTGGAGAATGCGGGCATCGATCCCGCTGCCTCTCACATGCTAAGCGAGCGCTCTACCACTTGAGCTAATTCCCCAGCCCACGGCCGGCCCCTGAGCAGCCGTCTGCTCACAGTCACCCAGCCCGTGGCCTGGACAAGAGCCAAAAGGGCACTCCTTCGAGCCGGAGTTGAACCAGCGACCTAAGGATGGCCGTGCATGGGAGCCTACAGTCCTCCGCTCTACCAGCTGAGCTATCGAAGGAATCACAGACACCTGCCCGGCAACGCGCCCTTCACGCGCCCCTCACACACCTCTCCCGCCTCCACAACTAAGCAGCACCACTCTGCCACAACTCCTCCTCCATACACACTACCCTACAACACCAACACACCTCTACGCACGCCTCAGGCGCTTGCCTCACTACAGGCACGTACACAGAAACACAGAAACACAGAAACACAGAAACACAGAAACACAGAAACACAGAAACCCTTTCCTTGCCCTCTCCTCACACACACAGACAAACAGAATGCTACCTCCTCAAACCACTCGCCTGAACCTTCTGCCCTCCTCTCACTTCACCTCCCATCAACACGCTCACAAAACAACACCCATCACCCATCTTCTCACTAACCTCCTCCACACTTCCGCAACACACCAAACAACCCCTCACGGCTTCGCCTTGCGCACAAGGGCAACACACACTCTGTCCTCAGCATGCGCAGAGTGCAACCGCTACCTCCAACAGCTCCCACCTTCGGCCGGTAATACCGCCTGTGGCAGGGCTTTAGCACCTCCGCCTCACGACCACTCACGCAGGCGGACCGCACAGAGCCCCTGCCCACCCTCACCCGCTGTCTGACTCTCCTCAGTGCAAAAGCCACTTTCCCCCTTTCACCCTGGGACACCCCTCCTGCTTCAACAGGGCTTCCTTCTTCCGCGCTCTTCTGCCAATGGCCGGACAAAAAGGACGAGCCCTACTGCATCGACAACGACCCAAGAGGTGACGTCGAGAAAGGGGGCTTCTTTCCTCCCCACAAAGCCCACTCTTCTCCAGGCTCTGGGTAGGCCCCCGTTCATCGAAGCGTCCTCGGCGAGCACTTGTTCCCAAGTCCCACAGTCCCTACGGTGGCCTTCTCCTCAGCCTGCAGCACTTGCTCAACATCTTCCTCACACACTGAGGCCTACACAAGGTCGTGCTTCTCTTGATGCCGTCGATCGCGTGCCCCATTAGTGGCGCAGGAGAATCCCTTCCCTCCTGCTCCAGCCCGTGCTGCCCTTGGCCCGCAGGCTGACTGGATGCCGTCCTTGTGCGCAGCAGCCCAGACGCTGCGCAGGTTCTCCAGAGCCCCCCAGTACGGATGACACGCATCCCCGCTGCTGCAGGCTTGATGACCAGGCAAGGGGACGGAAAAGCATTGGAGAATGCGGGCATCGATCCCGCTGCCTCTCACATGCTAAGCGAGCGCTCTACCACTTGAGCTAATTCCCCAGCCCATGGCCGGCCCCTGAGCAGCCGTCTGCTCACAGTCACCCAACCCGTGGCCTGGACAAGAGCCAAAAGGGCACTCCTTCGAGCCGGAGTTGAACCAGCGACCTAAGGATGGCCGTGCATGGGAGCCTACAGTCCTCCGCTCTACCAGCTGAGCTATCGAAGGAATCACAGACACCTGCCCGGCAACACGCCCTTCACACGCCCCTCACACACCTCTCCCGCCTCCACAACTAAGCAGCACCACTCTGCCACAACTCCTCCTCCATACACACTACCCTACAACACCAACACACCTCTACGCACGCCTCAGGCGCTTGCCTCACTACAGGCACGTACACAAAAACACAGAAACACAGAAACACAGAAACACAGAAACCCTTTCCTTGCCCTCTCCTCACACACACAGACAAACAGAATGCTACCTCCTCAAACCACTCGCCTGAACCTTCTGCCCTCCTCTCACTTCACCTCCCATCAACACGCTCACAAAACAACACCCATCACCCATCTTCTCACTAACCTCCTCCACACTTCCGCAACACACCAAACAACCCCTCACGGCTTCGCCTTGCGCACAAGGGCAACACACACTCTGTCCTCAGCATGCGCAGAGTGCAACCGCTACCTCCAACAGCTCCCACCTTCGGCCGGTAATACCGCCTGTGGCAGGGCTTTAGCACCTCCGCCTCACGACCACTCACGCAGGCGGACCGCACAGAGCCCCTGCCCACCCTCACCCGCTGTCTGACTCTCCTCAGTGCAAAAGCCACTTTCCCCCTTTCACCCTGGGACACCCCTCCTGCTTCAACAGGGCTTCCTTCTTCCGCGCTCTTCTGCCAATGGCCGGACAAAAAGGACGAGCCCTACTGCATCGACAACGACCCAAGAGGTGACGTCGAGAAAGGGGGCTTCTTTCCTCCCCACAAAGCCCACTCTTCTCCAGGCTCTGGGTAGGCCCCCGTTCATCGAAGCGTCCTCGGCGAGCACGTGTTCCCAAGTCCCGCAGTCCCTACGGTGGCCTTCTCCTCAGCCTGCAGCACTTGCTCAACATCTTCCTCGCACACTGAGGCCTACACAAGGTCGTGCTTCTCCTGATGCCGTCGATCGCGTGCCCCATTAGTGGCGCAGGAGAATCCCTTCCCTCCTGCTCCAGCCCGTGCTGCCCTTGGCCCGCAGGCTGACTGGATGCCGTCCTTGTGCGCAGCAGCCCAGACGCTGCGCAGGTTCTCCAGAGCCCCCCAGTATGGATGACACGCGTCCCTGCTGCTGCAGGCTTGATGACCAGGCAAGGGGACGGAAAAGCATTGGAGAATGCGGGCATCGATCCCGCTGCCTCTCACATGCTAAGCGAGCGCTCTACCACTTGAGCTAATTCCCCAGCCCACGGCCGGCCCCTGAGCAGCCGTCTGCTCACAGTCACCCAGCCCGTGGCCTGGACAAGAGCCAAAAGGGCACTCCTTCGAGCCGGAGTTGAACCAGCGACCTAAGGATGGCCGTGCATGGGAGCCTACAGTCCTCCGCTCTACCAGCTGAGCTATCGAAGGAATCACAGACACCTGCCCGGCAACACGCCCTTCACACGCCCCTCACACACCTCTCCCGCCTCCACAACTAAGCAGCACCACTCTGCCACAACTCCTCCTCCATACACACTACCCTACAACACCAACACACCTCTACGCACGCCTCAGGCGCTTGCCTCACTACAGGCACGTACACAGAAACACAGAAACACAGAAACACAGAAACACAGAAACACAGAAACCCTTTCCTTGCCCTCTCCTCACACACACAGACAAACAGAATGCTACCTCCTCAAACCACTCGCCTGAACCTTCTGCCCTCCTCTCACTTCACCTCCCATCAACACGCTCACAAAACAACACCCATCACCCATCTTCTCACTAACCTCCTCCACACTTCCGCAACACACCAAACAACCCCTCACGGCTTCGCCTTGCGCACAAGGGCAACACACACTCTGTCCTCAGCATGCGCAGAGTGCAACCGCTACCTCCAACAGCTCCCACCTTCGGCCGGTAATACCGCCTGTGGCAGGGCTTTAGCACCTCCGCCTCACGACCACTCACGCAGGCGGACCGCACAGAGCCCCTGCCCACCCTCACCCGCTGTCTGACTCTCCTCAGTGCAAAAGCCACTTTCCCCCTTTCACCCTGGGACACCCCTCCTGCTTCAACAGGGCTTCCTTCTTCCGCGCTCTTCTGCCAATGGCCGGACAAAAAGGACGAGCCCTACTGCATCGACAACGACCCAAGAGGTGACGTCGAGAAAGGGGGCTTCTTTCCTCCCCACAAAGCCCACTCTTCTCCAGGCTCTGGGTAGGCCCCCGTTCATCGAAGCGTCCTCGGCGAGCACGTGTTCCCAAGTCCCGCAGTCCCTACGGTGGCCTTCTCCTCAGCCTGCAGCACTTGCTCAACATCTTCCTCGCACACTGAGGCCTACACAAGGTCGTGCTTCTCCTGATGCCGTCGATCGCGTGCCCCATTAGTGGCGCAGGAGAATCCCTTCCCTCCTGCTCCAGCCCGTGCTGCCCTTGGCCCGCAGGCTGACTGGATGCCGTCCTTGTGCGCAGCAGCCCAGACGCTGCGCAGGTTCTCCAGAGCCCCCCAGTATGGATGACACGCGTCCCTGCTGCTGCAGGCTTGATGACCAGGCAAGGGGACGGAAAAGCATTGGAGAATGCGGGCATCGATCCCGCTGCCTCTCACATGCTAAGCGAGCGCTCTACCACTTGAGCTAATTCCCCAGCCCACGGCCGGCCCCTGAGCAGCCGTCTGCTCACAGTCACCCAGCCCGTGGCCTGGACAAGAGCCAAAAGGGCACTCCTTCGAGCCGGAGTTGAACCAGCGACCTAAGGATGGCCGTGCATGGGAGCCTACAGTCCTCCGCTCTACCAGCTGAGCTATCGAAGGAATCACAGACACCTGCCCGGCAACACGCCCTTCACACGCCCCTCACACACCTCTCCCGCCTCCACAACTAAGCAGCACCACTCTGCCACAACTCCTCCTCCATACACACTACCCTACAACACCAACACACCTCTACGCACGCCTCAGGCGCTTGCCTCACTACAGGCACGTACACAGAAACACAGAAACACAGAAACACAGAAACACAGAAACACAGAAACCCTTTCCTTGCCCTCTCCTCACACACACAGACAAACAGAATGCTACCGCCTCAAACCACTCGCCTGAACCTTCTGCCCTCCTCTCACTTCACCTCCCATCAACACGCTCACAAAACAACACCCATCACCCATCTTCTCACTAACCTCCTCCACACTTCCGCAACACACCAAACAACCCCTCACGGCTTCGCCTTGCGCACAAGGGCAACACACACTCTGTCCTCAGCATGCGCAGAGTGCAACCGCTACCTCCAACAGCTCCCACCTTCGGCCGGTAATACCGCCTGTGGCAGGGCTTTAGCACCTCCGCCTCACGACCACTCACGCAGGCGGACCGCACAGAGCCCCTGCCCACCCTCACCCGCTGTCTGACTCTCCTCAGTGCAAAAGCCACTTTCCCCCTTTCACCCTGGGACACCCCTCCTGCTTCAACAGGGCTTCCTTCTTCCGCGCTCTTCTGCCAATGGCCGGACAAAAAGGACGAGCCCTACTGCATCGACAACGACCCAAGAGGTGACGTCGAGAAAGGGGGCTTCTTTCCTCCCCACAAAGCCCACTCTTCTCCAGGCTCTGGGTAGGCCCCCGTTCATCGAAGCGTCCTCGGCGAGCACGTGTTCCCAAGTCCCGCAGTCCCTACGGTGGCCTTCTCCTCAGCCTGCAGCACTTGCTCAACATCTTCCTCGCACACTGAGGCCTACACAAGGTCGTGCTTCTCCTGATGCCGTCGATCGCGTGCCCCATTAGTGGCGCAGGAGAATCCCTTCCCTCCTGCTCCAGCCCGTGCTGCCCTTGGCCCGCAGGCTGACTGGATGCCGTCCTTGTGCGCAGCAGCCCAGACGCTGCGCAGGTTCTCCAGAGCCCCCCAGTATGGATGACACGCGTCCCTGCTGCTGCAGGCTTGATGACCAGGCAAGGGGACGGAAAAGCATTGGAGAATGCGGGCATCGATCCCGCTGCCTCTCACATGCTAAGCGAGCGCTCTACCACTTGAGCTAATTCCCCAGCCCACGGCCGGCCCCTGAGCAGCCGTCTGCTCACAGTCACCCAGCCCGTGGCCTGGACAAGAGCCAAAAGGGCACTCCTTCGAGCCGGAGTTGAACCAGCGACCTAAGAATGGCCGTGCATGGGAGCCTACAGTCCTCCGCTCTACCAGCTGAGCTATCGAAGGAATCACAGACACCTGCCCGGCAACACGCCCTTCACACGCCCCTCACACACCTCTCCCGCCTCCACAACTAAGCAGCACCACTCTGCCACAACTCCTCCTCCATACACACTACCCTACAACACCAACACACCTCTACGCACGCCTCAGGCGCTTGCCTCACTACAGGCACGTACACAGAAACACAGAAACACAGAAACACAGAAACCCTTTCCTTGCCCTCTCCTCACACACACAGACAAACAGAATGCTACCGCCTCAAACCACTCGCCTGAACCTTCTGCCCTCCTCTCACTTCACCTCCCATCAACACGCTCACAAAACAACACCCATCACCCATCTTCTCACTAACCTCCTCCACACTTCCGCAACACACCAAACAACCCCTCACGGCTTCGCCTTGCGCACAAGGGCAACACACACTCTGTCCTCAGCATGCGCAGAGTGCAACCGCTACCTCCAACAGCTCCCACCTTCGGCCGGTAATACCGCCTGTGGCAGGGCTTTAGCACCTCCGCCTCACGACCACTCACGCAGGCGGACCGCACAGAGCCCCTGCCCACCCTCACCCGCTGTCTGACTCTCCTCAGTGCAAAAGCCACTTTCCCCCTTTCACCCTGGGACACCCCTCCTGCTTCAACAGGGCTTCCTTCTTCCGCGCTCTTCTGCCAATGGCCGGACAAAAAGGACGAGCCCTACTGCATCGACAACGACCCAAGAGGTGACGTCGAGAAAGGGGGCTTCTTTCCTCCCCACAAAGCCCACTCTTCTCCAGGCTCTGGGTAGGCCCCCGTTCATCGAAGCGTCCTCGGCGAGCACGTGTTCCCAAGTCCCGCAGTCCCTACGGTGGCCTTCTCCTCAGCCTGCAGCACTTGCTCAACATCTTCCTCGCACACTGAGGCCTACACAAGGTCGTGCTTCTCCTGATGCCGTCGATCGCGTGCCCCATTAGTGGCGCAGGAGAATCCCTTCCCTCCTGCTCCAGCCCGTGCTGCCCTTGGCCCGCAGGCTGACTGGATGCCGTCCTTGTGCGCAGCAGCCCAGACGCTGCGCAGGTTCTCCAGAGCCCCCCAGTATGGATGACACGCGTCCCTGCTGCTGCAGGCTTGATGACCAGGCAAGGGGACGGAAAAGCATTGGAGAATGCGGGCATCGATCCCGCTGCCTCTCACATGCTAAGCGAGCGCTCTACCACTTGAGCTAATTCCCCAGCCCACGGCCGGCCCCTGAGCAGCCGTCTGCTCACAGTCACCCAGCCCGTGGCCTGGACAAGAGCCAAAAGGGCACTCCTTCGAGCCGGAGTTGAACCAGCGACCTAAGGATGGCCGTGCATGGGAGCCTACAGTCCTCCGCTCTACCAGCTGAGCTATCGAAGGAATCACAGACACCTGCCCGGCAACACGCCCTTCACACGCCCCTCACACACCTCTCCCGCCTCCACAACTAAGCAGCACCACTCTGCCACAACTCCTCCTCCATACACACTACCCTACAACACCAACACACCTCTACGCACGCCTCAGGCGCTTGCCTCACTACAGGCACGTACACAGAAACACAGAAACACAGAAACACAGAAACCCTTTCCTTGCCCTCTCCTCACACACACAGACAAACAGAATGCTACCGCCTCAAACCACTCGCCTGAACCTTCTGCCCTCCTCTCACTTCACCTCCCATCAACACGCTCACAAAACAACACCCATCACCCATCTTCTCACTAACCTCCTCCACACTTCCGCAACACACCAAACAACCCCTCACGGCTTCGCCTTGCGCACAAGGGCAACACACACTCTGTCCTCAGCATGCGCAGAGTGCAACCGCTACCTCCAACAGCTCCCACCTTCGGCCGGTAATACCGCCTGTGGCAGGGCTTTAGCACCTCCGCCTCACGACCACTCACGCAGGCGGACCGCACAGAGCCCCTGCCCACCCTCACCCGCTGTCTGACTCTCCTCAGTGCAAAAGCCACTTTCCCCCTTTCACCCTGGGACACCCCTCCTGCTTCAACAGGGCTTCCTTCTTCCGCGCTCTTCTGCCAATGGCCGGACAAAAAGGACGAGCCCTACTGCATCGACAACGACCCAAGAGGTGACGTCGAGAAAGGGGGCTTCTTTCCTCCCCACAAAGCCCACTCTTCTCCAGGCTCTGGGTAGGCCCCCGTTCATCGAAGCGTCCTCGGCGAGCACGTGTTCCCAAGTCCCGCAGTCCCTACGGTGGCCTTCTCCTCAGCCTGCAGCACTTGCTCAACATCTTCCTCGCACACTGAGGCCTACACAAGGTCGTGCTTCTCCTGATGCCGTCGATCGCGTGCCCCATTAGTGGCGCAGGAGAATCCCTTCCCTCCTGCTCCAGCCCGTGCTGCCCTTGGCCCGCAGGCTGACTGGATGCCGTCCTTGTGCGCAGCAGCCCAGACGCTGCGCAGGTTCTCCAGAGCCCCCCAGTATGGATGACACGCGTCCCTGCTGCTGCAGGCTTGATGACCAGGCAAGGGGACGGAAAAGCATTGGAGAATGCGGGCATCGATCCCGCTGCCTCTCACATGCTAAGCGAGCGCTCTACCACTTGAGCTAATTCCCCAGCCCACGGCCGGCCCCTGAGCAGCCGTCTGCTCACAGTCACCCAGCCCGTGGCCTGGACAAGAGCCAAAAGGGCACTCCTTCGAGCCGGAGTTGAACCAGCGACCTAAGGATGGCCGTGCATGGGAGCCTACAGTCCTCCGCTCTACCAGCTGAGCTATCGAAGGAATCACAGACACCTGCCCGGCAACACGCCCTTCACACGCCCCTCACACACCTCTCCCGCCTCCACAACTAAGCAGCACCACTCTGCCACAACTCCTCCTCCATACACACTACCCTACAACACCAACACACCTCTACGCACGCCTCAGGCGCTTGCCTCACTACAGGCACGTACACAGAAACACAGAAACACAGAAACACAGAAACACAGAAACACAGAAACACAGAAACCCTTTCCTTGCCCTCTCCTCACACACACAGACAAACAGAATGCTACCGCCTCAAACCACTCGCCTGAACCTTCTGCCCTCCTCTCACTTCACCTCCCATCAACACGCTCACAAAACAACACCCATCACCCATCTTCTCACTAACCTCCTCCACACTTCCGCAACACACCAAACAACCCCTCACGGCTTCGCCTTGCGCACAAGGGCAACACACACTCTGTCCTCAGCATGCGCAGAGTGCAACCGCTACCTCCAACAGCTCCCACCTTCGGCCGGTAATACCGCCTGTGGCAGGGCTTTAGCACCTCCGCCTCACGACCACTCACGCAGGCGGACCGCACAGAGCCCCTGCCCACCCTCACCCGCTGTCTGACTCTCCTCAGTGCAAAAGCCACTTTCCCCCTTTCACCCTGGGACACCCCTCCTGCTTCAACAGGGCTTCCTTCTTCCGCGCTCTTCTGCCAATGGCCGGACAAAAAGGACGAGCCCTACTGCATCGACAACGACCCAAGAGGTGACGTCGAGAAAGGGGGCTTCTTTCCTCCCCACAAAGCCCACTCTTCTCCAGGCTCTGGGTAGGCCCCCGTTCATCGAAGCGTCCTTGGCGAGCACGTGTTCCCAAGTCCCGCAGTCCCTACGGTGGCCTTCTCCTCAGCCTGCAGCACTTGCTCAACATCTTCCTCGCACACTGAGGCCTACACAAGGTCGTGCTTCTCCTGATGCCGTCGATCGCGTGCCCCATTAGTGGCGCAGGAGAATCCCTTCCCTCCTGCTCCAGCCCGTGCTGCCCTTGGCCCGCAGGCTGACTGGATGCCGTCCTTGTGCGCAGCAGCCCAGACGCTGCGCAGGTTCTCCAGAGCCCCCCAGTATGGATGACACGCGTCCCTGCTGCTGCAGGCTTGATGACCAGGCAAGGGGACGGAAAAGCATTGGAGAATGCGGGCATCGATCCCGCTGCCTCTCACATGCTAAGCGAGCGCTCTACCACTTGAGCTAATTCCCCAGCCCACGGCCGGCCCCTGAGCAGCCGTCTGCTCACAGTCACCCAGCCCGTGGCCTGGACAAGAGCCAAAAGGGCACTCCTTCGAGCCGGAGTTGAACCAGCGACCTAAGGATGGCCGTGCATGGGAGCCTACAGTCCTCCGCTCTACCAGCTGAGCTATCGAAGGAATCACAGACACCTGCCCGGCAACACGCCCTTCACACGCCCCTCACACACCTCTCCCGCCTCCACAACTAAGCAGCACCACTCTGCCACAACTCCTCCTCCATACACACTACCCTACAACACCAACACACCTCTACGCACGCCTCAGGCGCTTGCCTCACTACAGGCACGTACACAGAAACACAGAAACACAGAAACACAGAAACACAGAAACACAGAAACCCTTTCCTTGCCCTCTCCTCACACACACAGACAAACAGAATGCTACCGCCTCAAACCACTCGCCTGAACCTTCTGCCCTCCTCTCACTTCACCTCCCATCAACACGCTCACAAAACAACACCCATCACCCATCTTCTCACTAACCTCCTCCACACTTCCGCAACACACCAAACAACCCCTCACGGCTTCGCCTTGCGCACAAGGGCAACACACACTCTGTCCTCAGCATGCGCAGAGTGCAACCGCTACCTCCAACAGCTCCCACCTTCGGCCGGTAATACCGCCTGTGGCAGGGCTTTAGCACCTCCGCCTCACGACCACTCACGCAGGCGGACCGCACAGAGCCCCTGCCCACCCTCACCCGCTGTCTGACTCTCCTCAGTGCAAAAGCCACTTTCCCCCTTTCACCCTGGGACACCCCTCCTGCTTCAACAGGGCTTCCTTCTTCCGCGCTCTTCTGCCAATGGCCGGACAAAAAGGACGAGCCCTACTGCATCGACAACGACCCAAGAGGTGACGTCGAGAAAGGGGGCTTCTTTCCTCCCCACAAAGCCCACTCTTCTCCAGGCTCTGGGTAGGCCCCCGTTCATCGAAGCGTCCTCGGCGAGCACGTGTTCCCAAGTCCCGCAGTCCCTACGGTGGCCTTCTCCTCAGCCTGCAGCACTTGCTCAACATCTTCCTCGCACACTGAGGCCTACACAAGGTCGTGCTTCTCCTGATGCCGTCGATCGCGTGCCCCATTAGTGGCGCAGGAGAATCCCTTCCCTCCTGCTCCAGCCCGTGCTGCCCTTGGCCCGCAGGCTGACTGGATGCCGTCCTTGTGCGCAGCAGCCCAGACGCTGCGCAGGTTCTCCAGAGCCCCCCAGTATGGATGACACGCGTCCCTGCTGCTGCAGGCTTGATGACCAGGCAAGGGGACGGAAAAGCATTGGAGAATGCGGGCATCGATCCCGCTGCCTCTCACATGCTAAGCGAGCGCTCTACCACTTGAGCTAATTCCCCAGCCCACGGCCGGCCCCTGAGCAGCCGTCTGCTCACAGTCACCCAGCCCGTGGCCTGGACAAGAGCCAAAAGGGCACTCCTTCGAGCCGGAGTTGAACCAGCGACCTAAGGATGGCCGTGCATGGGAGCCTACAGTCCTCCGCTCTACCAGCTGAGCTATCGAAGGAATCACAGACACCTGCCCGGCAACACGCCCTTCACACGCCCCTCACACACCTCTCCCGCCTCCACAACTAAGCAGCACCACTCTGCCACAACTCCTCCTCCATACACACTACCCTACAACACCAACACACCTCTACGCACGCCTCAGGCGCTTGCCTCACTACAGGCACGTACACAGAAACACAGAAACACAGAAACACAGAAACACAGAAACCCTTTCCTTGCCCTCTCCTCACACACACAGACAAACAGAATGCTACCGCCTCAAACCACTCGCCTGAACCTTCTGCCCTCCTCTCACTTCACCTCCCATCAACACGCTCACAAAACAACACCCATCACCCATCTTCTCACTAACCTCCTCCACACTTCCGCAACACACCAAACAACCCCTCACGGCTTCGCCTTGCGCACAAGGGCAACACACACTCTGTCCTCAGCATGCGCAGAGTGCAACCGCTACCTCCAACAGCTCCCACCTTCGGCCGGTAATACCGCCTGTGGCAGGGCTTTAGCACCTCCGCCTCACGACCACTCACGCAGGCGGACCGCACAGAGCCCCTGCCCACCCTCACCCGCTGTCTGACTCTCCTCAGTGCAAAAGCCACTTTCCCCCTTTCACCCTGGGACACCCCTCCTGCTTCAACAGGGCTTCCTTCTTCCGCGCTCTTCTGCCAATGGCCGGACAAAAAGGACGAGCCCTACTGCATCGACAACGACCCAAGAGGTGACGTCGAGAAAGGGGGCTTCTTTCCTCCCCACAAAGCCCACTCTTCTCCAGGCTCTGGGTAGGCCCCCGTTCATCGAAGCGTCCTCGGCGAGCACGTGTTCCCAAGTCCCGCAGTCCCTACGGTGGCCTTCTCCTCAGCCTGCAGCACTTGCTCAACATCTTCCTCGCACACTGAGGCCTACACAAGGTCGTGCTTCTCCTGATGCCGTCGATCGCGTGCCCCATTAGTGGCGCAGGAGAATCCCTTCCCTCCTGCTCCAGCCCGTGCTGCCCTTGGCCCGCAGGCTGACTGGATGCCGTCCTTGTGCGCAGCAGCCCAGACGCTGCGCAGGTTCTCCAGAGCCCCCCAGTATGGATGACACGCGTCCCTGCTGCTGCAGGCTTGATGACCAGGCAAGGGGACGGAAAAGCATTGGAGAATGCGGGCATCGATCCCGCTGCCTCTCACATGCTAAGCGAGCGCTCTACCACTTGAGCTAATTCCCCAGCCCACGGCCGGCCCCTGAGCAGCCGTCTGCTCACAGTCACCCAGCCCGTGGCCTGGACAAGAGCCAAAAGGGCACTCCTTCGAGCCGGAGTTGAACCAGCGACCTAAGGATGGCCGTGCATGGGAGCCTACAGTCCTCCGCTCTACCAGCTGAGCTATCGAAGGAATCACAGACACCTGCCCGGCAACACGCCCTTCACACGCCCCTCACACACCTCTCCCGCCTCCACAACTAAGCAGCACCACTCTGCCACAACTCCTCCTCCATACACACTACCCTACAACACCAACACACCTCTACGCACGCCTCAGGCGCTTGCCTCACTACAGGCACGTACACAGAAACACAGAAACACAGAAACACAGAAACACAGAAACCCTTTCCTTGCCCTCTCCTCACACACACAGACAAACAGAATGCTACCGCCTCAAACCACTCGCCTGAACCTTCTGCCCTCCTCTCACTTCACCTCCCATCAACACGCTCACAAAACAACACCCATCACCCATCTTCTCACTAACCTCCTCCACACTTCCGCAACACACCAAACAACCCCTCACGGCTTCGCCTTGCGCACAAGGGCAACACACACTCTGTCCTCAGCATGCGCAGAGTGCAACCGCTACCTCCAACAGCTCCCACCTTCGGCCGGTAATACCGCCTGTGGCAGGGCTTTAGCACCTCCGCCTCACGACCACTCACGCAGGCGGACCGCACAGAGCCCCTGCCCACCCTCACCCGCTGTCTGACTCTCCTCAGTGCAAAAGCCACTTTCCCCCTTTCACCCTGGGACACCCCTCCTGCTTCAACAGGGCTTCCTTCTTCCGCGCTCTTCTGCCAATGGCCGGACAAAAAGGACGAGCCCTACTGCATCGACAACGACCCAAGAGGTGACGTCGAGAAAGGGGGCTTCTTTCCTCCCCACAAAGCCCACTCTTCTCCAGGCTCTGGGTAGGCCCCCGTTCATCGAAGCGTCCTTGGCGAGCACGTGTTCCCAAGTCCCGCAGTCCCTACGGTGGCCTTCTCCTCAGCCTGCAGCACTTGCTCAACATCTTCCTCGCACACTGAGGCCTACACAAGGTCGTGCTTCTCCTGATGCCGTCGATCGCGTGCCCCATTAGTGGCGCAGGAGAATCCCTTCCCTCCTGCTCCAGCCCGTGCTGCCCTTGGCCCGCAGGCTGACTGGATGCCGTCCTTGTGCGCAGCAGCCCAGACGCTGCGCAGGTTCTCCAGAGCCCCCCAGTATGGATGACACGCGTCCCTGCTGCTGCAGGCTTGATGACCAGGCAAGGGGACGGAAAAGCATTGGAGAATGCGGGCATCGATCCCGCTGCCTCTCACATGCTAAGCGAGCGCTCTACCACTTGAGCTAATTCCCCAGCCCACGGCCGGCCCCTGAGCAGCCGTCTGCTCACAGTCACCCAGCCCGTGGCCTGGACAAGAGCCAAAAGGGCACTCCTTCGAGCCGGAGTTGAACCAGCGACCTAAGGATGGCCGTGCATGGGAGCCTACAGTCCTCCGCTCTACCAGCTGAGCTATCGAAGGAATCACAGACACCTGCCCGGCAACACGCCCTTCACACGCCCCTCACACACCTCTCCCGCCTCCACAACTAAGCAGCACCACTCTGCCACAACTCCTCCTCCATACACACTACCCTACAACACCAACACACCTCTACGCACGCCTCAGGCGCTTGCCTCACTACAGGCACGTACACAGAAACACAGAAACACAGAAACACAGAAACACAGAAACCCTTTCCTTGCCCTCTCCTCACACACACAGACAAACAGAATGCTACCGCCTCAAACCACTCGCCTGAACCTTCTGCCCTCCTCTCACTTCACCTCCCATCAACACGCTCACAAAACAACACCCATCACCCATCTTCTCACTAACCTCCTCCACACTTCCGCAACACACCAAACAACCCCTCACGGCTTCGCCTTGCGCACAAGGGCAACACACACTCTGTCCTCAGCATGCGCAGAGTGCAACCGCTACCTCCAACAGCTCCCACCTTCGGCCGGTAATACCGCCTGTGGCAGGGCTTTAGCACCTCCGCCTCACGACCACTCACGCAGGCGGACCGCACAGAGCCCCTGCCCACCCTCACCCGCTGTCTGACTCTTCTCAGTGCAAAAGCCACTTTCCCCCTTTCACCCTGGGACACCCCTCCTGCTTCAACAGGGCTTCCTTCTTCCGCGCTCTTCTGCCAATGGCCGGACAAAAAGGACGAGCCCTACTGCATCGACAACGACCCAAGAGGTGACGTCGAGAAAGGGGGCTTCTTTCCTCCCCACAAAGCCCACTCTTCTCCAGGCTCTGGGTAGGCCCCCGTTCATCGAAGCGTCCTCGGCGAGCACGTGTTCCCAAGTCCCGCAGTCCCTACGGTGGCCTTCTCCTCAGCCTGCAGCACTTGCTCAACATCTTCCTCGCACACTGAGGCCTACACAAGGTCGTGCTTCTCCTGATGCCGTCGATCGCGTGCCCCATTAGTGGCGCAGGAGAATCCCTTCCCTCCTGCTCCAGCCCGTGCTGCCCTTGGCCCGCAGGCTGACTGGATGCCGTCCTTGTGCGCAGCAGCCCAGACGCTGCGCAGGTTCTCCAGAGCCCCCCAGTATGGATGACACGCGTCCCTGCTGCTGCAGGCTTGATGACCAGGCAAGGGGACGGAAAAGCATTGGAGAATGCGGGCATCGATCCCGCTGCCTCTCACATGCTAAGCGAGCGCTCTACCACTTGAGCTAATTCCCCAGCCCACGGCCGGCCCCTGAGCAGCCGTCTGCTCACAGTCACCCAGCCCGTGGCCTGGACAAGAGCCAAAAGGGCACTCCTTCGAGCCGGAGTTGAACCAGCGACCTAAGGATGGCCATGCATGGGAGCCTACAGTCCTCCGCTCTACCAGCTGAGCTATCGAAGGAATCACAGACACCTGCCCGGCAACACGCCCTTCACACGCCCCTCACACACCTCTCCCGCCTCCACAACTAAGCAGCACCACTCTGCCACAACTCCTCCTCCATACACACTACCCTACAACACCAACACACCTCTACGCACGCCTCAGGCGCTTGCCTCACTACAGGCACGTACACAGAAACACAGAAACACAGAAACACAGAAACACAGAAACACAGAAACCCTTTCCTTGCCCTCTCCTCACACACACAGACAAACAGAATGCTACCGCCTCAAACCACTCGCCTGAACCTTCTGCCCTCCTCTCACTTCACCTCCCATCAACACGCTCACAAAACAACACCCATCACCCATCTTCTCACTAACCTCCTCCACACTTCCGCAACACACCAAACAACCCCTCACGGCTTCGCCTTGCGCACAAGGGCAACACACACTCTGTCCTCAGCATGCGCAGAGTGCAACCGCTACCTCCAACAGCTCCCACCTTCGGCCGGTAATACCGCCTGTGGCAGGGCTTTAGCACCTCCGCCTCACGACCACTCACGCAGGCGGACCGCACAGAGCCCCTGCCCACCCTCACCCGCTGTCTGACTCTCCTCAGTGCAAAAGCCACTTTCCCCCTTTCACCCTGGGACACCCCTCCTGCTTCAACAGGGCTTCCTTCTTCCGCGCTCTTCTGCCAATGGCCGGACAAAAAGGACGAGCCCTACTGCATCGACAACGACCCAAGAGGTGACGTCGAGAAAGGGGGCTTCTTTCCTCCCCACAAAGCCCACTCTTCTCCAGGCTCTGGGTAGGCCCCCGTTCATCGAAGCGTCCTCGGCGAGCACGTGTTCCCAAGTCCCGCAGTCCCTACGGTGGCCTTCTCCTCAGCCTGCAGCACTTGCTCAACATCTTCCTCGCACACTGAGGCCTACACAAGGTCGTGCTTCTCCTGATGCCGTCGATCGCGTGCCCCATTAGTGGCGCAGGAGAATCCCTTCCCTCCTGCTCCAGCCCGTGCTGCCCTTGGCCCGCAGGCTGACTGGATGCCGTCCTTGTGCGCAGCAGCCCAGACGCTGCGCAGGTTCTCCAGAGCCCCCCAGTATGGATGACACGCGTCCCTGCTGCTGCAGGCTTGATGACCAGGCAAGGGGACGGAAAAGCATTGGAGAATGCGGGCATCGATCCCGCTGCCTCTCACATGCTAAGCGAGCGCTCTACCACTTGAGCTAATTCCCCAGCCCACGGCCGGCCCCTGAGCAGCCGTCTGCTCACAGTCACCCAGCCCGTGGCCTGGACAAGAGCCAAAAGGGCACTCCTTCGAGCCGGAGTTGAACCAGCGACCTAAGGATGGCCGTGCATGGGAGCCTACAGTCCTCCGCTCTACCAGCTGAGCTATCGAAGGAATCACAGACACCTGCCCGGCAACACGCCCTTCACACGCCCCTCACACACCTCTCCCGCCTCCACAACTAAGCAGCACCACTCTGCCACAACTCCTCCTCCATACACACTACCCTACAACACCAACACACCTCTACGCACGCCTCAGGCGCTTGCCTCACTACAGGCACGTACACAGAAACACAGAAACACAGAAACACAGAAACACAGAAACACAGAAACCCTTTCCTTGCCCTCTCCTCACACACACAGACAAACAGAATGCTACCGCCTCAAACCACTCGCCTGAACCTTCTGCCCTCCTCTCACTTCACCTCCCATCAACACGCTCACAAAACAACACCCATCACCCATCTTCTCACTAACCTCCTCCACACTTCCGCAACACACCAAACAACCCCTCACGGCTTCGCCTTGCGCACAAGGGCAACACACACTCTGTCCTCAGCATGCGCAGAGTGCAACCGCTACCTCCAACAGCTCCCACCTTCGGCCGGTAATACCGCCTGTGGCAGGGCTTTAGCACCTCCGCCTCACGACCACTCACGCAGGCGGACCGCACAGAGCCCCTGCCCACCCTCACCCGCTGTCTGACTCTCCTCAGTGCAAAAGCCACTTTCCCCCTTTCACCCTGGGACACCCCTCCTGCTTCAACAGGGCTTCCTTCTTCCGCGCTCTTCTGCCAATGGCCGGACAAAAAGGACGAGCCCTACTGCATCGACAACGACCCAAGAGGTGACGTCGAGAAAGGGGGCTTCTTTCCTCCCCACAAAGCCCACTCTTCTCCAGGCTCTGGGTAGGCCCCCGTTCATCGAAGCGTC
The DNA here is from genome assembly GCF_047663525.1 of Anas platyrhynchos. NCBI lineage: Eukaryota > Metazoa > Chordata > Aves > Anseriformes > Anatidae > Anas > Anas platyrhynchos. The sequence continues at coordinate 36,288,642 of NC_092588.1, read as the reverse complement.
CTCGGCGAGCACGTGTTCCCAAGTCCCGCAGTCCCTACGGTGGCCTTCTCCTCAGCCTGCAGCACTTGCTCAACATCTTCCTCGCACACTGAGGCCTACACAAGGTCGTGCTTCTCCTGATGCCGTCGATCGCGTGCCCCATTAGTGGCGCAGGAGAATCCCTTCCCTCCTGCTCCAGCCCGTGCTGCCCTTGGCCCGCAGGCTGACTGGATGCCGTCCTTGTGCGCAGCAGCCCAGACGCTGCGCAGGTTCTCCAGAGCCCCCCAGTATGGATGACACGCGTCCCTGCTGCTGCAGGCTTGATGACCAGGCAAGGGGACGGAAAAGCATTGGAGAATGCGGGCATCGATCCCGCTGCCTCTCACATGCTAAGCGAGCGCTCTACCACTTGAGCTAATTCCCCAGCCCACGGCCGGCCCCTGAGCAGCCGTCTGCTCACAGTCACCCAGCCCGTGGCCTGGACAAGAGCCAAAAGGGCACTCCTTCGAGCCGGAGTTGAACCAGCGACCTAAGGATGGCCGTGCATGGGAGCCTACAGTCCTCCGCTCTACCAGCTGAGCTATCGAAGGAATCACAGACACCTGCCCGGCAACACGCCCTTCACACGCCCCTCACACACCTCTCCCGCCTCCACAACTAAGCAGCACCACTCTGCCACAACTCCTCCTCCATACACACTACCCTACAACACCAACACACCTCTACGCACGCCTCAGGCGCTTGCCTCACTACAGGCACGTACACAGAAACACAGAAACACAGAAACACAGAAACCCTTTCCTCACACACACAGACAAACAGAATGCTACCGCCTCAAACCACTCGCCTGAACCTTCTGCCCTCCTCTCACTTCACCTCCCATCAACACGCTCACAAAACAACACCCATCACCCATCTTCTCACTAACCTCCTCCACACTTCCGCAACACACCAAACAACCCCTCACGGCTTCGCCTTGCGCACAAGGGCAACACACACTCTGTCCTCAGCATGCGCAGAGTGCAACCGCTACCTCCAACAGCTCCCACCTTCGGCCGGTAATACCGCCTGTGGCAGGGCTTTAGCACCTCCGCCTCACGACCACTCACGCAGGCGGACCGCACAGAGCCCCTGCCCACCCTCACCCGCTGTCTGACTCTCCTCAGTGCAAAAGCCACTTTCCCCCTTTCACCCTGGGACACCCCTCCTGCTTCAACAGGGCTTCCTTCTTCCGCGCTCTTCTGCCAATGGCCGGACAAAAAGGACGAGCCCTACTGCATCGACAACGACCCAAGAGGTGACGTCGAGAAAGGGGGCTTCTTTCCTCCCCACAAAGCCCACTCTTCTCCAGGCTCTGGGTAGGCCCCCGTTCATCGAAGCGTCCTCGGCGAGCACGTGTTCCCAAGTCCCGCAGTCCCTACGGTGGCCTTCTCCTCAGCCTGCAGCACTTGCTCAACATCTTCCTCGCACACTGAGGCCTACACAAGGTCGTGCTTCTCCTGATGCCGTCGATCGCGTGCCCCATTAGTGGCGCAGGAGAATCCCTTCCCTCCTGCTCCAGCCCGTGCTGCCCTTGGCCCGCAGGCTGACTGGATGCCGTCCTTGTGCGCAGCAGCCCAGACGCTGCGCAGGTTCTCCAGAGCCCCCCAGTATGGATGACACGCGTCCCTGCTGCTGCAGGCTTGATGACCAGGCAAGGGGACGGAAAAGCATTGGAGAATGCGGGCATCGATCCCGCTGCCTCTCACATGCTAAGCGAGCGCTCTACCACTTGAGCTAATTCCCCAGCCCACGGCCGGCCCCTGAGCAGCCGTCTGCTCACAGTCACCCAGCCCGTGGCCTGGACAAGAGCCAAAAGGGCACTCCTTCGAGCCGGAGTTGAACCAGCGACCTAAGGATGGCCGTGCATGGGAGCCTACAGTCCTCCGCTCTACCAGCTGAGCTATCGAAGGAATCACAGACACCTGCCCGGCAACACGCCCTTCACACGCCCCTCACACACCTCTCCCGCCTCCACAACTAAGCAGCACCACTCTGCCACAACTCCTCCTCCATACACACTACCCTACAACACCAACACACCTCTACGCACGCCTCAGGCGCTTGCCTCACTACAGGCACGTACACAGAAACACAGAAACACAGAAACACAGAAACACAGAAACCCTTTCCTTGCCCTCTCCTCACACACACAGACAAACAGAATGCTACCGCCTCAAACCACTCGCCTGAACCTTCTGCCCTCCTCTCACTTCACCTCCCATCAACACGCTCACAAAACAACACCCATCACCCATCTTCTCACTAACCTCCTCCACACTTCCGCAACACACCAAACAACCCCTCACGGCTTCGCCTTGCGCACAAGGGCAACACACACTCTGTCCTCAGCATGCGCAGAGTGCAACCGCTACCTCCAACAGCTCCCACCTTCGGCCGGTAATACCGCCTGTGGCAGGGCTTTAGCACCTCCGCCTCACGACCACTCACGCAGGCGGACCGCACAGAGCCCCTGCCCACCCTCACCCGCTGTCTGACTCTCCTCAGTGCAAAAGCCACTTTCCCCCTTTCACCCTGGGACACCCCTCCTGCTTCAACAGGGCTTCCTTCTTCCGCGCTCTTCTGCCAATGGCCGGACAAAAAGGACGAGCCCTACTGCATCGACAACGACCCAAGAGGTGACGTCGAGAAAGGGGGCTTCTTTCCTCCCCACAAAGCCCACTCTTCTCCAGGCTCTGGGTAGGCCCCCGTTCATCGAAGCGTCCTCGGCGAGCACGTGTTCCCAAGTCCCGCAGTCCCTACGGTGGCCTTCTCCTCAGCCTGCAGCACTTGCTCAACATCTTCCTCGCACACTGAGGCCTACACAAGGTCGTGCTTCTCCTGATGCCGTCGATCGCGTGCCCCATTAGTGGCGCAGGAGAATCCCTTCCCTCCTGCTCCAGCCCGTGCTGCCCTTGGCCCGCAGGCTGACTGGATGCCGTCCTTGTGCGCAGCAGCCCAGACGCTGCGCAGGTTCTCCAGAGCCCCCCAGTATGGATGACACGCGTCCCTGCTGCTGCAGGCTTGATGACCAGGCAAGGGGACGGAAAAGCATTGGAGAATGCGGGCATCGATCCCGCTGCCTCTCACATGCTAAGCGAGCGCTCTACCACTTGAGCTAATTCCCCAGCCCACGGCCGGCCCCTGAGCAGCCGTCTGCTCACAGTCACCCAGCCCGTGGCCTGGACAAGAGCCAAAAGGGCACTCCTTCGAGCCGGAGTTGAACCAGCGACCTAAGGATGGCCGTGCATGGGAGCCTACAGTCCTCCGCTCTACCAGCTGAGCTATCGAAGGAATCACAGACACCTGCCCGGCAACACGCCCTTCACACGCCCCTCACACACCTCTCCCGCCTCCACAACTAAGCAGCACCACTCTGCCACAACTCCTCCTCCATACACACTACCCTACAACACCAACACACCTCTACGCACGCCTCAGGCGCTTGCCTCACTACAGGCACGTACACAGAAACACAGAAACACAGAAACACAGAAACCCTTTCCTTGCCCTCTCCTCACACACACAGACAAACAGAATGCTACCGCCTCAAACCACTCGCCTGAACCTTCTGCCCTCCTCTCACTTCACCTCCCATCAACACGCTCACAAAACAACACCCATCACCCATCTTCTCACTAACCTCCTCCACACTTCCGCAACACACCAAACAACCCCTCACGGCTTCGCCTTGCGCACAAGGGCAACACACACTCTGTCCTCAGCATGCGCAGAGTGCAACCGCTACCTCCAACAGCTCCCACCTTCGGCCGGTAATACCGCCTGTGGCAGGGCTTTAGCACCTCCGCCTCACGACCACTCACGCAGGCGGACCGCACAGAGCCCCTGCCCACCCTCACCCGCTGTCTGACTCTCCTCAGTGCAAAAGCCACTTTCCCCCTTTCACCCTGGGACACCCCTCCTGCTTCAACAGGGCTTCCTTCTTCCGCGCTCTTCTGCCAATGGCCGGACAAAAAGGACGAGCCCTACTGCATCGACAACGACCCAAGAGGTGACGTCGAGAAAGGGGGCTTCTTTCCTCCCCACAAAGCCCACTCTTCTCCAGGCTCTGGGTAGGCCCCCGTTCATCGAAGCGTCCTCGGCGAGCACGTGTTCCCAAGTCCCGCAGTCCCTACGGTGGCCTTCTCCTCAGCCTGCAGCACTTGCTCAACATCTTCCTCGCACACTGAGGCCTACACAAGGTCGTGCTTCTCCTGATGCCGTCGATCGCGTGCCCCATTAGTGGCGCAGGAGAATCCCTTCCCTCCTGCTCCAGCCCGTGCTGCCCTTGGCCCGCAGGCTGACTGGATGCCGTCCTTGTGCGCAGCAGCCCAGACGCTGCGCAGGTTCTCCAGAGCCCCCCAGTATGGATGACACGCGTCCCTGCTGCTGCAGGCTTGATGACCAGGCAAGGGGACGGAAAAGCATTGGAGAATGCGGGCATCGATCCCGCTGCCTCTCACATGCTAAGCGAGCGCTCTACCACTTGAGCTAATTCCCCAGCCCACGGCCGGCCCCTGAGCAGCCGTCTGCTCACAGTCACCCAGCCCGTGGCCTGGACAAGAGCCAAAAGGGCACTCCTTCGAGCCGGAGTTGAACCAGCGACCTAAGGATGGCCGTGCATGGGAGCCTACAGTCCTCCGCTCTACCAGCTGAGCTATCGAAGGAATCACAGACATCTTTTGGGAAATACTCCGTTTAGATATCTCTCAAACTCTTATGCTTCTTACTTAGCAGAGTATCCGCACTTATCAAGAAATCCTCTAGTATATAAACTCCCTACCAATACCAGTGATGTTGAACAGATCCTCAAACACCATCCTAAGCCACTCTCCCACCCGCTGTTGTGATGTATAATCTACCTATCAAGTGTACTGCTCATACCTTGTCATTTTTTTCACTGAATTTATTTTAGCTTTCTAAGCACTTATCTCTCTGATATCTTAGTCTACTTCGATTTTTTTTAAAAGCATGGCCTTTATAGTAAGATCCTTGTGCAGCTTTTCTATGTCCTGCTTTCTTCTGCAATGGATAATCTTTAAAACTCAGCTTCTTGCCCTTTCTGCTTTGTGTGAGCTGTTTTGGAGCATGTTTTCTACCTTGTAATTGCATTTCTACTTGCCCTCTTTGTCATGAATCTGGGCCTGGCCCTTTTTACTCAAGTAGCCTACCTCAGATATTCTGCATGCACACCACCACCGAGCTGTCTTTGTAGATCTGTGTCTGAATCTTGTCCCGTTCTCACTCTTGACCATGAGCAGCACTCTTACCTCAGTCTCCGTATTCTGACCTCACAATTGCTGTGGAGGTGTGGATGTCTGAAAGGTGGCAAAGGTGTCACGGTATCTGCACAAGAGCCAAAAAGGTACTTCTTCACAATGGAGTTGAACAAACAAGTTAAGGATAGCCATGCAAGAGTACCTATAATCTCCTGCTTTACCAGCTGTGTATTGATGGAGTGGCTGGAGTATGAGTTACAGCACTCCATTTTCCATTGCACTGTTTTTACACCCACTGCTTCCAATATGCACTCTCTCCACCCAGATATACCTCCAGCAGATTGTGTGTGTAGCACAATCTGGGCCTGATCTCAGCTCTCACTCTAAGCCTACCACAAACAGAAGTACCAAGGGTGTTCTTCCAAATTCCTTTCCCTGAATGCCGCAGTCTTCTTGTGGAATAGTTGTGTCTTTCCTTTTTCTCACTTGTCTCTCCCAAAAGTGTCACATTGCTTTCTGCTATCAAGGGCTGCAGTGGTCAGTGGAGAAGAGACCATTCATCATGAGAAAAATCTGAATTGACTTGAAGTTGTGTGTTTGGTATAAGAAGGAGGCCGGAATTCATTTTACTCTTTTTTTTTTTATTATTATTATTTATTTATTTATTTTAATTTGGCCTTCTTCCCTTTTGTATTCAAAATGAACAGCTATTACTACTTACCTAGACATTTCACTTCCAAGAGACTCACGGGGAAACTTCTGTATAGCTGACACGTTCTCTTATTTCACAGAATCATAGAATGTTTTGGGGGAGCAAAGGGGGGAGAGTCACATGACCTACTAGATACACTTCTTTTGATGCAGCCCAGGATACAGTTGTCTTTCTGGGTTGCAAATTGGCTCACATTAAGCTTTTAATCCACTGGTACATTCGATGCCCTTCTCCTCAAGGCTGCTCTTTATCCACTCATTGCCTAGCCTGTGTTCTTCTTTGGGATTGCCCCAACCCAGTTGTTGGACCTTACACGTGGCCTTGTTGAACTGCCTGTTGATCACACAGGACCCCCTCTCATGCCTGTCAAAGTCCCTTTGGATGGCAACCCTTCCATCCAGCATGTCTGCTGTATCATTCGTCTTGGTGTCATCTGCAAACTTGCTGAGGATGCATTCAATCCCACTGTCCCTGCCACCAACAAGGATGTTAAATAGTTAAATAAGATTCCTGACAAACACCACTCATCACTGATCTCCACCTTTGAGTTCTTTAAAAGACGTTTAGATTTAGAGCTTAGCGATATGGTTTAGTGGAGGACTTGTTAGTGTTAGGTCAGAGGTTGGGCTAGGTGATCTTGGAGGTCTCTTCTAACCTAGATTATTCTGTGATTCTGTGAATATTAAGCCATTGACCGCAAGTCTTTGAGTGCAACCATCCAGCTAATTCCTTACCCACTGAGTGGTCTGTCTATCAAATCCATGTCTTTCCAACTTGGAGACAAGGATATTATGCAGGACAGTGTCATATTCTTTGCTCAAGTCCAGGTATATGATGTTACTTTCTCTTCTCTTATCCACCAGTGCTGTAACCCTATCACAGAAGGCTGTCATGTCATGTTCTTTTCCTTATTTTTGTTCTTGTCCTTACTTTTACTGTTTCTTGGGCTGAACCTTGTTGAGGGATTTCTTGAAACAGCAAAAATCCCATGGCTTGCTGTAGCTGAGCAAACCAAGCTACCAGGGCAACTATGAGAAGTTCCCATGACAGTGTTCCCACATCGCCCAATTGAGGAACTCAGAAAAATATTGTTACCAGTGGCTGGCTTCAAGGACAAGGTCTATGTGACTGCTAATCACAAGGGGGTTGTTTTCTTGCAGGTGGGGTTGTTTTCTTGCAGTTGTTTGTCTGAGTGCTTTTGACCAATAATCTTGTGTGAAACACTGTCCACCCCTGTTAAGTTCTCTATAAAAGTTAGGCTATTCGGGCAATAAAATGGAGCATGATCTGACTCTACTGTGTGTCTGTCGTGCTTTCGGCCGTGCTTCCTGCAACAGAACCTAATGGAGTCCTTTCTCTCACTCATATGAATCACACTGGCAGTATATAGATCTCTGACCCACTACTAAATCATCACCAATTAGTATATGACATCTTGTGCAGGGAGTAGTTAGCATGATATTTTTATTGAGTTTTCTCAATACTAAGCTAAAGTAAGTATGTAACTAATATAACTAATATTTTTTCACCTCTTTGAAATGACATTGCATTCAAATTCTTATGAGATTTTTGGGAAAGAGAAGAGGGCAGAAGAGGTCTTTGGGGCTGTTAGTTGTGGGAAAAGGAAGAAGGGCCAGAGATTGATTGTCTGATGCCTCCAGCCAAGCATGAGTTTTGAAAGAAATGCCTCTCCCATTTTTCATTCTAATTGCTAGGTTTTGTTTTCAGCTAAGAAAAGGAATAGATTGCATAAGCTACTTAAATACTTGGTTGGCACATTATGTCATTAGTCATGCAAGAATGAGCTTGTTTTTCCAGTTCTTCTATTTCATCTTTTATTATATTTAAGGTACCATATGCACAATATACTAGCTATGATTGAACATGAAGCTATTGATGCTATTAGAGACATTTTTAAGGAGTCAGCTACGATCTATGAGAAGATGATTTGAGTTCAGTGTATAGAATTGAAGATATTGTTGTCAGAGGCTATTCTCAGGCTCATATCAGTCTTGATACTGGCAGAATGTCTCCAAGACAGGAACCGTCATCAAGAGCAAAGCACTTACATTTTGCTGGGAGGATAACCAGTGCTGGGACTTCAGTAGAAAGTCAATCAGTATCCCACTCAGAGGATAAATTTGTTAGAGCAAGTGTGGGCACGCTGCCTTCACACCACAATTAATTTATTTGTTTACTTACTTATTTTGGCATAATGGTCATGACTAGCTCCTGAAACACTCAGAGAGAACATTTAAAAATACAACATAGCTTGACTTAGGTGAGGATGACAGAATTGAATACTCTATTAAATCACTTTTGATGCCACTAGAGGTCAGCACTAGTCATTAAATAAATGTCCTCGGAAAATTTTATTGCCACTTCTACAAAGGGAGTGGAGATTTTCAAAAAGCTACATTTACATCTATGCTTGCTTTGCAGGTACATGTGAGCTCACACTGCTCCAACGTGGTTGGAAGCAAACCCTTTATTTCCCAAATCTGATTCCCCAGTGCCGTCTGTGAGCCAACAGTCCCACATGGTTGTTTTCCAGCTGTATCTGTACTCTTAATTCTGTAGCAACAAGCACAGTCAGAGAAAAGAGACAGTACCAAGACCTGTCCTGGCAAAGGCTTTCCACCAGCATAAACAGCTCCAAACGGCCAACAATCAGCTTCCACTACCTTAGGGACAGGCATTAAGTGTGGCAGTGATGAAGTAGACTCAGACAGGCATTGGAAATTAATAATATAATAAATAAAAATAATGAGCTAACTCATTATGCTTTTCCATCTTGTGCTTCAGAAATATGCTTCCTTTCTCTTGCAAGTCCTAAATTTGTTTTTGATCATCACTGTCTGGGCTTCTGCAAACACAGACACTGTTTACTATATTTTAATATAGCTACTATTGATAGACAATCAAGGGCTGAATTTCCTTTGCAATACAGATCATTTTGATGGGATAAACATGTTTTTAAACAACCTTTATAAAATCTTTATCTTTGTTGAAACCTGCTAAATGATGCAAATCAGCTGCCAAACATAATGCAACAAATGTTTGTGATTTATTACCAGGGTAAAATCTGTGCTTCCAGCATGTATCGCTTTCTGCCTTAATTTGATAGCTGATGAGGTATCAAGGCACAATGTTCATGCCTAGTGTAACCAGCACGTCTCTTTCACAAAAACTTTCATTTTCACTTACTTTGTGTCACCTTCCTTTCACTGAATGTTCTGTGTGTGTTAGAACTGGAAATAAGAAAGTCCAGGCTGAACGTACTGTTCAGAATAATTATGCCTCTGCTAGAGTATTTTGTAATGTTTTATATGTGTCCGTATACACACGTTATATGCACACACTACCAATGTTTATTTTCCTTTTTTTTTTTTATGTTGAAGAAAACTGGCTCTGAAATATCATCCTGACAAGAACCCTGACAATCCAGAGGCTGCAGAAAAATTTAAAGAGATAAACAATGCTCATGCAACGCTGACTGATCTGTCCAAGCGAAACATTTATGACAAGTATGGATCCTTAGGGCTCTATGTGGCAGAGCAGTTTGGTGAGGAAAATGTTAACACATACTTCATGCTCTCAAGCTGGTGGGCAAAGGTAAGCTGTCATTTTCTGTTGAAAAGCAGGCATCATAATGCACAAAGATACTTATATACACAAGGAACCCCCTGAAAAACAAGGTGTCCATACAGGCTTAACAAAGAGTAGGATCAGGACGTAAAACACTACTAAAAGTTTAATTAAACAATAAAGTATCTGGGAAAATCAACAGTGGCAGATGTAGCATCAGCTCAGAAGAGGGCTAATATAGAATGTTTTCTTTTTCTTTCTAACATGGTAAATAAAGCACATGTTTTGTAACACTTCCAGACATTAATTAGATTTGAATCTGGTGCTCCAGGTTAATTTTGACTTTCTTTTCAGTAGTGACTAAATAAAAGTGACTCATTGTTCAAAAATGAGAAGTCCCACTTATGTGACAACCAGTTAATAAGTTATTACAGTACAAATTTAGCTGTGTTCTTTGCTATATATAGCACACAGCATAAGTAAGCAATAATAATACATAACACTGTGGGATTATGGTGTCATATACGTGCCCTGTCAGTTCTTGGTGAGGGGGTGAGGGAAGGGAAGTGGAAGAAAAGGTGAGAACTGGGGAGTGGGGGAAGAGATCAGGAAAGGAAGAGAATGATGCATCAAAAACTGGCATATTGCTCAAGGAAAAACACCTCATGGAGTGCTCTTGTGATAAAAGAGTTGTGTTCATGTGCTTGCTTATGTCACTGTTATCCTCTGATGTTTCTATATGTCAAATTCTGGTGTTTCAGCAGATATTGAAATGTTACAGAAATGTAACAAACCAACAGAACTGCAAATATGCAAAACCAATGCTCTCCCCACCTGTTTCCAACAATAAAAAGCAGGAAAGAAAGGTCTCTGCTGGAACAAGTGGGAAATGGTGAAACAAACCTGCTGTGACAGCTTTGATCTCAGAACGATGGAACGTGCATTCTTGCGTTCGTGACAGATCAGGGCAGTGCTTCACTGCCCTCACAGCCCCCTCACTGCAGATTTGTGGGTTTAGGAAGCCACATTTTGTAGGCTGAATCAGTATGAGATGGAAGCTGCTCAAATGCCAAACTGCAAATGAAACTAATGAACAAAAAGCACCAGTGTTGAAATGACACCTGCACGGTTGGGGTGGCATCCTCAGAAGCAGCCTGGAGGCTGTCTGCCTGCGGCTGGGCTCCTGGCCACAGCTGCTTTCTGTTCCTGCTGGGTCCATCCCTGTTCTCTTTGCTGTCCTTTCACCCTCTTCTTCGGCCTCTTTGTCATGGCTCAGGTGCCTGGAAGCATTCCCTTAGAGCTGAGAGAGCAACTGTACTGGCTCCTCCAACAGTCTTGATAATTAAAGTTTTCATCACATTTAGCTTTTATTTCCTCTTCTGCTTGCTGATTGTTAATGGAGACTTTATGAAGTATAAAATCCTCTGTGGTCAGAAAATCAGGAACGGAAATAACTGCTGTGGCTTTGACTCATAAGGAGAGCAGCGGAGAGTACAGAGAGAAGCTAGTAAGTCCCTAACACAGAAAGGAGGAACGTGTGGATTGTTTCAAGAGAGATGTATCCTGGAGGTGAGAAGAGAGGTGCTGAATGTCCCAGCAAAATTAATCACTGTTTCCTGAGTTTTAAGAATTCTGTACACAATAGCCAGGAAAAATCCAAAATATGCAAATGGTTAGCACCTGAGGATTGTCACAGGTGGTCTCTCTCTATCTCTCCCCTAATCCCACACCTTGCCACCTCCAAAGCAGAAACAGGTCACCAAATGTTTTTTTCAAGCTGAGGTCACTAATCCTCGTCTCTTTTTTTCTCACACACAAATGGCAGGTCAGCTTCAGATTTTTATAGTATCCATCATAATACTATTTAAGTCTGACTGCGGATGATCTTAGGACCCCTAATTTTCTCCACTCTGGTCTGCAGAAGGTAGGGACCACAGCTTTTGCTTATTATCTTCTTCTTCAGCTACCAAAATTCCTGGTAAATCCTCTTCCCTAACACACTCATACTCAAAAAATCTGACAATCATGAGGAGGTGTATCATTAGAAGTAAAGAAAGTCAAATGAAAGGAGAAATGCAAAGTGAAAATTACTTTTTTGGAACTGCCAGACTTCTTAGCAGGCATATTAAACTTGGAACATATTAACATGGGTAGTGGGTACTTGAACTGCATATCCACTGGCAGACATAGGAGTTGTTCATTCATCTATTATTGCAAAAAGCAATTCTCCCTCTCCCATGAAGACAGTTTAATTATCACATCAGTGTTCTTCTGATTCCTGATTTATCACCTGCAATATTTTAAATACAAGAATCGTGAATCATTAATTTATCATTAATAGATTCACGTATATATTTCACTTGATAAACTTTTATACTTCTTTTCCTTCTATCCATTGTGCTGTTTTTTCCCCATTATGGCATAAACGATAAACAGACGGATAACTTATTTTAGAGGTTCTGAGATTTCTAACAGTTTCAGATGTCAGTTGGAAGGAAAACATTTTAAAAAGAAATGTCTGAGTCCTCCTTGTCTTTTAAAAAAGCATCCTGTTCACTCTTGATATATCTGTGGGTAGAATAGATTATCATTGGCCTCGAGCCTGCGAACACATAAACGGTAAATATTACACATGTAAATATCATATTACCTTCAAAGCTCGTGCTAACATTGCCTGAGACATGCATACATAACTGAGTGTTATTTACATAGCTTCATTGTCAAATTTGACAATATCCTGGCATTTATGCTTCCTTTCTTCTTCACCAGCATGTTTACTTATGAACCTAAGAACTAACTGCAAGAGCACATAAGTGAAACTGCATTTAGTAAAGGGCAGCCTGGATACCTGTAATACTAGAGCCTGGCTCTGCTGAGGCCTCTGCACTTGGTGTGACAGGGACAGGAGCAAGCAGGGGCAATGCTGGTGGGAGCTTCTTGATGCCTAACTCCCCAGACATAGAAACCACAGCCCAAGGAGTCTAACCTAGGAGTTGTCACCTCTCTGCTTCTGCACAGGCTAAAGAAGAGAAGGAGACACCTCCAAAGGGCAATGCAAATTCTCCTGGGGCTGATTCACCCTCTGGAAGGTCTTTTAGCTTCCCATCACCTATCTGGGGAGCCCACAGAAACTGTGGGTCTAATTTAGCTGCCTTAGTTCAGTGTCTGAAGTTGTGTGGATGCATCTGAGTCTTCGCTTCTTTTTCTCTTGGCTTTGTTATTAACAAGAACCTGCCAGTAAATAAGTGTTTGAAAAAAAAAAAAAAAAAAAAAAAAAAAGTTCTTGGGCAAATGAGTCATTTTTAAGATGGAAATGAGTCATTTTAAGGTGGGTGGGGTTTTGCATACTGCCTGGAGGTTTTTTCTGAGGGCCGTCAGCTGAAGACAGGCGTTCAGGAGCTGGGCATGCGGGGGCCTGTTGGTTGGTGGCTTCTTTGTGGCTGTGGTCCCGAGTGTCAAGCAGGAGCTGGTGGGTGAGGAGGACCCTGGAAGGTCTGGTCCTGATTTAGGCACTCGTCTGGTGGTCGGACTCCTCTGAGAACCACGCATGTGGGAGCCCGAGTCCCTTTGAAGAGCCTCTTTGAAGAGGCTGCTGTGGGTTTCGGGAAGGTCACTGCTCACAGGGTTTTCCTCTTGCTCTCTTCAACCCAGGGCTTGTTTGCAGTCTGCGGCCTCCTGACGGGCTGCTACCTCTGCTGCTGCCTCTGCTGCTGTTTCAACTGCTGCTGTGGAAAGTGCAAACCCAAAGCACCTGAAGGGGAAGAGTATGAGTTCTGTGTGTCTCCAGAAGATTTGGAAGAGCAAATTAAGAACGACATGGAAAGAGGTGTGTATTATAGGGGCTTACTGGGGAGCAAAGCTGTTCAAAGCAGCCCCTGGAGCCTGTAGGCCAGATGTTGTGCTCGTGGTGCTGAGGCTGATTCCAGACGGCCGTGGAGATGTGCCAATTCTCTCCAGCTAATGCTGTGACCTAGTGAACTTCCCAAGTAGCATGATAATGAAAAATTGAACTTATGGAACTAATAACAAAATATCTCCTCCATCTCTTTATTAGACACAAACATCAGAAGTCTCAGGGCTCATCTGAAGAGAAGATGCTCGCCTTCTAGCCCCCATACCCCTGTTGCTTCATATCCCAGATCCTGTACATGCATAGCTGGCTCCAGCTGGACTGGAGCTTGCCACATCTCACCTGCCTGAAAAAGTACATTCAGTTTTTACTCAGGTAAAATTCATCACTTTTTGTAACAGGCTGGCCATGCCCATTAAAGAAAGGCTTTAAGAAAAGATGCAGAGCTTCCAGCTGTAGGGTTGCGCAGTAACCTAAGACATTCAGAGTGGGAGCTGCCCCTCTCTCTTCTACCTGCAAGCTGCTCCCTCTCTACTGCACTGGACACGGCAATTGTGCTGCCTCACCAGGAGCCAAACCTTGGATAGGACTCAGATGAAAAGTTATCTCCCCAAAAGAGCAAGCAGTTCCCTGCCAGTTTAACTCCCTGGTGTGCCTCGCAGCAGGACAGGGCAAGTGCTAATCCAGCTCAAGGAAGGGATCACAGGCTGGGGACAGCAGGACCCCTGCACAGCAGGTTGCCCTCTTGGCTTGGCTTATTATACTTAAACTAGCAGTGCCAAATTGCAAATGTCACATTCCCATAGCAGGAAGAGTTTTCTCCCCTCTTCACACACAAATAAACCCTTTCATAAATATGTAACGAAACACCTGTAGTAGTTGAAACAAATGCTATTCATATAACTGATATGCCAATGAGTGTTGTTTTTAAATTGTTTTTGCCTAGAAGCATATCAAGGTAAATACAGTCAACTTAGAAATCGATCATATTTGGTCAGTCAGTTCAAAGGTAACAAAAAAAAAAAAAAAAAAAAAAAAAAGTTAGTGAAAGCTTTATAACCACAGTGCATTATTTGAAATAAATGTAATATAAAGTAAGACATTAAGCACCCGAAAAGTGCAAATATAAAATGGGTTTTGATGCTTATGGGTCTATGACACCAAAGTCAGAAATACAAAGGTGTAACTTGGAAAAATGTTTAATTTAGCATTTCCCTGCCTCTTTTTGTAATTTGGCAGTCATTTTGCTGCCTCTCAAAATCCAGGACAAATTTCTGTAGAGGAAGGAAAAAAAAGGTTCTCCCTCCTTTCAGCACTAGTGGTGCTTCTTGACATGAGTTCAGTAACGTTAGGCCATCTTGCCATCCCTTTACTACCACCAAGTCTCACCTAAATAGCCTATAAATTAGTAAACAAATAAATAAATTGCATGTTCAGCAAAGTACCACTATGTTTTAGGTACTGTGAAGACAATATTGAGTGATCGGGTAGGGCTTGAAGAAAGCTAGCTATTTCTACCTTTCCTAGCCTTCTCTTTCATCTTGCTACATTTCCTTGCCAATCAAAACCAGCTTGCTTAAGCAGAGTAGAACTCTCTACATCTTAAAAGCAAATGAAAATAATAATAATAATAATAATAAAATAAAAGTAAAAACTTCATGACAGAGGATGGAGGGAGCATCTTTTCTGAAACTGAGAGGAAAATAGGCATTTCATTTAGAGAAATGAATGGTAACCAGCTCAAACTGCAGTTACTTTCCCTCTTCTCCTCACCAGATTTTAGGGATACTGGTAAAAAAGAATCAGATGACCTAGAATAGAAAAGATTGGGCTTTTCCACCAGACATTTTCAAATGTTGGGCCAGAGAAATGAATACTCATGCCTTCCTTTGTGTAAATAATAGAAATGCTCTTGTAGGTAATTCAGAAACACACTGTAATCAGTCCTGCAGCAGACTACGTTTTGGAAGAGAAAATCATATCAGGATCCAAATTCTTTGCATGCCCTCTGCCCACAGACTGAGCATTCTAGCTGGTAATTAATTTCTTTGCTTCCTGCTGTCCCAAGTTTATATATTGTTGCTAGCCAGAACTTCTTTTACTGAGGTCAAAATGTAGATTCCCAAACTAAGGCCATACTTTTATTTACCCAAATATTTTATAATCAGCCCTTGCTTTTCTGAGGAATGCAACGGTGATAAAACATCACAGTCCCTGATGCTAAAAATCTCTGAGAGCAAGTCTCCACCAGTTCTTGCTGCACTCCCTGGGAGCTGCTTGCAGCCAGTCATACTGTGCAGAAAAGGCAGCATGCCTGTTGTGGGAGCAGGGACTTTCCTTTCTAGAAAGGGCACAACAGTAGTCATTTTTGAAATCCCTCACATTTCTCCTTAACAAAACTCAAGGTGCTACATAGTTTGATTTCCCGATTTAACATACCATAAAACAAATTTATTAGTAAACAAAGATACGTGAGGCCAAAAATTCTGTGATTCATTCTTTAAAATGGAAAAGCAATGCGAGTTGTCACTGAAATCAACACAATCATTTCAAAACCCGCAATTCTGAAAAAAAAAAACCAAACATATTCCTCTAGAAAAAAAGTTTTATTCAAATAAATATTTGACTAGTTCAAGTGCTTGGCTAGCTGAGTGTCTGCTGTGGGAGACTTGTTTTACAGCTTTTACTTCCATGGGTAGTATCACCAACAAGAACTAAGATTAGGGATTCATAAGATCTGTGCTGTGCTTAGGTTACAGTGATTTCTTCCCATGATTATTGATTCGAATCACAAGAGGACTCTGGCTGTCACACAATGCACAAAAGAAGATCAATTTCCAAAATAAATCTTATATTCGGATGATTACATTTTAAATGTGACAGTTTTTAGCATTTCAGGAAAAAAAGAAAAAGAAAAACAGAAAAAAAAAAAGTGACATTATAAATGCATAAAGTCCAGTAACCTGTAATATCACACCACAATGCCACAGATGACCTGAGAAAATGCACTAACAGAGGGGAGCATCACACACCTCTCTGCAGCACAGATGTGCAGTCGTTCATTGTTTTCACTTGCACACAGTGCAGGCTGACAGATTTTGCTTTCATTGAGGTCTATGGGAAACCTTCCATTGACTTCTGTGGTCCCAGGTGAGATGATGTTTGAGTTTGGATTGCTCTCAATGACTCACTCAAAGAGTTTGTCTGGTTTGCTCTCCTCTCCTGTTTGGTTTTCCTCACAAGAACAAAGCAAAACATTTCTAGACCAACTTTCATTTTACAGAAAATGAAATATGGGAGAAAAAGAAGAAAAAAAAAAAAAAGAAAGAAGAAAAAAAGAGAGAGAGAGAAAGAATAAGAGAAAAGAAAAATAAACAAACAAAAAAAAGTAAAAGAAAAAAGAACCAGAATAACAAAGTACTTTCCTAACTCTGAAGCAGTAAGCTTTTAGCACTTCATTGTCTCCTCCACACTCCATATGATATCGATGTAGGCGAACAGTGAGCAGGAGCTATCTATAGAAAGCAGTTTAAGCTGTGAATCCTGCCGCACCTCCATTCTGCAGCTCTCCATTAACAGTCTATATTTGTACAGTTTATTATACCAGAGGTCCCTGTTTTGATAAAAAGCATCGTACACCTTGGAAGGGCGCAGGCAGCAAAGGACCTGGGGAAGGAGTCAGCTCAGCCCTGTGTGCAGATCAGCCGGGAGCAAGGTGACAGATTTTCAGTGGGTCCTCTTGTTGCACATCTGGGTACCACGGCAAAATTAGCTGCTAGGCTCTGCCCTCCACAAATGAGCTTCCAAAAAATGAACAACTTGGAGGCAGCAGAGGGTGGGAGGGAATGCTGCTCAGAGATCTGGAAAACACATAGCAACTTAAAAATGGATTGAAACTGCCAAAATAATGTGAAACCACACCAAGCTGAAGGCATTAATTACTCATATACTTTTAGAAGTTATGAAACATGTCTGTCTTTGACCTTGCGTCTAAATTAGGAATTGCCCATACAGAGAAGCTGCTCAGCATTTATCATCCTTGCCTTTCACCTTGACAGAGTCGAAGCGGTTCTGCCCCCACCGAGGGGAAGCCGTATGGCACGCAGTTAGATTCCTGCTCTGGGTTAAGTTACTCCTATACGTTACATCTTTTACCCGTGATTCATCCCATCAACTGGCATGTAAACAGGAGGAAATGTCAGCTGTGTTTTTTTTTTCCTAAACATTCTGTCATTTGGAAAAAAAAAAAAATGCAATTTGTATTCAATTACTCTGAAAACTGTGTTATTTTCAAGACAGATAGTTGAAAGATTTTCGTACGAAAGCACCTTCACCAAGATTGCTGAACCTTTAAAATTCACTTTCTTGGACTTGAGTGCCCTCCTCCCCCCAAAAAAATGGTGGGTTGGAAGGAGGCCCGGGAGAAGGGCAGCCAAGCCCTGTTCATTATCAGAGCGAACACAACAGCCAGCAGGGAGCTCCGTAAGGACTCAACTTTTCTCCGCTCGACATCAAATGTATTTCTTTACAGATATATTGGGAAACCAAGTGCACAACTGAATGGAATGAGAAATTATGAAGCAGTGAGCGGTTATATAGTGACTATATGGGGTTTGGGCACTTCCAAGCTCGTCAAAACAATGGTCCTCAAAACTCCATTGAAAATAAATTACATAGGGGTTTGGAATGCAATTTGGCATTTTTATACAGCTTGCTGGCTTTCAGGATGTCTGTGCTTTCTTCACTGTCAGAGATTTTACCGCTCACACATTGCTTTCCTTTTAACTCTCTTCTTTCTTTCCCGCTAACTTTGCCTTCTCCAAGACTCATTTCTGGCCCACTCAAACGCTGCCAAGGTCAGTGCTTGCTGAGTCACAGCGGCGCTCGTTGGGTGCCCATGTTTGCAGGAGCAAGCACTTGCGAGTGGAGCAGGCAGGGACCGCTGCCTTGCAATCCCCACGGGGCACCAGGTAAAGCTATTGTCCGGTTCAATTACAATAGCATTAGTCACCCCGAAATCTGTCGTTACACACGGACGAGGTGTAAGAGCATTTGTAGACTCGGCGTGAACATCGCTGCCTCTTCAGCAGGCACACAGCTGTCTCCGAAACCGAGATCAAGGCGCAAGCCAGGGCAGCAGATGACATGCGGTGGTGCCAGTGAGAAGCCTGGCTTTGGCAGCAAGGGAAGGATTCTTAAAAGTATTTTTGTCTCCCTCCCCGATTTAGATGGAGAGACTCCTATTGTGCTTCAGCCCACGAACGCAACCGAGAAGACGCAGCTCATCGGGGACAGCCACCGGAGCTACCGCACGGACTCCTAGAGCGGGCAACGAGGGTGCCTCCTGAGGGGTGTCACGGCAAGGAGGAACACGTGAAAAGCCCTGCAGTCTGTATTCGTAGCTGTCTCTAAGCTAATCAAGAGTAACCTGAAAGTAATTTCCTGTTGAGGCGGAATCTCCCTTTAGGTCACTTCGAGTGGGTTCACATCTGCACTCTGCAAGGAGACGCCTACAGCCAGTACGGAGCTCTCGCTGCTTCAAGCTGCCCTGCTTGGCGTGGGCTTTCCTCTGCAATACTCTCTTTGGTGCGATTGCTCTTCTCCCCTGTCCTCAGCTGGGGTTTCACCTCCCAGACATGGTCCTAAACACACTGGACACACCAGCTCCTTTTCTCCATGCCCCAGAGAAGATTTCCCTCAAAAAGGTCTGTGGCAAGGCAGCTGGGACTGTCCTTCCCAAGGAGGAAAGCAGCTAGCACCTTGCTGGTGCCCAGCCCCAGAAATTGTGAATCTCAGTCAGGGGAAGGTGCTCTGGGGTCAGTGTGGTGGTGGCCCCCATTCCTCCATGGATGGATTTGCCGTCCATGCTGGGCAGCCCCGGCTTTTCCATCTGCAGCCGCAGTGTGCTGGGAGTTGATCCCCAGCCAACAGCTTTCTGCCAGCTCTCTTACTCCCCGGTGCCCCTGGCCGCCGTCCCCACCACCCCGCTGGCACGGGGACAGCATCCATCACTCCCAAACAGCCTCGCGGGGCAGCAAGGACTTGGCAGGGCAGGGAGGCAGCAGAGGAGTGAGCATCCTCCCCATGGTCCTCATCCTCAGGTGAGCCTGAATCCTCCCCTCGGCCCCGGGCTTTAAGAGCACATTGCATGGCTTTAAATAAAGAGGTAGGGATGACAAACATGCTGATAGTTATACCCTCAAACACACAACATGTTCAGTTTTGAGCAAAACCACAGTGCTTGTGTATTTCTGAAAAGCGAACCAGGTGTACCGCTGCACAAATCGGTGGAGTTATGTGTGGGTACAGCCAAAGCAAGCATAAAGAAATTAGGCCCCGAATTTGTAAGAGACAAAGAAGTAACTCTGGGATCTTAAACTTAGCACTTGTCTCATTTGACAGAGTAGTTTAAGCCTTAGACAGATGAATTTCACTTTATTGATCATGTTACATCAATCACTGTCAGTTCTGTACACTTGCTATTTTTGTTCCTCTAATCACAGTGCTGCAGTCCAAAGGGGGAAGTAATGTACCACTGAATTACAGAGACCGGTGAACATATAGCTAGTCAAAAGTCTTATTCTCTTCTTTAAAATTGGATTCTGTGGTTGTGAAACATTATTGTCTTCCTTCCATTCTCACCTTTCACTTCAAATGTCATTTAGTGGCAGCTAAATATATGGGAAAAGAGTGTGTTTCATAGCACCAGCTATCACTCCAAAGTCAAGAAACACTACTTTTAACATTTCTTTAAAGTTCCCACAACACATGGATATTTTAAAAGCCATTTATTCTAGTTCAGATTATCTACCTGCTCTCCAAGTGCAGGCACTGGGGACAGCTAATGCTCATGTTGTCCTCAGAAACAGTCCTGGTTTTTGCTGCAGAGAGGAGGGGAAGTCCCAGCACAACCAGGGCTGTTATCCTCTCCTACCCATGGGCTGAAGATAAGGTTCCCATGCTGCAGATAATTGGAGGGGTCACTCATATGTACACAAATCCAGACCGCTGCCCTGCCTGCCCAGACAGCACCAGGGGGATGAGCAGATCAGGCCTGAAACTAGGGAGAGAGCTAAATCCTAGATCAGTAAAAGCATTTTGGTAATTTTATTCACCTTTGATGTCCCTCAGGACCCCAGTGTATGAGCCAGATCCAAGGTTTACTGAAATCAAGGAAATGATTTCCACAGGCCAGAGATGTACCGTAAGTCATGTGGTTCTTATTCACTCTTTCTAAATGAGAGATTTTTCTTGGGAAAGATTCATGACTCGATCTTGCGGGGTGATGCAAATAAGGACAAGCTGCCACATGCTTGTAAAGCCCTTTTACTGACATGGGGATCTCTACAGAGAAACCACCATGTATTATCTCAGTCAGCCAAAAACCCCAAAACAAACCAATGACCAAGCCTTTGAGTGGGTTCTCCAGGATTTACGGCTTAAAAATCTGTGTGTCTGAACCCACGGTTTGATTCCAAAGAGGCACCTTGGTTTTCAGGGTACCATAACATTTGCCTCTCTCGCCATCGTCAGGATCAGCTGATTTGAGAAAGGATGAATAAGGACTGCAGGACTTAGCTCTTCCATGGGATTTTACTGTTTGTTTTGCTTTTCCAAAACGTTGCTAAAGTGAACACAGCTGTGCTTATATGACCTGTTTTTATGTAAGGTTCAGTCACACACCCATTAATCTCCTAATAATGTACAGTTGCTCAAACTTCTGTTCTATTTTGCTGCATTTGTTTAAGATGTAAATTACCGCACATTCCAAGCTACCTTTACCATCAAGCACTCTGACTAATAAAGCCTGCATGTACGAATTGTAGCACTCCCTTCATTTTTCCATACCATCAACAACTTCATTGCAGTAACAACCACAAAAGTTGTCTCAACAGCTGCCCAGGATGATGGCTTTGCACCCTGACGAGCAGCAAGCAGCAGCTCAGGATTTCCCCGAAGAGGAACTCACTCCTGGATTGCGGCAGATGAACCTGTCTATGCAAAGCAGCCAGGGGTACAGCCACACATTGCAAATGCGTCCTCTACATACAGCACGATGCTTGTCTACGTAGGAAAATTCAGCAGTGGGTTGAAGTGATGTAACACAGTAGTTTTACTGGCCTAGATACCTGTATGGAACAATTTCCCCTAGCACAGGAACAATCAGCAGACCTCACATGAGCTTCGCTTTGGGCCAGGATCTCACTCAGGGATTTTGCATCTGTCCCAGAGCCAGCGCAGAGTGCCAGATAATCTGGGCTGCTACAAGAGAGGGGTATTTCTCACTATGATGGTATCCAGCCTCTGTGACCTCAGCAGCCCAAGCATTCAAAAAATGAGTATGGGGCACCAGTTTTGGCTGGATGTATGTCATCTCTAAGATCTGTCCTTTTGAGTGCTTGAGTATGTACACATACCCAGCTTCACTCAAAATACAGAATGGAAGAAACATCTTAGAAGATTTAGGACTACCATCGGTATGGTAGTTACTAGCTACTTAGGTGGCTGGTGCACTTTTCTGCCACGATAAGGTTATACAATAAACAGCGTAACTTACTCCAAGACACATCAAATGGAGTAATATGCTGTTTAGTTTCATTGCTTACCTTCCCTAAGAATTAATACTCAGAGTATGGGTATGATTTCAGTCAAAAAAAAAAAAAAAAATTTGCCCTTTTTTAGAACAAAACTTCCACCAACGCCACGCGTTTGTGTTTCCGGAGGAGAAGTGGTGAGTGCAGGAGTATGGCAGCAGAGGGCTCGGACCTTCATGCCAGGGCCAGAAGGATGCTGGTGGTTAGCAGGGAGCCTGAAAAATTGTGTCTAGACATTTGGGGAGAGGAGAGGCCATTCTGGAAAAAGTCCTCAGCGTTTCAACCCCCTGATGAGCCAGGACGATGCCAGCCGGCATGCTCCTGCAGCGACTTGCTTCGTGAGGGTTTGTGGTGGCCTGGAGCGTGAGCAAGGTGTGTGTTGTGTTGCTTTCTGTCACAACATAACTGGGGCTTGGCACTCGTGCAGCAGGCTCTGTGTCCCCCGTGACGGCGGCACGGCTCCTGCTGACCGTGGGCGAGTGGCAGCAAAGCCTTCGGGTGCTTCGGAGGCTGGGGCTGCCTCAGGGAGAAAACACCCAAAGAAATGTGGCTGCAGATGTGTGAGGAGAAATGATGTGGGAGGACATTTTATCGAGATGGGGAACTGTAACAGCGGTGTGGGAGCTGGCTGGGTGATGTGTGAGGCGATAGCGGCTGCGAGCACCCAGTGGCGAAAAAAAGGTTTGTCGTCTCCTTCGAGCCGGAATCGAACCAGCGACCTAAGGATTCCCGCGAGGTGCGCCCCTACAGTCCTCCGCTCTACCAGCTGAGCTATCGAAGGGACCTGCCCCACAGCTCGCCGACACGCCTCAAGAGCGCACCGCGCGCCGCACGGCGCATGCGCGCACCGCGCAGGGCTCCCAGGCGGGGAGCGGCCGGGCCCGGGGCTCGCTGTGGGGTGGGAGCTGAGGGGAGGGGGAGGGCGCGGAGCGGGGGGGGCGCTGCGGGGGCGGCGGCAGCCGTTAAGGGAGGGCAAGGGGAATATGGTTTCGTGTGGGGCCAGTGGCGCAATGGATAACGCGTCTGACTACGGATCAGAAGATTGTAGGTTCGACTCCTGCCTGGCTCGCTCATTTTTTTTATTCTCGCCGCACTCCATCTCCTGCACGTTTTGACACACAAATATGCAGCTGTACAGCTCTGTTTGGTTTATGTTTAGCTCTGTTTTCTTAAGTTGCACACCTGGTACATCACTGGATTCCTACATCTCCCAAAACAACAAAAGAAACACACCTTAACACATAAAATATAAAAAGCACCATCTACACTTAAGCTTTTCAGACCACTTAAACATCCACCCAGTCAAACACATTCCCTGTGGCAACAAATAACACAATTAACACGCCAATGAAGTTGCACTGGCAGAACCACAGAAGCATAGAATATCCCGAGTTGGAAGGGACCCACTAGGATCATGGAGTCCAGCTCCTGGCACCACACAGATCGACCCAAAAATTCAGACCATGTCTCCAAGCGCACAGTCCAAACACTTCTTAAACTCCAGCAGGCTCGGCGCTGTGACTACGTCCCTGGGCAGCCTGTCCCAGTGCCCGACCACCCTCTGAGTGCAGAACCTTTCCCTAACCCCCAGCCTGACCCTCCCCTGTCCCAGCTCCATGCCATTCCCTCGGGTCCTGTCGCTGTCCCCAGAGAGCAGAGCTCAGCGCCTGCCCCTCCTTAGGCACCAGCCAAGGGACAGTGCTGGCCTGGTACAGTGTGGTTAGCATGGCAGACAGCGCTGTGACAAGGAGCAGAGGAACCAGCAGCATTGCTGCGATGGGCAGTATCACCACAGTGAGAATGCATTAGCGATAGAGGCAAACCCGTACTCCCCAGTAACCAGACCTGGGAGCAGCCCACGCATACACCAGCGTGGATTCAACAAATTGTTAGGCACTGGAACAGGCTGCCCAGGGAGGCGGTGGAGTCACCATCCCTGGAAGTCTTCAAAAGACGTTTAGATGTAGAGCTTAGGGATATGGTTTAGTGGGGACTGTTAGTGTTAGGTCAGAGGTTGGACTCAATGATCTTGAGGTCTCTTCCAACCTAGAAATTCTGTGATTCTGTAACACAAGGTAGGGATGAAACCGGTTGACATGGAGCAAGCACTGCCATTAGGAGCTAGCGGGGCTCCTGTGGGACTGCTGTCCTCCCAGCAGGACACGATGCCACAGGTGGAGGCGGCACGCCGCCATGTCGTGCGTGTGCCTTTGTTGCAGCCAAACACGGCTGGTGAGGACGTAACGTGGGACATCTGTGTTTAACAGGAAAAAAAATAAAAAAAATTAAAAAGTGTGTCTTTTTTTTTACACAAAAATTCCATGCAATAAGTCTCGGCTGGGTTAGGCCGGCCGCCACCTGGAGCAGCCAAAAGAGCGAGGCGAGCCAGGCAGGAGTCGAACCTACAATCTTCTGATCCGTAGTCAGACGCGTTATCCATTGCGCCACTGGCCCCGCACACCAGCAGGGCCCGGGCCGACGCCCCCTCAGCGAGCCCCTCGCGGGGGGGCGGGGCCGCGCGGCAGGGATGCGAAGGCGGCGGCGGGCGCGCTCTGCGCATGCGCCGCCCCCGCTGATGCCGGCTGCCCGCGGAGGGCGCATGCGCAGAGCGACGCGCGCGGTGGGGCGGGACCTTGGGCGGCCGCGGCGCGGCGGCGGGCAGGTCCCTTCGATAGCTCAGCTGGTAGAGCGGAGGACTGTAGAGGCGCCGCCCGCGGGAATCCTTAGGTCGCTGGTTCGATTCCGGCTCGAAGGAGACGCCAATTTTTTTTTCTATTTTTTTTTTTTCTCTCCTGCAAATTGGTTTCAGCGAGCTGCCGCAGCTCGTGTGGGAGCACATCCCTGTCAAAGGGGCAGCCGGGGGAAAGAAAATAAAAAAGAAAATAAAGCCACCGCGTCCAGGTGCCAGCTGTGTGGTACGCACTAAGCGCTGTGCTGCAGCTGCACTGGTGGCAGTGTGTGGTTGTTTCCAGCAGTAATAGTGCATAAATTTGACATTATTCCATGTGAAGCCCCCAAATAGGTCTGTTTAACTCATTTTTGTCTGATTTTATTAGGTCACCTGGTGGCACGGTAGGGCCGTGGGCCTCCCCACAGTGGCCTTCAGGCAGTTCAGCTCCCCCCACAATTGCCAGGTAATCCCCACTGACCCAGCTCTGCTCAGGGCATCTTCCTGGTGGCAGGGCATAAAAGTGCCCCACGATTTCCCAACTGATGGTAAAAGACCTGAGGCTCGGCTCTGGCCTCCAGTCATGTTGTAATGGGAGGCACAGCATGATCTGCAACAAGGTAGAGCAGTAGGAGAGGGCACAGGTGTCCTTTACACAGAAGGGATTTAACACACATGATCACAGGCTTGCTTGGCATGTGGTAAATAGTCAAGCCAGCACTTGTATTCTGCTTTTTTTTTTTTCTTCCCTGTCTTATGTTCTATTGTATTGCCATTTTCCTTCATGTCATCTTTTTCATTACAGGTGCTACACGGTGTGCAGAAGAAACACGCTTGGTGATGACTCCTGGCTTGGAAAAAGTAAACATGTCTCAAGGCAGCAAAGTCTGTCAGCATTGTAGGGGGAGAAAGGTTTTCTCCTTCAAAAGAGCGTAGAATGAGTGTTCTCTGTGTGAGAGTGTGCTTTTCAGATATAAGTGCAAGGAAGGCCCACTATCTGTGTGAATAAGAAAGGTAAGAAAATTGTCAGTCACTGGGCAAGAAGATTTATCAGGCACAGTCAAACCTGCAGGCTTCTGGTGTGTAGTTACACACTTTATGCATTGAATCACTGGCCCCAGCTAAGCTTTCTATTATTTAGTACATTTTAATGTATGCTTATGTACACTTGTGCCACCTTTTCTTGTTTTTCTTTAACCGTGATGCAGTGAAACACTTTTAGGAAGTATGTAAGAGGAAATCCAAGGAACAGGGGCACCCTGGAAGACAGAGAATGAGTAAAGACATCCATTTCCTTCGGTGTCCATTACCTTAAATGTTCACACACTAGCAGTCAAATCTGAATTCACAGTCCAGAAACACCCCTTTGATACTCCCTGGTGTAGGAGACAGCACCAATTCCATCCAGGGCCAGAAGACTAATTTTTCTTAGTCAAGTTTCACTTATTTGTACATAAATGCCTTTGCTCCTACTTTTTGCAGAAGTTCATGGGAACTCATGCATTCCTTTTTACTTATTTAATGGATCCCCTTTTTCCTCTTCCCTCTTATGGAGAAACGACTATCTTCTTTCCTTCTCCACCTGGCAACCTGACTTCTTGG
Organism: Anas platyrhynchos; assembly: GCF_047663525.1. Taxonomy (NCBI): domain Eukaryota; kingdom Metazoa; phylum Chordata; class Aves; order Anseriformes; family Anatidae; genus Anas; species Anas platyrhynchos. The sequence continues at coordinate 36,262,391 of NC_092588.1, read as the reverse complement.
CCAGCTTGAGAAAAGACATTTTTCCTCTCTCACCCAAAAGGTGAGACGTGTGCCATTCTGCATAAATGCATGTTACCTGTAATGAAAAGGAAGTCAGAGGAAGGAAAAAAAAACAAAAACAAAAACAAAAACAAAACAAAAAAAAAAAAAAAAAAAAAAAAAAAAAAAACAGGAAAGACAAAAGTGAGAGAGAGAAGAGAAGAGAATAGGAAAGTAAAGGTGAAAAGAAAAAAAATGCAGGCAATGATCTCAGGACTTACTGTGTGCTAAGCAACTACTTTGCCTCTGGAGCTATGTCCTTATTACATTACATTAATGCATCAATGTAATTGTTTGGCTCAGCTTTCCACTTGTCTAGGACATGTTCAGGTGTATAAATATATTAAGTGCTTTTTATTGCAATAAGAGTGTATGTGGTGCTTGGATGGTAGAGTAGGTTGCTGAGTACTTCATTTAGGTGCCAACTGTCAGTGACTAGCTGTCTGCGAGTGCTTAATTATTTCTGTACCTGGACTCCAGTTAGGGCCAATAAAAAGCTGTGTGCTTGTATCCTATTTAGTCATTTGTGTCAGATTTCTCAATGACAGAAATATGCCAGAGATTAGGCATTTTCACTCTGATACGTTGGTTCCCCAAAGTGTGAGGTGGGCTGGCAGAGGGGTGAGATGCTGCTGAGGGACAAGAGGGGACAGCTGCTCCAACAGAAAGGGTCTTCAACTCCAGTGCTGTAGGAAAAGGTTTGTCTTTGTTTCAAGCAAAGGCTCTCTCTTCTGCTGGAGGAAGGGGAAATAGAACTAATCTCAGGGAAGTTAAGAGTATGAGGTTAAAAGTCCCCAGGCTGCCTGGAGGAGTTTACAGGAGAGACGGTGAAAATGTCCCTTCATGGGGAGGTGCTGGCTGCACTTCAAGATTTGTGGCATGTGCATGGACAAGACATCCTGCTGATCACCAGCTGGGAAACCTGGTGCATCACCACTGCAAGTATCTATCACCACCAGAGCGTATCCTTGCTGAATGAGTTACTACATTAAACTTTTCAGTTATTTTTTCTTGACTTGGGTAAGTGACCTTTCCTGAGGCCCTGGGCAGGTAGGCACGACTTTTAGTGTCCCAGGAAGTTTCCCAGCACTTCCAGCGGCTGGACAGCTGCCGAGCAGAGGGCTGCTCGGCTCGGGAGGGGGAAAAATAATAAAATAACCAGCGAGCCAGGCAGGAGTCGAACCTACAATCTTCTGATCCGTAGTCAGACGCGTTATCCATTGCGCCACTGGCCCTGGATGGTGATGGTGGCGCGGGCCGTGTTGGGCGGCAGAGGGGGGGGGCCGGGGGGCTGCAGGCCCATGGTGCCAGCCCTCATCACCCCCAGCTCCTGTTCCTGAGGAGAAAGCAGAGTTTTGCAGACACAGGTGCTGGCTGAGCAGTGGGACTCCCTGTTTCCCCAGGGAGCCGTGTCCCAGAGCCATGTCCAATGTTGCCATGCCATGACAAAGAGCTCTGCAGCCGTGAGCTGGGAACAAGTCCCCTCACATCACCTGTATGCCCAAAATGAGGCAAAATGTCGTTCAGTCTGCAAATTCAGGGAGTTGTGTCATGCCTCCTCGCTCACAAACTCGGCTCCCCAGCCTGCTCTGGGCAGGGATCCCTCCTGCTGGGCAGGGGATGTGGGATCTGGCTCCATGTCCCCAGCACTGTGGCAGCAGAGGAGCCTTGGGGTGGTCACCCCATGCTTGGTCCTGCACCACAACTGGGGACAGGACAGCCTGGGCACCTTGTCTTCTAGATAACCCCAGCTCTACCATCATACCGACACCTCTCCCGTTGCGACATGCCGGAGTCACGTCTGCACGTTAGTTCCTGCCCCAAGCTCTGAGTTGCTCTTGGTCCATACCCCAAAATGTTCTTCTGTGGTCTTGGTCACTTGGCATGCTCCACATAGGCAACAGCACGCCCAGAACTTGTTTTCCTCGTCCGTCAATCCAAAGTGTGTTTTGCTTCTCCAGAGAGGGCTGGGGAAAACCTCACAGTTTAATGATATCTGGGCTTCAGCCTCAAAACTTCTTGGCAGTGCTTGCTGCCTGTTTTTATGAGCCCTTTGCTAATCTTATCACAGCCACACGTGTTAAGCCAGTACTGATAACAACCCAGGTGTCACTGGGCTGCTGGCTTCCCTCCTGTGATAGTCTTTGCTTGTTCTTTGATTGCTACCTTGACGGTTGTCCAATCACGCTGTCATAAACAGGTCTGTACTGAACAGAGCCCAGCTACCAAAAACAAACTGCATGATACTTAGCCGTGGCTTAATTAGACAAACAACAAAAGAATTAGCAAGCTTTGTAGCTTTTAGAACATGGGAAAACAGGAATGGCTCTTCATCCCACTCCATGGGAGCAGGATGAGATTCACATTTGCTGCCAGAAAATATGTCAGGAGCTGCTGGAGACAGACGTTAGTCACCACAACCTCCCTTGGCAATGATGGTTTTGCCTGACTACTGGGTATTAACAGGGCAGAGAGCCCTGAGCATTGCATTTCTGTGCTTTGCATGGTGCCACATCGAGGTTAGACAAAGCAAGGACCTGTCCCTGTTCATAAGGAAAAGTTGATTTAGATTCATCCTTCACAAGAAGTTTGTTCATTTGTTATTGTTCTTTTCCCCAAACCAGTCTGACATGTTGATCTTCTAGGTCTTTTTTTTTTAAATCTTTTGTTCTTACTTTGGGTAATTCCTCAACAGGCTCCAGTGCTGGGAGGTGTTTTGGGGCACTGGCTGCATTGTCACCCTGGCAGTGATCTGCTCTTCCTGCACAAGCAGCCGTGCATCTGCTGGCTGGCTGGTCTCAAGCCAGAGGTGTGACAGTGTGACAACAGAGGCATATCTGCCATCAGGAATGCATCCAGCTAAACCCACCGTGTAACTATTGCTCTGTGAGGCCAGGTCCTATCAGTCAGACCTCGTTCCTTCACAGTTCATGCTTCCTGTGAATCTGATGAGGCCTGACAGACAAACATTGCTCTGGCCACTGTGAGTGAACAAAGATGAAGGCCTTCTGCACAGCCTCCTTTGCTCAGCCAGAGGTCCTCTCCTCATGGATGGACAAGCAGATGGGATGAGGGTGAGCAGCTGTAGCTCCTCTGCACAGACAGCCTGACTTGGTTGTCAATGCTCCTTCAAGTCATGGACCATCTTGTAGGGTACCACAGGAATTATGTTCTGGATAACAAAGAGGACATTGAGAGTGAAGTTGGAAGAGGATGAGCCACTCTAGCTGCTCCTTGATTCAAAATAAGGAGATCTTGCTTCACCTCCCCTGCACTAAGCCACACAACTCAACTTGTCCCTGCTCTGGTAGTCTGTGGACACTCAGTTTGGTAATCCAGGAAAATGTTTCATTTCCTGTAGGTCAGAGGGGTGAACCAGCGCCGTCAGTGCAAACAGCGGGATAAGACCTTGCTGCCTCTGCTGCCAGTGCAGAAAGGAGAGGCAGAGGCTGCCCCATCCTGTTTGCTAGAGCAGCTCAGCCACTTTCAGTGCCTTGTGAAGGAGGAGAGTCATCCTGAGATGACAAAGCAGAAAATATGGAGTAGGAATAAGGCAGTGGGACAGCATGGCAAATCAGTGGAAAAAGTGGAGAAGGAATCCAGTAGGTGAGAGGTAGAGTTGCTGTCTGCTTCCATGGACACCTCACTTTTGATCTGTTATTTCCATCCTCTTTTTGATTCCCTTCTATCTCTCCTTATTTTTTTTCCGGGGGTTGTAAGGTGGGTGGTGAAGATGAGGCCAGATTCCTCTTGATTTGCCTCAGGCCAGTGCAGGGAGGTGAGCATTGAGGGGAGCAGCCCCTTCATAAGCAGAGACTTGCAAATAGCTCCTCTTCTGCAAAGGGGTTTTATTATTCTCTTCTGGATTAATGGTGAAGAACCACAAAATGAATGAAAGAGTGTGAGCATGTCCAAATGGCTGGTGGGCATTTAATAACAGGAAAACTGTAATTGCAAACAGAAGATTGCAGGGGTTGGAGTAGTGCCTTTTCCCAGTTGGGCAGCTGGGACTGGTGCTTACTCCTCCAGTTGGCAGTCAGACATCCTCCACCGCATGCTCAGGACAGGCAGGACATCAGGGTCCCATGGATTTGGGCAGGGCCACAGCCAAAAATAATGGTTTCAGGCAAAAGCTTGGTCAAGCAGAGAACAATCCTCATGCCTGGAGGAAGCTGGACTCAGATCTGGGAACTCAGGCTAGTGGCCTGGGGAGGGAATGAGTGCAGGCAAGAGCTAGAGATGAGAAGGAGTGCTACAAAAGAGCGTGCAGGTAGGGAAGGACACGTGCCTGACAGTATGCTGCCAAGCCTACATTTTGGTGGCTTCTCCTAATGTGCTCCGTTGGCTCACCTGGCAGCAAGGCAGACTGTAAAAACACAATTTTTACGCTTTTTAAGCTTCTGGTTCAATTCTGTCTGAAGGAGAGTTTCTCTGCTTTCTTCTTTCTCAGCCCATGAAGCAAGAACGTGTTCTTCCATCAACCCATAAAACCTCCAACAACCCTGCAGAAGCCTTCAGGTCTGCACCAGTTCTTCGTGCCAGACGGCCTTCCTTGTTGCTCCCGTTTCCAAAATACCCTTCTCTCCTCCTAGCCTCTCCAGAGGGGTTCTGCAGCTGACGAAGGCGCATGCAGTAATTCTTTGGGTACTGTGGAGAACAGGCTGGCAACCTAGAGAGCTTGTGAGGTGCCCCAAGCTCTACGTGGAGATTTACCACATCCTTTGGCAAGGAACGAGTCATTAGTATCCAATTACGCTGAAATCATACTTAATTCAAGACAGGTTAAGACAAAATGCAAATAAAAACACTTACTCGCAGCTGCCAAGATAGATAAACTCATAAAAGAGGTAGGTGGAGAAATGAGGGAAAACCAGGATTCAGTTAGTTGCTTTGAAGATTAGATCAGCAAGGCCATTCCCTCATATCCAGGCATTTTGCCGCGGGCAGTCCTGACACAGTGAGTAGCATGCTATCTTCCTCCACACCTTATACCTCAGGCTGTGTTGACCAAGAAGTATTTCCTCATGGGAGAACAAAGCGCCTCTCATCTCTAATTTCCTCCTTAAAAAAAAAAAAAAAAAAAAAAAAATCCCATCCAGGGAAGTTCCCTGATTTAACATGGAGCTCCTCTGACTCCTTCCTTATCCAGAAGGCACACTGACCCTTCTCAGCAAAAATAAACATGATTTCATTCCTTTAGCATTACCTGGCCAGCCAGCAAAACAATCCCTTGGCCCAAATGCCAAGTGAGAGTGCTGTCACGGGAAAGGCATCGGATGCCTGTCACGGGAGGGGCAAGGGATGCCTGAAAGCCACCGTTTTCTATGTTCTTTTTTTATCATTATCATTTTTCTGTAACAACATAAACATCCCTCCTTTGCCCTGCCTGCCATCACTACTCCTATGGGCATATGGCAAAGTGTGTGTGCCTCATCAGCCTTGTTCTGCAGGGGATGTCTCGATCCAAGCTAGTTCTGGGGTTGGGATCGAGGGGAGCTGTTTCTGCCTGAGCAGAGACTGCTCTTTTCTTCATGGGACTTGCATTTTCAGGGGGAGGGTGAGATGGCCTGCTGTGTTCATGGAGGAGGATAAGGGGAGCTGACAGGTGCTGTGGGAAGGATGAAAAGTGGGTGGCTGAGATGCTGCGAAGTAGAAGAGGAGGCGGAGGAGTTGTGCAGGGCTTTAGGGTATCAATTCAAAGGGAACAGTGCTTATTCAGCGTCTAGGGCATCCTGGGACTTACAGCTGTGCCCACTTGCTCTCTCCTTTCTTACCCTGACTTTCTGGCTTTTCCCCTGCACACCCTCCATTTGCCTCTGTAAGCTTTCTTCCCCCAGTTTTACAAAGTGGCCTCACAGAGACCAGGCAGAGATATCCATTAGATGGGTAAAGGTTGGAGATTGTTTTGTTTGTTTGTTGTTTTCTTTAAGTATCCAACAAAATATCATCTATCCTGAATGTCATGGATAAATGATTTTATTTACATTTTTGCTTTCTCTGACCTGATCCGAGTGGGATTTCAGTGTTACTGGTTGCCCACAGGCATTGCTTGCTGAAGGTTAAGGTGAACTGCTACCCTGTGGCCACCTAACGCCTGTCAGGCTCCTGGAATGTTCTCCAGAGTATTCAAAGGACAGCGATAGCCATGCCTGTCCCATTTCGGCTGTAAGACCAAGGAGTTTGGCAGGTACCTGGAGTCAGAAGTGGCAGAGGCATCTTCTGCTGACAGAGATGACTGGGGATGCTCTTCAGGAGATTGGCCCCTGGGCTCAATTCCTGAGGTTCCTCAAGGTGTTGGTCCAGGAAGCCAGGTAAAAAGACTAGTGATGAGCAAGGGGCCTCCTCCCACCACAAAACTCCCTCTCGTGGGAGCTGGGATTGAAACAGTGACGACGGATTGCTCTGAAAGCACCACAGCTCTTCAGAGCTGCCCCTTCCGTGACAAGGTCAGAAATCTGCAGGGTGGTGGCAGAGGGGGACCCAACACCACACGTGTGGATGCAGGCTGATGTGCCTGAGGTGGTTCCTGCAGTGATAATTCAAAACAATGTTAATCTAATATACTGCTGCCTGGTACAGTGATCACGATGTTACAATCGATCGCATCCCTGAGCAGAGCTTGAATCGTGCTTGTTCAGTTCCTGACTGGTTTGAATGCACTTCTTCCAGCTGCTGTTGTCTTTGCAAACACCTCTATCCCTCTCTCATGCGCTGCACTCCTCTGTGCTCGTGTGAGCCCCACGTGAGGGAGAGGGGGAAAGAACTTGGCCTGCAAATGTCTAACAGAGGAGCTTGCTCTTCTGAGCTGACTTTCAAAAGAAAAAAAGGCATAGGCACTCAGATGTGAATAGTCATGCTGGTTTTGCTATACACCTAACGAGCATTTGCTGGACAAAGAAGACATGAAAGGAAAGCAGAGATAAATTTGAAATACATTGGAAAATAAGGCTAACAGACAGAGGCACCACCCCTGTCACTGGGCACATGCCAAACAAGTGCTTTACCAGGCCTGGTGATGCCTTGCTGTCTGAACACCTCCCTGCCCCTACACCCCAAATTTTTGTTTAACTGTAATAGCACAAAGCTCGATCCTTTGTCTTCCAGCCCTCAATCTTTACTCTGTCCTGAAGGAATGACCCTCAGTAAGAGGAGGGATGAAAACACAGAGTAAACAAGTCTAGGGGCCTGTGACTGCAAAGTTGTGTGCTGAGTATAACTTTAAAACAGCTTCTCCTTTGAATTACAGACCTAAACATTGTCCCGGAGAAAAAATCCCCGCACTCCTCTGCTCTGCCAACTGAACCATGGAGGCTACCGACTGAAATAGCATCACGAGTGGCTGACGTTGAGCGGACCAGGGCTGGGGAGAAACGTGACCCCAGGCCAAGGCTGCATCTCTGCGAAGCGATGAGCTGACACCAGCTGGGACGCCTGAGCTGGATCTGTGCTGCCAAACACAAATCACTTCTCCGCTGAACATCGCTGTCGTCTCCTGATGATAGAACTGGGGGGTTGGAGGGGAGCACTATGGGTTGTCAAGGACAAGGCAGAAATGAGATCTGTTCCCTGGTCAAAATTTCTACTGCCAAAACTCTGCTATCATTTTTTCATTAAATTTTGGTTGGCCTGGGAGGTCCCCCTACCACTGCCGTCTGGGCTACCTGCATCCAGCCCCACATCACCAACTCATCCTCCCTTAATCCAGCGCTAAGTAGCTGTGTTTTCTATGAAATACAAGAACGATTCAGGGAAAAAACAGTCGTGCCTTCCCCTCTGGTAACAGGGGAGGCATTTAGTCATGATCCACAGGCTCCCAGGGGATGCTGTGCTCTTAGCATAGCAAAGTGGAGGGGAAAGGGTCAGGGCTAGATGTGCTAAAAGAGTGAAGCATTTGGTCACTTACTCTCTGAGAGGATGAAGGATTCCTGCTTGTATTCTTCCATTTTCTGCCTGGTTTTGTTTTATTTATAACCTTTCCTTTTGTGTCTCATTCTCAGGGCGTATTTCCGCAGCACATATTTCAGTGTGTGGAAAATCAAGCCTGTTATCTCTGAAACGCGTCCTTAGCCCTGGAGAGGACCTATTTTTAGGTGGTCAGTCATGTGGGTCAGTTTCTTCCCCATGCAGCAGTTTGGACATACTTTTATGCCTTGCATGTGAAGTGTAGATCTCTTTCTATCAGTAATGTCTCAAGAGTCCAAAGTACACAAAAGGGAATGAGGGCTTGGGAACCTTTGGGCTTGTAAAGTTGTGTGTGGCTGAGGGAGAAGCTGAATCTGTAATCTTCTGTTTGTTATTCCACTGCTTGGGCAGCCTGCCTTTTCGGGCTCACTCGTTTTGAGATTTTTGAGAATACAGATAATTACAGAGATGCTTAATGCCTTGTCTTGATCACAGTTCAGGTTTGCCCTGCCTCACTGTTGAGCACAGCCTGACCACCTTTTCTAATCCTGATCTGACGGAGTTTGAGTAAACTGGGACTTTCTGCAGGAGGCAGAGCTTGTGTCCCCTAAGGCCAGGTGACGTTTGGGTTCATGCTGGCCTGCTGGTGTTGCTGGGTGGCAGCAGGAAGCTGTGGGACCTTCTTTCTGGAAGCCTGCAGACATCCAGGGGCAGCAACACCACGGCTTGGCATCCTGCCGGCAGCAGAGCCATGGCACGTGGAGGTGACTTCCCCTTGGAGCTCATCCACGGACTCTCCCCATTTCAGGGTCTTAATCCAAGTCTCTGAAAATTGCCTGCTGGTGTTTATGTTGGTACTGCTTATGAATCTGGAATGAAAATGATGATTTATTTCACCTACCCTTTTATCCCATGTTTCTGTCTGTTTGCTGCAAACCATGGAAGCTTCTTGAGCATGGATAAACCCAGAGGAAAAGGCTTCTTTCTGGCACAATTACATTCAGTTGGATGTCCTAATCAAAAGAAAAGGACAGAAATCAACACTCTGGCTACTTTTTTTTTTTTTTTTTTTTCCTAGCTTGTGCCTGAAATCCTGTGCCCCTGCACATTTCATGTGCTTCAAGTGAATCACCCGTAAAAATGCTTTGAGCTTGCCTCTGCTGCTGTGATCTCAAATATACAAAGAGAACTTTTGGAAGATGTCATTACCTCCTGTGCAGGCCCGTCTTTCCCTGGACACCTGAAACCATCTCCCAGATTGTGTCTAGAAGGTCATATTGCATATAGGCATATTGCCTATCATTATGTATAATGTACACAAAGATGAATGTATATGTTGAATTGAAAAATGTCCATCTCAAGAGGCAGCTGTTTTTGAAAGCTCCTGTCCCTGTTGCAAAGGCTCTCTATTGCAGCATTGAGTCCTGTACATCAAAGGGTGGGTTTAGTATTTATTGAGGGATGTTTAGTGATGACAATAAAATCGTGAAATACAAGATACTGTTTGCAGTTTGCATTTACATAGGTAGGAGGGCTTCATCTTATAGCTAGCTCACATGCTTAATACCTTGTTGCAAATATAAGTGAAATTTGAGTTTCTGCAATGTGCCTGCTGTAGGTGGGAATGCTGGTGTTCACCATCCACTGCTAAGGGGTTGCTGACTGTGGGGTAAATGGGCACAGATGGAGGTGAGATGGGTGGAGAGCACCCCTCATCCTCACCAGCCTCATCCTCACCCAGGCAGGGAGCCTGGTGCTTGCAGAGTGAGCCCTGTCCCTGCTGAGCTTTATGGCAAGGTAAGGCACGTGGGAGTTACCCTGCAGTGAAAACACACTTTTCCCTTTGTTTTCCAGTCAGGCAAGAGAGCAATAGGGCAGATTTCCTGTGACTGACAGATGAGAGCTTCATGCCGCTGGTACAAGATAAGAGGTTGCAAAGGGGAATTCTCTGAATGCAAAGCCCAGGGATGTCATTATGGTATTGAAACCTGAACCTGGACATCACTCAACCTCTCCTTCCGCCTTCAAATCCCTTTCCTAAACCCACTGCTTTGCAGCCAGCCTTCCAGGCTCTCCTGGCCCTCAGTCCACAGACCGCAAGCTGTGATGCACTGCAAAAATAGGGGAGTTAGAAGTGATGTCTAGAAAGCAGCATAGCTCTAGGAGCTAGTTTTCTGGTTGTGTCAGCAAAGCCAGGTGACACTCCCAGGCAAGCTATGCTGTAAAAAAGATGCAATAAAAAAAAAACACCCTTGCAACCTTTGTGATGGCTGGCAGGTATCCAGAGTTTCTGTGCAGGTGCAGAGCTAAGGCAGATCCCCTTGCCCTGTGTTGCTCCGTTGAGAGATGGCTTGGCTTGGTGGCTCCTTCAAGGGAGAGAGCCGTCAGGGCTGGTGGGTGCAGAGGCCATCAGATGTCCTCTGCAGATGCTTCAGATGCCACTTCTAGACGGTTAAATGAAGACTTTTGTGGGTCATCACAGGTAAGTATAGTTTTCCTAGAATTACGTCCCAGGTACACATTGCACCTTCAGAGGTGCCTTAGTTCATTGACCTAAGTGCCCCTGGGTTTTTCTGTGTTTTCAATGCCCCCTGCTACACACATCGCTGTACACAGATGTCTCTACACAGTGGCATTTTTAACCTTCAGCTTTTCCTCACAGAGTTTCACTGTACTGCCGGGTGGAAGCATCTGCCTCGTCGTGCAAGGAAAGCCTTTCTCACCCAGCATAAAGCTCCTTATTCACGCAGGTTTTGATGTGCAAGGGGCAGCTGAGGCAGGGGCAGCATGAGGCCTTCAGATTCCTCCAGACACCAAAGTCACCTCTGACCTGGCCACAGAGGGCAGGGAGAGAAGAGAAATATCGCCTTGCTGCTGCCAGGAACGACTCCCCTCCACCCCTGCCAAAAGCCCCAGCTGTCCGCCACTCAGCTGCCAATGCAGCTTTCCCCGTGCAGCTCCCAAGGTCTTGTCTACATCAGGGAGCTGAACCAAAGGTGTGACTTCAAACCAGTTTAACTAAACTGCTACAAATTTCTCATCGAAGCAAGATTTCAGAAAAAGCTACTTGTTTTTCAGTGACTGCTGGCAAATTTGTATTTTTACGTAGGTGAAATTCTGGCTTGGTGGGCTGCAAATGGGTACAGGGTTTCACCCAAATGCTTAGAAATTATGCAAGGCCTTGAAAATAAAAACTAATCAGTAATACACTGAATTTAATGTGATTCACTGTCGTTGCATGTAGAGAATACGAATCATTTTCATGTGGAAATCAATGAAAACCCTCGCTTTTCTGTGTTCCTGAACTGCCCAGGTTGCAGACTGGTGTGGCATACAGATCAAGGGAGTTGGGGTCTGCCCCAGGACATGCAGGAGATTCATTCAGCTGCTGTATATAACATGTGTCATATCCAAACACTACAGGGTTAGGAGTCAACATAAACATGAGAGTTTTCCACAAGACACTCAGTGGACAAAGTATTAAAGTTATTGATTAAAAGAGCAGACAATATACTGATTCCACATACAGTACAGTTGCAAAGTGATTTTATACAGTACATGTGGGGACTTTGGCTTAAATTGAGGACAAGATATTTATTACTTGTACAGTTGTGTGATAAATTATTGGCAAGTAGAAGCACAGATGGCTTTCCCTTAAGATCAGGCATCACATGCCACAGATTATCTGGGAAATTGTCATTTTAAAAATAACTCCAGAGCAAGTGCCAAGCTGAGAGGGATATCAGTGTCTAATAAACAGACACAAACACAGCAGTGCCCAAAACTAAAATGTATTTGAATTAAACTGTGCAGAGAGAGAGAGAGAGACTGTACAATTAGTACATATTCTCTAGCAGTGCAAATTAAAGCTTTTCATACTGTATTTCTTCTGACTCCTTCCCATCGGGAAGTTCAAATAATGTTTTTTGGGGCATGTTAAAGCTGCTGTGGAATTAATGTGTTGAACAGTCCTGTTAGATTCTTATGTTAGAGCTCCTAAAAAAAATCGTGCTGGACGTTAAGTGCAGATATAGGCAGGCAATTTTTTTAAGCTGGTTTTCAAGGTGGTGACAGGTTTACACCCCGAATTAACCGAGTCCGAGAGCAGACATTGCTTTTCTTGCCTTCTCAGGGGACTTCATGTGCTCCACACCTTGGGCAGGCCAGCTCCTGGAGCCTGCCGAAACCTGAGGCCCAAACTGCAGCTTCCACATGGCCTCCTCGGTGTTCATCCTATCGCTGGACTGAGTGCCTGCGATAAGCGGGGAGCAGATGGCGCTTGCTTATCGCTCGGCCTCCTCCCGGGGGGGGTGAAGGCTGCCATGTGTGAGTGAGGAGAGCCAGGGCCTTGTGGCTGCCCCCCCCCGGCCCCCCGGGAGCCGTCACCTGTCCCAGCCTGTCCTCCTCTCACGCGCTTATATGGGCACGGCTGAATGGCATCTCGTGACGCCGCGCTGCTAAAAACAGCCCCGGCTCCCCTCGGCCCCCCGTTTAAACAATGTCCTCCAGAGAGCACAGCCCAGCGAGCCTCTGATCGCGGCAGAGCCTTGGATTTATTTCAAGGGAAATTAACCCGGAAACCGAGCTGCGACGCCCTGATCCTGAGCGTATGCCCCTGGAAAAGCTAGGGATGAGCACCTCCCTGAACTACAAGTCCTTCTCCAAAGAGCAGCAGACCATGGATAACCTGGAGAAGCAGCTGATTTGCCCCATCTGTTTGGAGATGTTCACCAAGCCGGTGGTCATCTTGCCCTGCCAGCACAACCTGTGTAGGAAGTGTGCCAGCGACATTTTCCAGGTAGGTTCACGGCCGTGGAAAGCTTCTGCTTTCTGGCTTCTGCAGGAACAAGCAGCACTCACTGAATGAATGGGAAAGCCGAATATCACACGGTCGAGTTGGTTGATTTTAGTAGTTGGTAAGACTGGGGGGGAATGTTTTAAAGCAGAAGGTGAGCTGGGGAAATGTCCCCAGGACTCAGTTTCCTCAGGGCTAGGGCTGAGCTTGCACCAGCCTGAATTGCTCCCTGTGAGCTGCAGGGAGGTGGCAGCACTCAAGAGCCAAGGGGCCAGCCCCACACATTGCAGTCTTTATGTGTTGTCCCGGGCTCCTCTGTGCAGCTGCCCTCACCTCGGGCATACTTACAAATAGTTTGTTACACACGGGGTTTTCGCCTGGCACTTTTGGAAGAGCTGTGCTATCTCTAGCACAGGTCACTGCAGCACCATGGTCCTGATCTGAACAACTTCAGCTGCTTCTCCCAGTAATTTTTTAAGTATTGAATGG